>NC_058520.1:536672242-536974653 GCF_904849725.1 Hordeum vulgare subsp. vulgare | reverse complement strand
TGCAGCACAGTAGCTGTAAGTATTTCCCTCAGTTTGAGAACCAAGGTATCAATCGAGTAGGAGTATCAAGCCAGTCTCCAAAGTACCTGCGCAAAAACAGCAAACTTGCACCCAACGCTACAAAGGGGTTGTCAATCCCTTCACGATTGATCGCAAGGTGAGATCTAAAGGTGGAAAGTGCAACAAAGTAAACGTGTGGACCTGAAAATATAATGTGAAGTAGACCCGGGGGCCATACTGTTCACTAGAGGCTTCTCTCGTGATAGCA
The DNA here is from genome assembly GCF_904849725.1 of Hordeum vulgare subsp. vulgare. Taxonomy (NCBI): domain Eukaryota; kingdom Viridiplantae; phylum Streptophyta; class Magnoliopsida; order Poales; family Poaceae; genus Hordeum; species Hordeum vulgare. The sequence continues at coordinate 536,974,385 of NC_058520.1, read as the reverse complement.
AATATGACGGTTGGTGAACGAATTACTGTCGAGCAATTGATAGAACCGCGCAAAGTCATGACGATATCTAAGGCAATGATCATACATATAGGCATCACGTCCGAGACAAGTAGACCGATACTTTCTGCATCTACTACTATTACTCCACACATCGACCGCTATCCAGCATGCATCTAGTGTATTGAGTTCATAAGAAATAGAGTAACACCTTAAGCAAGATGACATGATGTAGAGGGATAAATTCATGCAATAGATATAAACCCCATCTTTTTACCCTTGATGGCAACAACATGATGCGTGCCTCGCTACCCCTTCAGTCACTGGGTGAGGTCACCGCACGGTATGAACCCAAAACCAAGCACTTCTCCCATTGCAAGAATTATAGATCAAGTTGGCCAAACAAAACCCACAACTCGAAGAGAATTACAAGGATATGAAATCATGCATATAAGAGATCAGAAGAAACTCAAATAAGATTCATAGATAATCTGATCATAAATCCACAATTCATCTTATCTCGAGAAACACACCGCAAAAGAAGATTACATCGGATAGATCTCCATGAAGGTCATGGAGAACTTTGTATTGAAGATCCAAGAGAGAGAAGTGGCCATCTAGCTACTAGCTATGGACCCGAAGGTCTGTGATGAACTACTCACGCATCATCGGAGAGGCAATGGTGTTGATGAAGAAGCCCTCGGTGTCCGAATCCCTCCTCCGGCAGGGCACCAGAACGGTCCCCAGGTGGGATCTTGCGGACACAGAAGCTTGCGGTGGCGAAAAAGTATTTTCGTGGCTCTCCCATTTGGTTTCATATTTTTCAGGGATTTATAGGTGGAAGAAGTAGGGCAAAGGAGCCGTGGGGGGCCCACAAGCCTGCTAGGCGCGCCCCCCAGGCCGTGGCAAGGGGGCTTGTGGCCTCCCCTGATGCCCTTTGCCTTGGTTCTCAAGCTTCCCGTGTATCTTCTGTTCCAGAAAAAATATTTTTGGAGGTTTTATTCCGTTTGGACTCCGTTTAATATTCTCCTCTGAAAAAGTTCCAAAACACGGAAAAAACAGGACCTGGCACTTGGCACTGAGTTAATAGGTTAGTCCCAAAAAAGATATAAAAATGCATACAAAGCTTCCAAAGTTGACAAGATAATAGCATGAAACCATAAAAAATAATAGATACGTTGGAGACATATCAAGCATCCCCAAGCTTAACTCGTGCTCGTCCTCGCGGAGGGAAGTCACAAGATAATAGCATGAAACCATAAAAAAATTTGATGTGGAATGCTACCTAACATATTTGTCCTTCGCAACTTCTTTCATGTGACATGAATGTTCAGATCCGTAAGATTCAAAACAATAGTTTGTTGTTGGCATGAAAACAATAATACTTCAAGCAAACTAGCAAGGTAATCATGAACTTTCGAATTAACTAGGCAAGAGAAAGTTATCCCTACAAAATCATATAGTCTCGCTATGCTCCATCATCCCCACACAATGAATTTAAATCATGCACAACCCCGGTATTGGCCAAGTAATTGTTTTCACACTCTTACTTTCTCAAACCTTTTTCAACTCTCACGCAGTGTATGAGCGTGAGCCATGGATATAGCACTACAGGTGAAATAGAGTGTGGTGGAGATTGTGAGGCAAAAAGGAGGAGATGGTCACATCAACTCGGCGTATCAAAGGGCTGTGGAGATGCCCATTAATAGATATCAATGTGAATGAGTAGGGATTACCATGCAATGGATGCACTTAATAAGTGTGTGAAAGCTCAAAAGGAGAACTAGTGGGTGTGCATCCAACTTGCTTGCTCACGAAGACCAAGGGCAATTTTGAGGAAGCCCATCATTGGAATATACAAGCCAAGTTATATAATGAAGATTCCCACTAGTGTATGGTGGTGACAAAACAAGAGACTCTCAATCATGAAGAACATGGTGCTTATTGTTAAAGCAAAAGTGTGGAAAAACATAGTAGCATTGTCCCTTCTCTCTTTTTCTCTTTTTTGTTTGGGATCTTTGGCCTCTTTCCATTTTTTTGTGGGCATCTTTGGCCTGTTTTTTTATTTACTCACATGGGACAATGCTCTAATAATGATGATCATCACACTTTTAATTACTCACAGCTCAATGCTTAGAACAATGATGACTTTTATAGGAAATGCCTCCGGCAGTGTACCGGGATGTGCAACGATCTAGCTTAGCGTATGACATTGAAACATCTCGCTAGCTTTCTTACGATCATGCAATGGCAATATGAAAGTGACGGCACAAGTCATGAGACGGAACGGTGGGAGTTGCATGGCAATATATCTCGGAATGGCTATGAAAATGCCATAGTAGGTAGGTATGGTGGCTGTTTTGAGGAAGGCATATGGTGGGTTTGTGCACCGGCGAAAGTTGCGCGGCACTAGAGATGCTAGCAATGGTGGAAGGTGAAAGTGCATGTATACCATGGACTCACATTAGTCATGAAGAACTCATATACTTATTGCGAAAGTTTTTATTGGTAATCGAAACAAAGTGCTAAACACATACTCCTAGGAGAAGGGTTTGTAGGTGTTAACCATCGAGCGATCCCGACCGCAACACAAAGGATGACAATCAATAAATCAATTATGCTCCGACTTCCTAACATAGCGGTTCAACATAGGTGCATGCTACGGGAATCACTAACTTCAACACAAGTATTTGTAGATTCACAACACCCTACTAACATAACTCTAATATTACCATATCCATGTCTCAAAACTAATTTAGAGGAATCAAACTTCCCTTTACTAATCAATGCACATGAATATGGAAGTTGTATATCCTCTTTGGATGCCTATCATTTTTAGGACTACTTTCATAGCACAAGCCAGTTACCAAGTTACTGAGAGAGAGCACTCTCAAAAAGATATAAGTGAAGATCGAGAGATCTTATTTCTCCAAAATATGACACCGCCGTGCTCTAAGAAGATCTAAGTGAAGCACTAGATCAAAGTTATCTAGCTCAAAAGATATAAGTGAAGCACATGCGAGCTAAATTGCCTAACTCAAAAGATATAAGCGAAGCTCAATGAGTATTCTAGCAAAATCACGATGAGTGCAGGTCTCTCCCAAAAAGGTGTGCAGCAAGGATGATTGTGACACAACAAAAAGAAAAAAACACCTATAATACATGACGCTCCAAGCAAAACACATACCATGTGGTGAATAAAAATATAGCTCCAAGTAATGTTACCGATGGATTGAAGACGAAAGAGGGGATGCCTTCCTGGGGCATCCCCAAGCTTAGGCTTTTTGGTGTCCTTGAATTGGCTTGGGATGCCCTGGGCATCCCCAAGCTTGAGATTTTTCCACTCGTTATCCCATTGTCCATGCGAACACCATCCAAAACTTAAAAACTTCACAACACAAAACTTAAACAGAAACTCGTGATATCATTAGCACAAGAAAACAAACTACCAACTCTTTAGGTACTGTAGAAAACTTGATTTATATTTATATTGGTGTTAGATTACTGTATTCTCACTTTTCCATGGATAGTACCCCCGATACTATCCATAGTTTCATCAAAACAAGCAATCAACACAACAAAAACAGAATCTGTCAAAAAGAGACCAGTCTGTAGCAATCTCTATACTTCGTATACTTCTGGTATCTCAAAAATTCTGAACAATTATGAAAATTAGGGAAATTGGCATATCAACCAGAAGCAAAAAGAATCAACTCAAAAGCTCTTTCTGGATAAAAATTAAAATTAATTTCGTGAGTGTAAAGTTTCTGTCTTTTTCAGCAAGATCAAACAACCATCACCAAAACTAGTCATAAAGGTTTTACTTGGCACAAACACAAAAAGAAACACAAAAAGCACAATCATAACAAAATTATGATGGTGTCGACACAACAATACAGAAAGAAAAACGGAAAGATAAATTCATTGGCTTGCCTCCCAACAAGCGCTATCGTTTAACGCCCTTAGCTAGGCATTGATAATCCATTGATGCTCACATAAAAGATAGCAATCGGACACGAAGAGAGCATAATAAAGCATGTGAAAATCACATCTAAGTCTAACATACTTCCTATGCATAGGCATTTTATAGGAAAACAAATTATCAAGACAACCAATAGTTGCCATATACAAGGAAGAAGAAAGAGACAAGAGCAATCTCAACATAACGAGAGGTGATTTAGTGATATGAAAATTTCTACCACAATATTTTCCTCTCTCATAATAATTACATGTGGGATCATATTCAAATTCCACAATGTAGCTATCACAAAGGATATTCTTTTCATGATGCAAATGCATGAAAAGTTGACGCTCTTGAAAAATAGTGGGATTATCATCAACTAAAGTCATGACTTCTCCAAACCCACTTTCAATAATATTGCAAATATCATTTTCATCATGAGGCTTAAACAAATTTTCAAGATGATAAGAAAAATCATCACCCCAATCATGATCATTGCAACCAGTAGTGGACATAGCGAAACTAGCATCCCCAAGCTTAGGGTTTTGCATATTTTTAGCATGATTGTCACTAATAGAATTCATAGTGAAAGCATTGCAATCATGCTTTTCATCCAAGGAGCCCTCGTGAATCACTTCATAAATTTCTTCATTACGATTTCCAGATTCACGCATCTCAAGCAAAACTTCATAAAGATAATCTAGTAAGAACAACACACTAGCAATTGGTTCAACATAGTTGGACCTCTTGAAAAGATTGGCAAGTGGATGAGGATACATATCAATAGATACTTAGCAAGGGAAGATGCAAGCATTTTGAAGGCACATAGCACACGAGCAAAGGAAAGGCAAACGAAACAGGCAATTTTTTTGTAAACTTTTGTTTTTCAGAAGTGGGGGAGAGGAAAACGAGAGGCAAAAAGTAAATGCAAGAGATGAGTTTGCGACAGTTACTTGGATAAGCTTCACTTAGAATAGTCCGTGGTGCCAGAAATTGACACGTTGAAGGGAAAATATTCTTGACTTGATACTCCCCGGCAACGGCGCCAGAAATTCTTCTTGCTACCTCTTAAGCTTGCGTTGGTTTTTCCCTTGAAGAGGAAAGGGTGATGCAACACAGTAGCAGTAAGTATTTCTCTCAGTTTGAGAACCAAGGTATCAATCCAGTAGGAGTATCAAGCCAAGTCTCCAAAGTACCTGCGCAAAAACAGCAAATTTGCACCCAACGCTACAAAGGGGTTGTCAATCCCTTCACGATTGATTGCAAGGTGAGATCTGAAGGTGGAAAGTGCAACAAAGTAAAAGTGTGGAGCTGAAAATATGATGTGAAGTAGACCCGGGGGCCATAGTGTTCACTAGAGGCTTCTCTCATGATAGCAAATGTTACGGTGGGTGAACGAATTACTGTTGAGCATTTGATAGAACCGCGCAAAGTCATGACGATATCTAAGGCAATGATCATACATATAGGCATCATGTCCGAGACAAGTAGACCGATACTTTCTGCATCTACTACTATTACTCCACACAGCGACCGCTATCCAGCATGCATCTAGTGTATTGAGTTCATAACGAACAGAGTAACGCCTTAAGCAAGATGACATGATGTAGAGGGATAAATTCATGCAATAGATATAAACCCCATATTTTTACCCTTGATGGCAACAACATGATGCGTGCCTCGCTACCCCTTCTGTCACTGGGTGAGGTCACCGCATGGTATGAACCCAAAACCAAGCATTTCTCCCATTGCAAGAATTATAGATCAAGTTGGCCAAACGAAACCCACAACTCGAAGAGAATTACAAGGATATGAAATCATACGTATAAGAGATCAGAAGAAACTCAAATAAGATTCATAGATAATCTGATCATAAATCCACAATTCATCAGATCTCGACAAACACATCGCAAAAGAAGATTACATCAGATAGATCTTGATGAAGATCATGGAGAACTTTGTATTGAAGATCCAAGAGACAGAAGAAGCCATCTAGCTACTAGCTATGGACCCGAAGGTCTGTGGTGAATGATGTCCCACAAGCGTATGGGATCGCAACAGTTTTCGAGGGTAGAGTATTCAACAACACCTGAAAGATTAGTGTCTGCAAGCAAAGTATTAGTAGCAAGGTAATATGATAGCAACGGTGCCAGGAAAAGCCTTGTTGACGGGATGTTAGTGCCTCTTACCTAGCCCCGCAACGGCGCCAACAAAATCTTGCAACAAGTAACATGTTCTCCTTTTAATAAAGAACCGGACCAACGCATTAACACGCGGTGAATAAATGAACTCCTCATACTATGGTCATCTCCGGGAGTGGTTCCGGCTATTGTCACTCCGGGGTTGTCGGGTCATAACACATAGTAGGTAACTACAACTTGCAAGATAGGATCTAAAACACACATATATTGGCGCGAACATAATAGGTTCAGATCTGAAATCATGGCACTCGGGCCCTAGTGACAAGCATTAAGCATAGCCAAGTAGTAGCAACATCAATCTAGAACATAGTGGATACTAGGGATCAATCCCCGTCAAGAACTAACTCGATTACATGATTGATCTCATCCAACTCATCACCGTCCAGCAAGCCTATGATGAGATTACTCACGAACGATGGAGAGCATCATGGAATTGTTGGTGGAGAAAGGTTGATGATGACGATGGCGACGATTTCCCCTCTCCGGAGCCCGAAACGGACTCCAGATCTGCCCTCCAGATCAAGAACAGGATGTGGCGGCGCCTCCGTATCGCAAAACGCGATGAAACCTTCTCTCTGATTTTTTTTCCAGGCGAAACGGAAGATATAGAGCTGAGTTTGGGGGCGGTGGTGCCACGTGGGCCCCCACAAACCTGCACAGCGCGGCCATAGGGGCTGGCCACGGCCTGTTGGCTTGTGGCCCACTGGCACGCCCCCTGAGGTTGATCTTTGCGCAGGTATTTTTCTTTTTTCCAGAAAAAATCTCCGTAAATTTTCAGGACATTCCGTGAACTTTTATTTCTGCACAAAAACAACACCATGGCAATTCTGCTGAAAACAGCGTCAATCCGGGTTAGTTCCATTCAAATCATGCAAATTAGAGTAAAAAACAAGGGCAAAAGAGTTCAGAAAAGTAGATACGACGGAGACGTATCAGTGAACTACTCACGCATCATTAGAGAGGCAATGGTGTTGATGAAGAAGCCCTCCGTGTCCGAATCCCCCCTCCGACAGGGCACCAGAACGGTCCCCAAATGGGATCTTGCGGAGAAAGAAGCTTGCAGCGGCGGAAAAGTATTTTCGTGGCTCTCCCCTTTGGTTTCAGATTTTCGGGGATTTATAGGCGGAAGAAGTAGGGCAAAGGAGCCGCGAGGGGCCCACAAGTTTGCTAGGCGCCCCCTAAGGCCTTGGCTAGGGGGCTTGTGGCCTCCCCTGGTGCCCTTTGCCTTGGTTCTCCAGCTTCCTGCGTATCTTCTGTTCCGGAAAAATCTTTTTGAAGGTTTTATTCCGTTTGGACTCCGTTTAATATTCCCCTCTGAAAAAGGTCAAAAACACAGAACAAACAGGAACTGGCACTTGACACTGAGTTAATAGGTTAGTCCCAAAAAAGATATAAAAATGCATACAAAGCTTCGAAAGTTGACAAGATAATAGCATGAAACCATAAAAAATTATAGATACGTGGGAGACGTATCAACAGCCTCCTCGAAAACTCCATTAGGAGCTGGAACAACTCTAGGATGCGTTCCGAGCTAACTTTCAAGGTACTTATGTCCGACCTCCGGATGCCGATGACTTGAGCCACATCGTTCAACGGTCTGGCGAGTTAGCTCGACAATTTTGGAACTGATTCTTGACAAAGAATCACCAAATTGTCGAATGTTCGGATGCCGAGGCAATAGCCTCTTTTAGAAACAAGATCCATGATGAGTGGCTAGCTCGACAGCTCGGCCAAGACAAACTGAGGACAATGTCGGACCTGACCTCACTTATGACCCTCTTTTATGCGGGCGAGGACAATTGGTTAGCTCGTCGCAGCAACACTCCTAGAGACCCCTAAACTTTCAAAGTTTCGGATGGCAATGGGAAACCATGACACAACAAGAACAATCGTCGATATAATGGCGGTGATGCCAAGGACATGACAGTTAATGTTGTATTCAACAATTCAAAGTTAGGACCATGGAAGAAACCCTCTAAAGGAAATCATGATGGACCTACCGCGCTAGAAAAAATCATGGATAGGCCCTGCCAGATCCACAACACTCAAGACAAGCCTGTCACCCATGCCAACCGTAACTATTGGGCGATCAAACACGCAGGAAAACTCGCAGCTGAGGAACAGGGTAAGAGCCCCCGCAAAGAGGACGATGGCGAGCCCCGCAGGCCAAATAATGGAGGCGAGAAGTAATTACCTCCCGAGGTAAATACTCGGAACATGATCTATGTCACAAAGATACCAAAGATGGAGAGGAAGCGTGCACTTCGGGACATCTATGCCATAAAACCCATAGCACTGAAATTCAACCCATGGTTGACATGCCCGATCACCTTCGACCGCACAGACCACCAGAACAGTATTCGTCATAGAGGGTCGGTGGCCCAGTTACTTGACCACATTATCGATGGGTGCCACCTAACCAGAGTCCTCATGGATAGAGGCAGCAGTCTCAATCTCATCTAAGCAAATAGACTGAGGAAAATGGGTATCGATCCATCAAGGATCAAACCCAACAACACCACCTTTAAAGGAATAATCCCACGCATCGAGGCCCGCTCCTCGGGCACCATAACTTTGGAAGTAGTGTTCGGTTCACCCGTTAACTTCTGGAGAGGGGACTTGATCTTTGACATTGTCCCTTTTCGCAGTGGCTACTACGCACTACTCGGTCGTACAACGTTCGTTCACTTTAACATCGTCTCCCATTATGCATATCTGAAACTTAAGATGCTGGGACCCCAAGGGTGTCATCACTATCAATGGCAACATTGAGCACTTGCTCCGAAATGACAAACATACAACGGTTCTGGCACGTGGAGTCCAGATCGGCAATGAGGCTTCGAAACCCCAATCTACCATCAAGGCACGAGAGGCAAAAAATGAGCCCGAATCGTAACGTAGTTCCTGGAGTCCTCCCTCGCCTAAGTTAAATAGGGATACACTCCCCAGAGCTTGGCCTCTCTAGCCACTAAGTGCGTGCCTCACAGGCACAACTTTGTGCTCAAAATACCATGGGCAGCTGTGGAGACCAACTATCCACGGACCAAGTCTTTGGCTCGACCGTGCTATGGTTAATCACATCTTCAGACAATAGTAGGTATCGTCTAGGACCTACTCAGCGTCAAGCCAACATACTACAACGACTTCTCAAGACCCTCTTTTAAAAGAGGTCCGCCTGTCGATTAGTATCTCCTCTAATGGAGCACCCCTTGGAGAACAAAGGCGCAGATGTGCAGCAGGGCACAATAAGGATATCAAATCACTCGTAAAGGCCCAGTGTAAACCTTTCCTCTGTAAGTTTAATTTTAAAGTATCTGTAATAGTTGCTTGGGCTGTTCGGATTGTACCGAAAGAAGTCACGAGTTCATTAGAAATAAAGACCCATTATTACGGTCCCATGGCAGTCATTTGTGTTGCATAGCCTTTTATTTTTCCGCTCTCCGACTCCGAAACAAGCTAGTTCAATACATATTTTACATAGATGCAGCTGGCTAATCGACCGGGGGCTCCACCATAAAAGCTTGCCCCAAGCGTCACTCCGGCACTATTTCTTCCCTTATGTGCTCGGTGTCTCGGATATTGCGTTATATCGATCGGTTCCAAATTATGTCTTGGGTCAATAGTTGTGTTGCCCGGCTCTTGTGTTTAGCCTCTTAGGTTCTGCATGTTCGGCTAAAAGGGTAAAGGGAGAAACACTGCTATTGTATTTCTAGCTCGCCTGGTCAAGTACCCTGGTGGAGAAAGTGGAAAACTGACTTTGGTAATGAGTGGAAACCGGTGTGCGATCCGATGACAATTGTCGAACTAAAAATCGATGGAGGTTACACTGTGTTATTTGAAGGGTTTTTACTTACACAAACCAAGTATAATGGTTTCAACGTCGACTTGTACGAACATCAGAAAACAGTGGGGGCTAGTAACTAGTCCCCACAGTCAAGCTCCTACGGCTAAGTGAAAGAACCAAAAACACATAGTCTGATTGCCTCGTTTCCCTTCCGCACTACCGCCTCCGGGCACCAAGGCGTCGATTAAAGATTATATCGCGGAGGTCGAAACACCCCTTGTAGCATCTACAAGGGGGCTGAAGCCGATGACTCGTAACTTTCAGATTAAAACGGCCACACAGGATTCACAATTAACAAAGCAAAGCATGATATACCATGCAAAGCAACAACATTATAAAGCATAAAGGTTTAACTATCATACAAATACATGATAGTACTCTCACTCATGAATTACATCCTTTGGGCACACGGCTTTTATCGCCTGAGCACCATCCATTACGATGGGAAAGTACTAATCGGGGTGCCTATGATCCTTTCAAGGGGCTGGGGTCCAGTGACCATCTCGGTCGAATTTATCTTCGGCCGGTGCACCAAGGTCTTCGCAAAGGCCATACAAGCTCCCTCGATGCATACAGTGCGCTTCAAGATGTCAATCTGGGGTTGGGACATCAAACAACTTCTGCACAAAGCCAGAGTAGATACTCGGCAGTGGCTCTGAAGGTCATAGCCTAATGGAGAGGTCCTTCATCGCTGGTTTGCCATCCGACGCAACTCCACCAGCTGCTTTATTTGGTCAGTGAGGAGGAGACGGTTCTCGGGGGATTGAAACTGTGCCCAGAACAACTTCAGCTCGACATTCTCCTTCCGGGACGCGAAGTGCCGTGCTGCATCCGCCGCACTCTTCAGAAGATCCAAAAACGCACCTCAAGAACACCACACTCGTCTGAGCAATGCGAACCTGTTACCGCTAAATACACATTGCAGTAAGTACCGATTACCATCTATAGTAAGCTTAGCCTCGGGAGCTCCGTCTGTAGCCTTGTGCCTCCGACCGTGGCTCTTGAACCGCCCACGTCAACGAGCTCAGCTCGGAGGCCTCCTCCTTATTCTTTTGCTCAAGGGCCTCACATTTAGTGATGGTGTCCCTGAGCTCTAGCTTCACCTCAGCCACCGTGGCCTCGTGCTTGTGAATGGCGGCCTTTACCGATGTTAGTTCGGCAGCTCCTTGTTCGGTCACTGGCTTCCGTTAGGCAGCTACTTGCATCGTTTTTTCAGCTCGTCCTTGAGGTTCTCGACCTCCGCAACAACAATTGCAGTTTTAATAAACACTCTCCGCTTAAGGATACAACCCAAAATATCTCACTTAAAGGAGGAAAATAACGATATGTGTCTTACCTTGCGCGTTGTCAAACCTTTTGTTCAGAAGGTTGAGCTCCTCCTCGGAGCTCTTGAGCTTTTGATTCATCTCCGCCAATTACATGGAATTGGGGGTTGCTGCCGAAGACGAGGCCTACATAACACCTCATATGTCTCACACTCCCAAAGTTGTCAGATTTTGAATCCTCTGCCATGATTTCTTCAACCCTACTAGAGTCTTGAGGGCTACGGCTCACTTTAAATATTGTAAGTGTTATTCTGAGCTATTCGACCCCGCATGAGTTTTTCAAACTCACATATGGCTGAGGGGATACCATGTATGAGGATTACATAAACTCATGAAATAAAATTCTCTCTCTAAAAGGGTATTAAATGGTTTACATTGAAGCCCATCAAGAGGCCCTCGAAATCTTGCTTCAATCCATTGTCAACACACCAGATGCTTTGTAGAACCGCACCCACAAGAGTGGGGTGGTCTTCAGCGATGGAGGGTTCATTTAAGGTCTCCAACATCACGGTCGGCCACCCGGTTTGGGCCCTCTCAGCTATGGGAGGCTTCAATGGCGGCACTTTGGTTTCCCTTCTCAGAGAAACCGAAATAGATGACTCTAGAGGCTTGGGGATCTCCAAAACTATATTCCGGGAGATCTTGGGCTAACCAGGCTCCCCCTCTCTGTTTTCTAGAAGTGATTCGCCCTCCTGGTCTTTGGCAACTGATGACCCACAAGTATAGGGGATCAATCGTAGTCCTTTTGATAAGTAAGAGTGTCAAACCCAACGAGGAGCAGAAGGATCTGACAAGTGGTTTTCAGCAAGGAAATATCTGCAGGCACTGAAATTGTTGGTAACAAGTGATTGTGTGGTGAGATGATTCGTAGCGAGCAACAAGTAACAAAAGTAGCAACGGTGCAACAAAGTGGCCCAATCCCTTTTGTAGCAAGGGACAAGCCTGGACAAAGTCTTATAGGAGGAAAAACGCTCCCGAGGACAAACGGGAATTTCTGTCATGCTAGTTTCATCATGATCATGTGGTGCGTGTTCGTTCCTTTGATAGTTTGATATGTGGGTGGACCGGCACTTGGGTACTGCCCTTACTTGGACAAGCATCCCACTTATGATTAACCCCTCTCGCAAGCATCCGCAACTACAAAAAAGAAATAAGACAAAGTATAACCATAGCATTAAACTAGTGGATCCAAGCCCCTTACGAAGCAACGCATAAACTAGGGTTTAAGCTTCTGTCACTCTAGCAACCCATCAACTACTTACTACTTCCCAATGCCCTCCTCTAGGCCCAAATAATGGTGAAGTGTTATGTAGTCGACGTTCACATAACACCACTAGAGGAAAAATAACATACAACATATCAAAATACCGAACGAATACCAAATTCACATGACTACTATTAGTATGACTTATCCCATGTCCTCAGGAACAAAAGTAACTACCCACAAAGCATAATCATATTCATGATCAGAGAGGTAATGAGTAGCATCAAGGATCTGAACATAAACTCTTCCACCAAGTAATCCAACTAGCATCAACTACAAAGAGTATTCAACACAAATAGCAACCTTACAAGCGCGAGACGGAGATTGGTTACAAGTGATGAACTAGGGTTTGGAGATGAGATGGTGTTGATGAAGATGTTGATGATGACGAGTCCCCTCCGATGAGAGGAGTGTTGGTGGTGACGATGGCGACAATTTCCCCTCCGGGAGGGAAGTTTCCCCGGCAGGATCGTCCTGCCGGAGCTCTAGATTGGTTCTGCTCAAGTTCCACCTCGTGGCGGCGGTGAATCCATGAAAAAGGTCCTCTCTGATTTTTTTCCGGACGAAACCCTTCATATAGAAGAAGAGGGGGGCCAGTGGGCCAGCAGGCTGCCCACAAGCCCCCTTGGCGCTGTCAGGGGGTGGCCGCGCCAAGCAGGCTTGTGGCCACCTGCTGGCGCCCCTCTGGCGCTTCTTCGGCCCAGTATTTTTTTATAAATCCAGAAAAAAAATCATCGTTGATTTTTACGGCGTTTGGAGTTGCGCAGAATAGGTATCTCAAACTTGCTCCACTTTCAGGCCAGAATTCCAGCTGCCGGCATTCTCCCTCTTCATGTAAACCTTGCAAAATAAGAGATAATAGGCATAAGTATTGTACCGTGAAGTGAAATAACAACCCAAGAAGCGATAAATATCAACATGAAAGCATGATGCAAAATGGACGTATCAACTCCCTCAAGCTTAGACCTCGCTTGTCCTCAAGCGAAAGCCGAGCTCAATAAATATGTCCACATGTTTAGGGAGAGAGGTGTTGACAAAACAGAATACGAACATGCATGCATCATGATCATCATTAGAACAACAATACCAACGTATAATCTCTCATGCTAAAGTGACAATTCCTTCACAAAGTAAAGCATGGATCAAGAACCTTACCGAGAAGTAACAACCTATAGCCTGTAGTCATTGAAGCAATTGCAATTTATCACAACAGCAGAAAGAGTCAAATAAGAGCTTGTAAAGCAAATCCACATACTCAATCATCTTTTCATTCTCTACAATTGCTACAACTCACGTGGGCCTCTTGAGATCAAAGTTTCAGCTGGACACAGAGAAAGATAGGGGCTTATAGTTTCGACTCCCAACTTCTTACCTCAAGGGTAATGTCAACAATAATACTTCATGAATGCTTACCTCCAAGTTGACATATGAATATAGATCTTTCCCTAGCATATGACGTTAGCCAAGATAAAGGCGAAACAAGGAATTGGTGAAGATCACCATGACTCTTTCAAGGGCAAAAAGTAAAGGTACAAGACGACCCTTCGCAGAGGGAAGCAGAGGTTGTCATACGCTTTTGAGGTTTGGATGCGTGTCCTCTTAGTGCGGAGGAACGTCACTTTATATTGCCTCTTGTGATAAAGAACTTTATTATGCAGTTTGTTGCTTTTATGGCTTCCTCATCACAGGTTCGTACAAAGCTTATTTTCCACACACTAATAGATCATACATATTAGAGAGCAATTTTTATTGCTTGCACCGATGATAACTTACTTGAGGGATCTTATTCAATCCATAGGTAGTTATGGTGGACTCACATGACAAAACGGTGTTGATGGTTTATGGATGCACAAGTAGTATCTCTACTTAGTGCGGGAGGTTTGGCTAATGTGAGGTGGAAGCAATCGTCACATGCTAAGGGATCTCTAATCATATAACATTGTTCGGAGCCAAGCAAACACAATTCATTACGTTGTCTTCCTTGTCCAACATCTACTTCTAGGCATGCAATAGTTTAGTGAGTGTTCACAATAATAGATGCTGCCAGAGATGATATACTTATATGTGAACCTCTCCTTCTTTATCAGTTCCTATTAATTGCAACAATGACCAAGGTGTACGTTTGTCTACCCTCAACAAGTTTCAATCATCATCCTTTTTGTATGTGAAGCCATCACTTCCCATAAGATCATTACATGATCTTTCATGCTTTTGTTCTTTTCTCAATCTATTGATCATGGCAAGAGGCAAAGCCCTTCAACTAAGACACTCTTTATTATATGGCTCACGAGCTCGAATACATCGGGGGTGACACAAAGAAAAACTCAAGACTAAAACACTAAGACTTTTAAACTACTAGAGAAAAATAAAGAAAACTGAAAAGGAACAAACTAAAACAAAGGTAAAGGCAAAAGATGTGATGGTGATACGATACCGGGGCAACTCCCCCAAGCTTGGCAAAAGCCAAGGGGATTGCCCATACCCATGCTCAGTTGTCTTCCTTTGGAGGTAATGGTGGTGGAGTTGTTGCAACATGGGCTTGATCCTCCGTCTTCCAAGGCATAGGTGCTCCATCATGGAAAGATTAACGAGTCTCCGGAATCCTCAAATCTGTAGCCAACCGTATTGATTTATATCTATACTCATAGTCACAGTTTTGGTTCTGCAGGTCATAGATCTGGGCCTGGAGTTGATCAATCATGTCATAGAGCCTGGAGAGGTGCTTCCCAATGTCATTGGCATCAATCCTGTGCTTGTTGGTGAACTCCGTGATCATCATGTGGTTGGCGTTGAGTCCAGGCTCCACCATCCCTTGGCACTTGAAGACTTGTTGCTCCATTGCTTCGAGCCTCGCGTCTCCATGCTTCCGGTCTTCTTGGGCCCCTCAACATCACGGATGTGCAACATCCTCTCACGCATCTCGATAGATTGAGGGTGTTGCAGCACTCCCGTGAGGTAGGGATTGATGACCTTCTCGAAGATCTTATCCTTCAGAGCTTTTGGGGAAGTCATAGAGATCTAGATCTACAACAAAAACAGGCTTGAAATGAAAAACAGAGGAAATCTGCCTGATACAAGGGTCAGACCAAACAGGAGAATATAGATTGATTTTTTCCAGACCAGAAGGAGTACTCCACACGAAAACGGAGTTCGGGAGGCGCACGAGGTGTCCACAAGCCCTCCCGGCGCGACCAAGGAGTGAGCCCGCGCCGGGCAGGCTTGTTGCCTCCTCGCGCACTTTCCGGACCGCCTCCATTTTTTTGTATTTTTTCAAATATTCCAAAACGGAGAAAATTTCCTACTGGAAAAGTTTTGGACTCTGTTTTCTTACCGAATCACATACCCCTTCGTTTTCGCAGTCTGAAACATGCCGATAAATGTCCCTAAGGCATTCTTCCGGAGTTATGGTATTGATGATATCGATTTCAACATTTATGGGAGTACCTGAGATATAATGCTTGATTCTCTGCCCATTTAGAACTCTCGAACAATTACCTTTCGTGTTGTTGATTTTGATCGCACCAGAATGATATACTTCCTCAACAATATAGGGACCTTCCCATTTAGAGAGAAGCTTGCCTGCAAAGAATCTTAAACGAGAGTTATATAGCAAGACATAATCACCTACATTGAACTCACGCTTTTGTATCCTCTTATCATGCCACCTCTTAACCTTCTCTTTGAACAACTTGGCATTCTCATATGCCTGAGTTCTCCATTCATCAAACGAGCCAATGTCAAATAACCTCTTCTCACCAGCAAGTTTGAAATCAAAGTTGACCTATTTGATTGCCCAATAAGCTTTATGCTCTAGCTCAAGAGGTAAGTGACATGCTTTCCCATACACCATTTTGTATGGAGACATGCCCATGGGATTCTTATAGGCAGTCCTATAAGCCCACAGTGCATCATCGAGCTTCTTAGACCAATTCTTTCTAGACCAGTTGATAGTCTTTTGCAGAATTAGTTTAATCTCTCTATTGCTTAGCTCTACTTGACCACTGGACTGAGGGTGATAGGGAGACGCAATTCTATGGTTGACATCGTACTCCGCAAGTGTTTTACGGAAAGCACCATGAATGAAATGTGAACCACCGTCGGTCATTAGATATGTAGGGACTCCAAATCTAGGGAAGATAACTTCCTTAAGCATCCTGATATAAGTGTTGTGATCAGCACTACTAGTGGGGATAGCTTCTACCCACTTGGTGACGTAATCAACAGCAACTAGGATATGAGTATACCCGTTGGATTTTGGAAAAGGTCCCATATAATCAAATCCCCAAACATCAAATGGTTCAATAACAAGTGAATAGTTCATAGGCATTTCCTGACGTTTAGCGATATTACCTACTCTTTGACATTCGTCACAAGACAAGACAAACTTACGGGCATCCTTGAAGAGAGTGGGCCAATAGAAACCTGATTGCAATACCTTGTGTGCAGTTCTATCTCCCGCATGGTGTCCTCCGTAGGCCTCGGAGTGACACTTCTGTAGGATATGTCCCTGTTCATGTTCAGGTACACAACGTCTAATAACACCATCTACTCCTTCCTTATAAAGGTGAGGATCATCCCAAAAGTAATGTCTCAAGTCAAAGAAGAATTTCTTCTTTTGCTGGTATGTGAAACTGGGTGGTATATATTTGGCAACGATATAGTTTGCATAATCATCATACCACGGTGCACTACGTGAAGCATTGATGACATTCAATTGCAATTTGGGAAAGCTATCATCAATAGGTTGTGGGTCATCAAGAACGTTCTCCAACCTAGACAAGTTATCTGCTACGGGGTTATCAGCACCCTTTCTGTCGACAACGTGCAAATCAAACTCTTGTAGCAAGAGAACCCATCTGATAAGTCTAGGTTTAGCGTCCTTCTTCTCCATGAGGTACTTAATGGCAGCATGATCAGTGTGAATAGTGACTTTGGAATCAACTATGTAAGACCTGAACTTTTCACATGCAAACACGACTGCTAAAAACTCCTTCTCCGTAGTAGCATAGTTTCTTTGGGCACTGTCTAGACTTTTACTAGTGTAGTGAATAACATTCAACTTCTTATCGACTCTTTGCCCTAGAACAGCACCAACAACATAATCACTAGCATCACACATGATTTCAAAAGGTAAGTTCCAATCAGGTGGTTGAACAAGAGGTGCGGTTATCAACGTCCTCTTAAGTATTTCGAAGGCTTCCTCACAATCATCGTCAAAGACAAAAGGAATATCCTTTTGCAAGAGATTGGTAAGAGGCCTAGAAATCTTAGAGAAGTCTTTAATGAACCTTCTATAGAAACCAGCATGACCAAGGAAACTTCTTATACCTTTGATATCCGTGGGGTATGGCATTTTCTCGATTGCATCAACCTTAGCCTTATCGACTTCAATACCTCTTTCAGAAATTTTATGTCCTAAGACGATGCCTTCATTAACCATAAAGTGGCACTTCTCCCAATTCAAGATAAGATTGGTGTCTTTACATCTCTGCAAAACTCGATCAAGGTTGCTGAGGCAATCATCAAAAGAAGACCCGTAAACGGAGAAGTCATCCATGAAGACCTCAACAATCTTTTCAGAAAAGTCAGAGAATATAGCCACCATACATCTTTGAAAGGTGGCAGGTGCATTATATAAGCCAAAAGGTACCAAAAGGGCAGGTGAAAGTGGTTTTCTCCTGATCAAATTGTGCAACTGGTATTTAGGAGAACCAGAATAACCGTCTAGAAAGGAGAAGTGTGTGTGTTTAGACAACCTTTCTAGCATTTGGTCGATAAAAGGCAAAGGGTAATGATCTTTCCTAGTGGCTTTATTCAATTTCCTAAAATTGATCACCATCCTATAGCCAGTAATAATCTTCTAAGGGATCAATTCATCCTTATCATTAGGGACAACGGTAATGCCTCCCTTCTTAGGCTAAATGATACCTGCTTCCAGGAGCTTTAGTATTTCTTTTCTCACTACTTCTTTCATCTTAGGATTCAATCTTCTTTGATGATCAGTAACTGGTTTGAAATCAGGATCAGTTTAAATCTTGTGCTCGCATAGAGTAGGACTAATGCCCTTAAGATCATCAAGAGTATATCCAATAGCAGCACGGTGCTTCCTCAGAGTTTTTAGCAATTTCTTTTCTTCATGCTCTGAGAGGCTAGCACTAACAATGACGGGATATATCTCCTTTTCATCAAGGTAGGCATACTTCAGAGTATCAGGCAACTGTTTAAGCTCGAACACAGGATCACCCTTTGGTGGGGGTGGATCCCCAAGCAGTTCAACAGGCAAATTATTCTGAAGGATATGATATTGTTCTAAGACAACTCTATCTATCTCATCCCTTTCATCCATATGCATATCATTTTCATGCTCAAGCAAGTATTGCTCTAAGGTATCAGTAGGAGGTACGACAATAGAGGATAAGGCAATAGTTTCATCCCTACTAGGCAACTCTTTTTCATGAGGTTGTCTACCAAACTTAGAGAAATTGAACTCATGTGACACACCTTCAAAGCCAACAGTGACAGTTTGCTTCTCACAATCAATATGAGCATTGACAGTATTGAGGAAGGGTCTGCCAAATATGATGGGACAAAAGCTATATTATGCAGTAGCAAGAACGAGGAAATCAGCAGGATACTTCGTTTTAACACACAAGACTTCAACATCCCTAACAATTCCCATAGGGCAGATAGTATCTCTATTGGCAAGCTGAATAGTGACATTAATAGGTTCTATCTCAACAGGTGCAATCTCATCTTTGATTTCATCGTATAAGGATTGAGGTATTGCACTTACACTAGCACCCACGTCACATAAACAATGATAATAACGATCTCCTATCTTAACAGAAACCACAGGCATGCCAACAAGAGGCCTATGTTTGTCTCTAACGTGAGGTTTAACAATTCTAGCAGCATCTTCACAGAAGTGAATATTATGTCCCTCAACATCGTCGGACAGAAGATCTTTGATAATAGCAATGCTAGGTTCAACTCTAATTTGCTCAGGGGGTGTAGGTGTTCTAATATAGCCTCTACGTATCACAGTTGAAGCTTTAGAATGATCCTTTATCCTAACAGGGAAAGGTGGTTTCTCAATGTAAGCACTAGGAACAACAGGATCATTATAGGCAATGACTTTCTCTTCAACTGGAGTGGGTTTAACTACATTGACTTCTAAAGGAGGATGATATTTGAAACACTTCTCTTTGGGGAGATCAATATGAGCAGCAAATGATTCGCACAATGAAGCTACTATCTCAAAGTCAAGTCCATACTTAGCGCTAAAATCACTAAAGGTATTTGTCTCAACAAAGGATTTAACGCAATCAAACGTGAAATTCATACCTGACTCCTTACCTTCTTCAAGCTCCCAATCTTCAGAGTTGCATTTAATTCTCACCAATAAATTCCATTTTAAGTCAATATCTCTCTTCATAAAAGAACCGGTACAAGAAGTGCCAAGCATGGTGTGATCATCATGAGAAAGCCGAGCATAGAAGTTCTGAATGATAATTTCTCTCGAGAGATCATGATTGGGGCATGAACATAACATTGATTTAAGCCTCCCCAAGCTTGAGCGAAGCTTTCTCTGTCACGAGGCCAAAAATTGTATATATAATTCCGATCACGATGTACTAAATGCATAGGATAAAACCTTTGATGAAATTCCAATTTCAACCGATTGTAGTCCCATGATCCAGTATCATCACATAGCCTATACCATGTCAACGCCTTATCCTTCAAAGATAAAGGAAAGACCCTCTTCTTGACGTTATCCTCGGGCAAACCTACAAGCTTAAATAAACCACAAACTTCATCTACATAGATTAGATGTAAGTCTGGATGTGATGTTCCATCTCCTGTAAAAGGATTAGCCAGCAGTTTCTCAAGCATACCCGAAGGAAATTCAAAGCAAATATTTTCAGTAGGTGGAGCAGGTTGAGGAGAAATTATTTGTGCTTCCGTTCGAGGTGAAGATACCCCGAACAAGCCCCTCAAAGGATTAGTATCCATAGTGACAAGTGACAATAAATTTCAGCACACTATATGAATGTTTCCTTACCAAGTTCCACTTACCAAAGGCGCTTCGCTCCCCGGCAATGGCACCAGAAAAGAGTCTTGATTACCCACAAGTATAGTGGATCAATCGTAGTCCTTTCGATAAGTAAGAGTGTCGAGCCCAATGAGGAGCAGAAGGATCTGACAAGTGGTTTTCAGCAAGGAAATATCTGCAGGCACTGAAATTGTTGGTAACAAGTGATTGTGTGGTGAGATGATTCGTAGCGAGCAACAAGTAACAAAGTAGCAACGGTGCAGAAAAGTGGCCCAATACCTTTTGTAGCAAGGGACAAGCCTGGACAAAGTCTTATAGGAGGAAAAACGCTCCCGATGACACATGGGAATTTCTGTCATGCTAGTTTCATCATGTTCATATGATTCGTGTTCGTTACATTGATAGTTTGATATGTGGGTGGATCGGCGCTTGGGTACTTCCCTTACTTGGACAAGAATCCCACTTATGATTAACCCTATCGCAAGCATTCACAACTACGAAAGAAGAATTAAGACAAAGTCTAACCATAACATTAAACTAGTGGATCCAAATCAGCCCCTTACGAAGCAACGCATAAACTAGGGTTTATGATTTTGTCACTCTAGCAACCCATCATCTACTTACTACTTCCCAATGCCTTCCTCTAGGCCCAAATAATGGTGAAGTGTTATGTAGTCGACGTTCACATAACACCACTAGAGGAAAAACAACATACAACATATCAAAATACCGAACGAATACCAAATTCACATGACTACTATTAGCATGACTTATCCCATGTCCTCAGGAACAAAAGTAACTACTCACAAAGCATAATCATATTCATCATCAGGGAGGTAATGAGTAGCATCAAGGATCTGAACATAAACTCTTCCACCAAGTAATCCAACTAGCATCAACTACAAAGAGTAATCAACACTACTAGCAACCTTACAAGTACCAACCGGAGTCGCGAGACGGAGATTGGTTACAAGTGATGAATTAGGGTTTGGAGATGAGATGGTGCTGATGAAGATGTTGACGGTGACGAGTCCCCTCCGATGAGAGGAGTGTTGGTGATGACGATGGCGACGATTTCCCCCTCAAGGAGGGAAGTTTCCCCGGCAGGATCGTCCTGCCGGAGCTCTAGATTGGTTCTGCTCAAGTTCCACCTCGTGGCGGTGGCGAATCCACGAAAAAGGTCCTCTCTGATTTTTTTCGGACGAAACCCTTCATATAGCAGAAGAGGGGGGCGAGTGGGCCAGCAGGCTTATGGCCACCTGCTGGCGCCCCTCTGGCGCTTCTTTGGCCCAGTATTTTTTATAAGTCCAGAAAAAAAATCATCGTTGATTTTTACGGCGTTTGGAGTTGCGCATAATAGGTATCTCAAAGTTGCTCCACTTTCAGGCCAGAATTCCAGCTGCCGTCGTTCTTCCTCTTCATGTAAACCTTGCAAAATAAGAGAGAAAAGGCATAAGTATTGTACCGTGAAGTGAAATAAAAGCCCAAGAAGCGATGAATATCAACATGAAAGCATGATGCAAAATCGACGTATCAGCGACCGAGGTGTTAACCTCGGCCATTATATCATCACCCCCACCTCCCCGATCTCCTCGACAACTGGGGGAAGTGTGTTGTGACGTGGTCGCGCTCTCCACAGGACCGACTCGCAAAGAATCCTCATTCGAGGTCTCGTCGGCTGGGAGGTCATGCGGCGGGCTACAATATGAAAAGTATGCGTATGGTCAATATTAGGACTCCAATACACAAAACGATAGAGTCTTTGGATTCATACCTTTGGTCCGGGGCTTGATCCTCGGGTTCCTTTGAGGAATCCTTTGAAAAGCCTATCACTCCTCAGCGGAGTCCGAGACATCATCGAACATGGCCATCTTGGCCATGCATTGCCTTTTGGGGGCAGTGGGAGGTAGATCTCGCTCGATGTCTTCACACGCTTCCCTGTTCCTTGTGTGGGAGGAGTCGCTCTCCTCGCCCCTGTTTGTGCTCTCCCTCAAGAGCAGAAGAGTGTTAGGGCATAGTTTATGCCTAAGTAATTTTGGTGATTGATGACAGTACCGCAAAGGACTAATCGTGTGTGTTAAGATTTCAGATAACACATGTCAACGGCACAAGACGACTCGCCCCCTCTTTCCATGGAACAGAAGCACAGTGTACTCTACGATTCTCTTTCTTTGAGTCATAGGAACGCCGTACTATTAAGAGGGGACCCGTAGTGGAAGGTTTGGGTGGAATCAATTTTGCACGCACACACTTTATCTCCTTTCCCCTTACCTCCAACTTTGGAGTAGCTCCCGCCTCTGTGTTTATCTCATCTAAGCAAATGGTCCCTCAAGGGTAGTACTGATGTGCCCAGCGGTAGTACCGCTGTGCTGGCGGTAGTACCGCCCCTGGTCAGCGGTAGTACCGCTCCAGGAGCTTAGTACCGCCTTCCTAGCGGTTGTACTTCAATGGACCTTTTTGCGAAGTCTTTCTTGGCGGTGGTTGGCCCGGTAGTGCTTATGCACTACCATGGGCCCAGCGGTAGTACCGCTGGAGTGCGAGTGGTAGTACCGCTGCAGCCAGCGGTAGTACCGCTGGAGTGCGAGCGGTAGTACCGCTGCAGCTAGCGGTAGTACCGCTAGGCTCGGGCTATGAGTGGGAAAACGGTTGGATTCCCCCCCCCCACTATGTAAGGGGTTCTTCTTGCTGTGGAACCCTACCTTTGACCCTCCCAAGCTCCATTGTTGCTCCCTAAGCTCAAAAGTGCCCGATCTCTCTCCCTAGCCAATCAAACTTGTTGTTTCTCTAGGGATTGGTTGAGAAGGCCTAGATCTACACTTCCACCAAGAGAAAAGTTGATTCCCCCACCAATACCTTGCGGATCTTGTTACTCCTCGGTGTCTGAGCATTCTAGACGGTTGAGGTCACCTCGGAGCCACATTCCATTGTGGTGAAGCTACGTGGTCTTGTTGGGAGCCTCCAAGCTTTGTGTGGAGTTTGCCCCAACCTTGTTTGTAAAGGTTCGGTCGCCGTAGCATGCACGTATGGTGAACCGCTATGTTAGGAAGTCGGAGCATAATTGATCTATTGATTGTCATCCTTTGTGTTGAGGTCGGGATCGCGTGATGGTTAACACCTAGCAACCCTTCCCCTAGGAGTATGCATTTAGCACTTTGTTTCGATTACTACTAAAAACTTTCGCAACAAGTATGTGAGTTCTTCATGACTAATGTGAGTCCATGGTATAGATGCACTTTCACCTTCCACCATTGCTAGCCTCTCTAGTGCCGCGCAATTCTCGCCGGTGCACAAACCCACCATATGCCTTCCTCAAAACAGCCACCATACCTACCTACTATGGCATTTTCATAGCCATTCTGAGATATATTGCCATGCAACTCCCACCGTTCCATCTCATGACTTATGCCGTCACTCTCATATTTCCATTGCATGATCGTAAGATAGCTTGCGAGATGTTTCAATGGCATACGCCATGCTAGATCGTTGCACATCTCGGTACACTGCCGGAGGCATTTCCTATAGAGTCATCATCATTTTGAGCTGTGAGTAAATAAAAGTGTGATGGTCATCATTATTAGATCATTGTCCCATGTTAGGAATAAAAAAAAGAGGCCAAAGAGCCCAAAAATATAAAAAAAGAGGCCTAAGAGCCCAATTGAAAAAAAAGAGAAAAAGAGAGAAGGGACAATGATACTATCTTTTGCACACTTGTGCTTCATTATAGCACCATGTTCTTCATGATTGAGAGCTTCTTGCTTTGTCACTACCATATGCTAGTGGGAATCTTTATCATATAACTTGGCTTGTATATTCCAACGATGGGCTTCCTCAAAATTGCCCTAGGTCTTCGTGAGCAAGCAAGTTGGATGCACACCCACTAGTTTTCCTTTTGAGCTTTCACATACTTATAGCTCTAGTGCATCTCTTGTATGGCAATCCCTACTCATTCACATTGATATCTATTAATGGGCATCTCCATAGACTTTTGATACGCCGAGTCAATGTGACCATCTCCTCCTTTTTGTCTCACAACCACCACCACACTCTATTCCACTTATAGTGCTATATCCATGGCTCACGCTCATGTATTGCGTGATAGTTATAAAAAGTTTGAGAAAGTAAGAGTGTGAAAACAATTACGTGGCCAATTCCGGGGTTTTGCATGATTTACATTAGTTGTGTGAGGATGATGGAGCATGGCCAGACTATATGATTTTGTAGGGATAACTTTCTTTGGCCTTGTTATTTTGAAAGTTCATGATTACTTTGCTAGTTTGCTTGAAATATTTCTGTATTCATGTCAATAGGAAACTATTGTTTTGAATCGTACGGATCTGAACATTCATTCCACGTGAAAGAAGTTGCAAAGGACAACTATGCTAGGTAGCATTCCATATCAAAAATTCATTCTTTATCACTTCCCTACTCGAGGACGAGCAGGAATTAAGCTTGGGGATGCTTGATACGTCTCCAACGTATCTTTAATTTTTTATGGTTTCATGCTATTATCTTGTCAAACTTTGGATGTTTTGCATGCCTTTTATTTATTTTTTGGGACTAACTTATTAACTCAGTGCCAAGTGCCAGATACAGTTTTTTTCCATGTTTTTGACCCCTTTCAGAGGAGATTTTGAAACAGAGTCCAAACGGAATAAAATCCCCAAAAAGAGTTTTTCCGTAACGGAAGAAGATGAGGAGACTTGAGAGCCAAGGCAGGGGGGCCCAGGGGCCCCACAAGCCCTCACCCCGCGGCCAGGGGGGAGGTCGCGACCCACAGGCTTGTGGGCCCCCTGGACGCCCTTTGCCCTAGGGGTTGCGCCTATATATTCCCTAAAAATCCCAAAAAATAAGGAGATCATCGAAAGTACTTTTCCGCCGCCTCAAGATTCTGTCTCCGCAAGATCCCATCTGGGGCACGTTCTGGTGCCCTGCTGGAGGGGGGATTCGGACATGGAGGGCTTCTTCATCAACACCATGACCTCTCCGATGATGCGTGAGTAGTTCACCATAGACCTACGGGTCCATAGCTAGTAACTAGATGGCTTCTTGTCTCTCTTGGATCTTCAATACAAAGTTCTCCATGATCTTCATGGCGATCTATCCGATGTAATCTTCTTTTGCGGTGTGTTTGTCAAGATCCGATGAATTGTGGATTTATGATCAGATTATCTATGAATCTTATTTGAGTTTCTTCTGATCTCTCTTATGCATGATTTCATATCCTTGTAATTCTCGTCGAGTTGTGGGTTTTGTCTGGCCAACTAGATCTATGATTCTTGCAATGGGAGAAGTGCTAGGTTTTGGGTTCATACCGTGCGGTGACCTCACCCACTGACAGAAGGGGTAGAGAGGCACGCATCGTCTTGTTGCCATCAAGGGTAAGAAGATGGGGTTTTCATCATTGGTTTGAGATTATCCCTCTACATCATGTCATCTTGCTTAAGGCGTTACTCTGTTCATCATGAACTCAATACACTAGATGCATGCTGGATAGCGGTCGATGTGTGGAGTAATAGTAGTAGATGCAGAAAGTATCGGTCTACTTGTCTCGGACATGATGCCTATACGTATGCTCATTGCCTTAGATATCGTCATGACTTTGCGCGGTTCTATCAATTGCTCGACAGTAATTTTTCACCCACCATGATATTTGCTATTTTGAGAGAAGCTTCTAGTGAACACTATGGCCCCCGGGTCTACTCCACACCGTATTTTCAGCCTTATACTTTTTACTTCGTTGCACTTTCCGCCTTCAGATCTCACTTTGCAAACAATCTTGAAGGGATTGACAACCCCTTTGAAACGTTGGGTGCAAGCTTGTTTGTGTTTGCGTAGGTACTCTGGACTTGACGAGACCCTCCTTCTGGATCGATACCTTGGTTCTCAAACTGAGGGAAATACTTACTGCTCTTGTGCTGCATCACCCTTTCCTCTTCAAGGGAAAAACCAACGCAAGCCTAGTCTCCGTCAACGTGTCAATTTCTGGCGCTGTTGTGTGTTGCCGTAGCAATAAACCATGGGATTTAGCGCGTAGAGGATACCCATAAACAACATCTCAACTCCTAGTGTCTATCCCACAATCTCATGATCTCAAGGTAGATCAACTCAGTAATCTCTACAACATCAATAAAATAAGAGCAGGACATAGGGTTTTTTCCTCCATCGAGAGGGCGTGAACCTGTGTAAAATCCCCGTGTTCTTTGTCTCTTGTTACCCTCAATACGATCTTGCAGCTCGGGTCCCCCTACCCGAGGTCTGCCGATTTGGAGACTGGCATTGGTGCTTTCATTGAGATCTCGTTGTGTGATCATCAGGATTGATGGCTTCCCCCATTGGTGATCGGAACCCCGTTGCGGCTTTCTTTGTTCCTACAACCTTTTTTGATGGGTCACCTGCAAAACGATGGATCCAAAGGCAAGCTCCCTTGTAAAGGTGATGGATCTGGAGTCTGGTCCTGAGCATCTCGCTTCATTGAACTATTCGACCAATGGTTCTCCCTTCGAGGAAACCCCGGATCCGAACACTCCTTCAAGCAGAAAATACCGGACTGGTCGGCCCAGGGGGGATGGATGTTCTGGATGTTCAACCAAACCCCATAGAACCTCCATATGACAAACATGGGAGAACAATAGAATCCCCCATGATTAGATTGAAAATATGTTCCCATCATCCTCCCACATCGGATATAGCCCGGAGAATTCGGGACCTACTGACTTTTGGGACCTGATCTACATAAAAAAACAAGTGGGGGAACCATGTGGCAATTTTGGTCAAGATTTTTGTCTGTCAAAATCAAAATAGCCAACTGCCAGGACTGTGAACTACTTACTACATTCCACCACAACTACAACGACACAGGGGTACTAAACGCCCTCGCTCAATGCCAAGTCCAAACATTCGTCGAACTCTCGGACCTGGTAGCCAAATATTGCATCATGGAGGACACTTGGATGGTTGAGAAACCCGCATACTCAGCCCGGCAAAAAGACACTTCCATGGGTCCATGCTCAATGCACCATCGCCAAAGAAGATGAAAATAGTGACACGGGCCACCCTCGACAAGCTGCTAGACAAACCCTCTCATATACACCCAACGCCGCCGAACTCCAACCCAAAACACAGCCTTCGAGCTTGCTGGGTTGTTAGGAAGGTAGCCAAGTATGAGGAACCTCTCCTCACTTGTCATAACTGTGGCTGCCATCGGATGGACAGTTCAGACAAAGCCAAAGTAATGACGATCTATCAAATTTAAAGATGAGGCAATCAACGGAAACGGGCTCTACGGGACTTTGGACCTCCGAAAGTTGAAGCACCATCGACTGCATGGTTAGAAACGCAGATCACATTTGACTAAATTGACCTGCTGAAAGATGACATGAGATCCACTACTTTCCACAAGATCATTCCAAGGATTTAACACTCCATGTGATACCTTTCTGAAGCAGCTATCATTCCCTCCTACGACGAGATGCATTTGCCAAATTTTATGACATACCCCGCTATGGATATATGAAGCTCAACATGAGAGGCCCTAATGTAGTAAGCACCATCGTAAGCAAGCTGGGTGTAGCTAGAGTCATTGGTCGAGGCCTATGCAGCCGAAGAGCTAATGGAACTCTCGGCCATGGTTGACTCAAATGATGTCATTTTGGAAAAGTGTTGTACATCAACCTCGTTCAAACCAATATACAAAATTGTCATGTTCTAGGTACACCCGACTGATTCAAACAAAACAACAGCCATTGGCGCGAAACTTGATCCAGATATTGATGAGGCCCTCCGGAACTTCCTTCGGGACAATTGGGGTATTTTTTTCCTCCCACCCTTCGGATATGCTAGGAATCCCAACAAACCTTGACGAGCATATCCTAGACCTAATAAAGGGATTCAAACCAATCAAGCACGCACTATGGTGATTCTCTGAGCCCAAGCGCCAAGCCATGGGAAAACAGTTGGCCAAATTATTGAGGCCGGATTCATCTGAGATGTCAAACACCCCGACTGGTTGTCTAATATGGTATTGGTACCGGAGAAAGAAAAATCGTAGTGGCTATGCGTTGATTTTAGAGATGTTAATAAAGCTTGCCCAAGGACCCCTTTCCATTTCCATGCATAGAGGAGATAATCGACACAACAACATGGCATGATTCCCTTTGTTTCGTGGATGCATACTTGGGATATCGTCAGATGAAAAATGAAAGAATCCTATCAAGAGGCAACCGCATTCATCACGCCCTTTGGGCGTTTTTGTTTCAACAGAATGCCATTCGGGCTAAAAAAATGGATGTTCCACATAGCAAGGCATGACTCAAACATGACTCAAAAGATCACATCGGCAAAGACCATAGTTTTCACGAGCATTTCCAGTAATCGTTGAGGAAAATTGGACTCCATATGAGTCAGATATCTTTGTATTAGTTGACACTCCTCATAATTGATTCAGAACCGAGTTTATAGAGGGTTCTTGTCTTGTTGGATCCAATTTTTTCCAATATTTTTCCGTAAAAATATCCAGATGAGATGCAATTAGGTCTAGGGATATGCGAGAGACCATAGTTCTGATGATGCATTCGGGATAGAGCGTTTCACGTAATCATTGAGAAAAAAGTACTCCGTATGATTCAAACATCTCTATATTAGTTGACACTGCTCAAAAGTTATTTAGAACCGAGTTTACACAGCAGTTGTTGTCATATTGGATGCGATATTTTATGTTATTTTCCACTAAAAATCTCCATATGAGATTCAGTTAGGTCTACGAATACGTGAGAGACCATAGTTCCAATGATGCATTGGCGCAGAAGCTAGGACTTGGTGTATGTTCTCTAAACAAGTTCATCGAGTGTTCGTTAAGAAAGTTCATGTGAAGTTTGTGAACAAACTGCTTAAGAAACGTTTTCCACAAGTTTTGTAAGAAAGGTTCCTTCGAAGTGTCTGGTTGGTCTTCACGCGCGTTTCGAGTTATCATTGAGGAAAAATGGACTCCGTATAAGTCAGATAACTCTGTATTAGTTGACACTACTCAAAACTAATTCAAAACCGAGTTTATTGAGAATTCTTGTGTTGTTGGATCCGATTTTTCCAATCTTTTTCCCTTAAAATATCCATATGAGATTTAATTAGGTCTAGGTATATGCGAGAGACCATAGTTCCGATGATGCACTGGGGCACAAGCTGTGACTTAGTGTATGTTATCTGAACGCGTTCCCCAAGTGTTCATTAAGAAAGCTCAAATGATGTTTGTGAACGAACTCCTTAAGAAAATATTTCCATAAATTTCCTATGATAGTTTCCTTCACAGTGGCTGGTCGTCATGAGCATTTCGAGTACTATTGAGAAAAACCTGAGTCCGAGTGAGTACAGTATCTCTGGATTAGTCGACACTTATAAAACTGATTCAGAGTCGAGTTTACAGAGCAGGTCTTGTCTTGTTGGATCTGATATTTTCATTCTTTTTACCTAAAAATCTGCATATGAGATGAAATTAGGTCTACTGATATGTGAGAGACCATAGTACCTATGACGCACCGCGACACAATCTGGGACTTGGTGTATGTTCTCCGAACGCGTTCCTCGAGTGATCATTAAGAAAGTTCCTGTGATGTTTGTGAACGAACTCCTTAAGAAAAGTTTTTCATAAGTTTACTATGAGATGTTTCTTCAAAGCGGATGGTCTTCACGAGCGTTTCGAGTAATCAATGAAAAAAAGGATTCCGTATGAGTCACATATATTTATATTAGTCGACACTGCTCAAAAGTGATTCGTAAACGAGTTTACACAGCAGTTATTGTCTTGTTGGATCTGATATTTTGTGTTACTTTCCCCTAAAAATCTCCATACAAGATGCAATTATGCCTAGGGATACGTGAGAGACCATAGTTCTGATAATGCATTGGCGCACAGTATAGGACTTCGTATATGATCTCTAAATGCGTTCATTGAGTGTTCATTAAGAAAGTTCCTATGAAGTGTGTGTACGAACTCCTTAAGAAATTTTTTCCATAAGTTTCCTACAAAATGTTCCTTCGAAGTTTATGGTTCTCATGAGTGTTTCTAGTACTCGTTGAGGAAAAAGGGACTCCGTATGAGTCAGATATCTCAGTATTAGTCAACCCTGCACAACACTTATTCAGAACCGAGGTTACAAAGCAGTTCGTATCTTGGTGGATCCAAAAATTTCCGTTCTTGTTCAATGAAGATATCCATATGAGATACAATTAAGTCTAGGCATATGCAAAAGACCATAGTTCCTATGATCCACTATGGCACAAGCTGGGACTTGGTGTATGTTCTCCGAATGCGTTCGTCGAGTGCTCATTAAGAAAGTTTATGTGAAGTTTGTCATCGTACTCCTTAAGAAAAGTTTTTCTTAAGTTTCCTACGAAAGGTTCCTTCGAATTGGCTGGTTTTCACGAGCATTTCTAGTAATCGTTGAGGAAAATTGCACTCCATATGAGTCAGATATCTTTGTATTAGTTGACACTCCTCATAATTGATTCAGAACCGAGTTTATAGAGGGTTCTTGTCTTGTTGGATCCAATTTTTTCCAATATTTTTCCGTAAAAATATCCAGATGAGATGCAATTAGGTCTAGGGATATGCGAGAGACCATAGTTCTGATGATGCACTCGGGATCAAGCTGGGACTTTGTGTATGTTCTCTGAACGCATTCCTTGAGTGATCATTAAGAACGTTCTTGTGAAGTTTGTGAATGAACATCTTAAGAAATTATTTCCATAAGTTTACTACGAGATGTTCCTTAGAAGTGGCTGGTCGTCACGAGCGTTTCGCATAATCATTGAGAAAAAAGTACTCCGTATGAGTCAGACATCTCTATATTAGTTCACACTGCTCAAAAGTTATTTAGAACCAAGTTTACACAGCAGTTGTTGTCATATTGGATCCGATATTTTATGTTATTTTCCACTAAAAATCTCCATATGAGATTCAATTAGGTGTAGGGATACGTGAGAGACCACAGTTCCAATGATGCATTGGAGCAGAAACTAGGACTTGGTGTATGTTCTGTAAACAAGTTTGTCGAGTGTTCGTTAAGAAAGTTCATGTGAAGTTTGTGAACGAACTCCTTAAGAAAAGTTTTCCACAAGTTTTGTAAGAAAGGTTTGTTCGAAGTGTCTGGTCTTTGCGAGCATTTCGAGTAATCATTGAGGAAAAATGACTCCGTATGAGTCGAATAACTCTGTATTACCTGAAGCCTACGTGGAGGATGTGCTTGTCAAAACCACACACGTCCGCGAGTTGGTTTGGGACCACGGCGAAATCTTTGTCAGTCTCCATGTCTATCATATTAAGCTCAGCCCAAAGAAGTGCGTCTTTGAGGTACGAGTAGGAAAATTGCTCGAATTCATCGTTTCCCATTAAGGAATTGAGGCCAATTTAGTGAATATCCGAGCCGTGTCTGCATTGGCAATATCCACCCAACTTAAGTACGTCGAAAAGTTGACCGACTATGTAGCCACCCTCATCCGATTTATATCTTGGCTAGGAGAGAAGGCCGTGTCATTATATAAGTGAGGCGGGCGATGCCCTAGAAGACATCAAGAAACTCCTTGCTTCCAATCCAATCCTTGCAACACCTCGACTAGGCGAGCCAATACTACTATACATATCGGCAAAAAATCAGGTCATCAATGTGGTCCTAGTTCTCGAACGCGCCATCAAAAGCCACAAGTTCCACGTACAAAAACCGGTGTACCATGTCCCAGAGTTATTAAACCGGTGCAAAACAGGGTACCCTCATTACCAGAAGATTGCCTATACAGTCTTTATGGCATCTTGAAAGTTGTGGGACTACTTTCAAGAGTGTTCAATTACTATGGCATCTCAAGTACCCTTAGGGGACATAATCAAAAACAGAAACGCCACTGGGCGCATCGCCAAATGGGCAATAAAGCTCCTACCTTTCAAAATAATCTTCCAAAAAAGAGAAGCTTTTAAATCTGAGGTATTGGCAAATTTTGTAGCCGGATGGACAGAAGTCAAACTCCGTCAAGAGTATAGTACATACTCACATTGGACTAAGTATTTCGGTAGCTCCAAAATGCTAACAGGGTTGGGAGCCAAAGTTGTCCTAACCTCTCCCACATGTGACAACATACGATATATCTTGCAAATCATGTATACCGAGTCCAACAACACAGCCAAATACGAGGCCTTGTTGCACGAACTTTGGATAACAGTATCCATGGGCGTTCAATGCCTCGAGGTCCAAGGTGATTCTAATCTTGCCATCTCCCAATTAAATGGTGAGTTCAACACAAAGGACCCAAAGATGACTGCATACCCCAACTCCGTCTTAGCAATATCAACACACTTTGAGGGGTTGGAGTTCCATCACATCCCACGAAATAGCAATCAGGCTGCCGACACGCTCGCACGATTGGGCGCCAAACACTACCCGGTTTTAGAAAATACATTGCTTGCATGGCTTTTGAAGCCTTTCGTGGTATGGCAAGACGGAACCAATGTCATGAGCACCCAAGAAACCGGACGTGTTAACCCTCCGGAGACCGAGGAAGACAGCGGAATAATAGGAGGGTCGTATCTTGAAGAAATGACCTTGGCTCATGAGATCATGACAGTCATCGCGCCATCGACCGGGCCCTTTCTCAAATATTTGCTCCATAATGAGCTGCTCAAGGATCAAACGGAAGCGCATAAAATAATATGCCGATCTAAAGCATATCAGGTTCATGACGGCGAGTTGTATAAATGTAGTGTTACAGGCATCCTCCAGAGGTGTATATCCGAGGAATATGGGCGTAAGCTTCTGCCCACTCCAGCATGGCAGATAATCATGCAGCAGCATAGTCCATAGTTCCTAAGGCTTTCTGGGCTGCATTTTATTGGCCTACCACCAAGGAGGACGCCAAAACCATGGTAGGGTTGCGAGGTTTTGCAAACCGAAGTCATATGCGTGCAACAATGCTCCAAACAATCCGAATCACCTGGACTTGATATAGTCCCCTTAAAGGAGGCTCCCGCCAAAAGAAATATTTGCTTGTCATGGTCGACAAGTTCACCAAGTTGATCGAGGTTAAACCTGTCCTAACAGACGAAACAACCCACGTCATAGATTTTATTTCTAGCGTGGTGCACCGATATGGCATCCGCCACATCATATGACGGACAATCGCTCCAAATTCATAGCCGAGGAAGTACAAATGTGGTGTGAGAATTAGGGTATTAATCTCACTTACACATCCATTTACCACCCCCAAAGTAATGGGAAGGTCGAATGCGCCTATGGACAGGTCTTAAGCTGTTGGGTAACGTAGCATAAATTCAAAATTTTCCTACGCCATATTCAGATCTTCCTATGGAGAGACCAGCAACGAGAGAGGGGAGAGTGCATCTTCATACCTTTGAAGATCTCTAAGCGGAAGCGTTGCAAGAATGCGTTTGATGGAGTCGTACTCGCGGCGATTCAGATTGCGGTGTGATTCCAATCTAGTGCCGAACCACGGCACCTCCGCGTTCAACACACGTGCAACCCGGTGACGTCTCCCGCACCTTGATCCAGCAAGGAGGAGGGAGAAGTTGGGGAAGATCTCCGGCACCACGACGGCGTGGTGTTGATGGAGAGACGAGGTGTCCCGGCAGGGCTTTGCCAAGCACCGTGGGAGAGGAGGAAGAAGAAGAGCAGGGTTGCGCCAAGAGAGAGATGGAAAACCGTATCTCCAATGGCCAAAACCCCCGCTATATATAGGGGGAAGGGAGGGTGGAGCCCCCTTTAGGGTTTCCCCTTGAGGGGGGGCAGCCCTAGATGGGGGGAAGGGTGGCGGCGAAGACGGGAGGAGGGGGTGGCGAACCCCCTGGTGGGCCTTAGGCCCACCTGCGCTAGGGTTCCCCCTTTCCCCTCTTAGGCTCCATGGGCTGGGTGTGGGGGGCGCACCAGCTCAATCAGGGGCTGGTTCCCTCTCACACATGGCCCATGTAGCCTCCTGGGGCTGGTGGCATCTCCCGGTGGGCCTCCGGAACCCTTTCGGTGGTCCCGGCACTTTGGCGGTGGTGCCCGAAACATTTCCGGCGTCCAAACCCATCCATCCTATATATCAATCTTTACCTCCGGACCATTCCGGAGCTCCTCGTGACGTCCGGGATCTCATCCGAGACTCCAAAAAACCTTCGGTAACCTCGTATAACAATTCCCTATAACCCTAGCGTCATCGAACCTTAAGTGTGTAGACCCTACGGGTTTGGGAGGCATGCAGACATGACCGAGACACCTCCCCGGCCAATAACCATCAGCGGGGTCTGTATACCCATGGTGGCTCCCATGTGTTCCACGATGATCTCATTGGATGAACCACGATGTGAAGGATTCAATCAATCCCGTATACAATTCCCTTTGTTTGTCGGTATAGAACTTGCCCGAGATTTGATCGTCGGTATACCTATACCTTGTTCAATCTCGTTACTGGTAAGTCTCTTTACTCGTTCCGTAGCACGTCATCCTGTGACTAAATCCTCAGTCGCATTGAGCTCATGATGATGTTCTACCGAGTGGGTTGAGAGATACCTCTCCTTCACACGGAGTGACAAATCCCGATCTTGATTCATACCAACCCAACACACACTTTCAAAGATACCCGTAGTGCACCTTTATAGTCACCCAGTTAGGTTGTGACGTTTGATACACCCAAAGCACTCCTACGGTATCCGGGAGTTGCACAATCTCACAGTCGAAGGAAAAGACACTTGACATTAGGAAAGCTTTAGCATACGAACAACATGATCTAGTGCTATGCTTAGGATTGGGTCTTGTCCATCACATCATTCTCCTAATGATGTGATCCCGTTATCAGTGACATCCAATGTCCATGATCAGGAAACCATGATCATCTATTGATCAACGAGCTAGCTAACTAGAGGCTTGCTAGGGACACATTGTGATCTATTTATTCACACATGTATTACTGTTTCCTGCTAATACAGTTATAGCATGAACAATAGACGATTATCATGAACATGGAAATATGATAATAACCATTTTATTATTGCCTCTAGGGCATATTTCCAACATAAGCGACATCAAATCATGCCTTGTTCGTTCCTTGAAGGAATATGATTGCAAGTCAGTAGAGGAGCTCAACTATGTGCTATGTGGTTTGAGTACCACACCCAATTGGTCCACAGGCCATACACCTTTCTTTATTGTGTATCGTGTCGACGTCGTCTTACCTTGTGACATAATTCATGAAGCACCAAGGGTACGCATGTATGTAGAAATAGAGGCCGAGTGTGGCACCCCGGCCCAGAGGAACCAGAACATTCCGTATTCCAGCCCAAAGATCAAGTATTCAAGAATATGACACTGCTTAGCATAGAAGAATCAGCTCTTTATTACAAATTATCAAGGTAATGGCTCGGGTATTAAAGGGATAACATCAAGACGATGAGACTACGCGTGCTAAGGTAGCTCTGTGCCAGTAGTGGAACACCTCGTATGGTGGAATAATTTCTAGCAACGGAACCATGACCACGGTGATGGACTCCACTCTACAATCTCACATGACATGCCAACTGAGTACCTTGAATGTACTCGCAAGGGGACAACAACTAAAGCAATCAAGACAAACAATAACATGACATTTACAGGTTAATTAATAATGAGCATGATACTACTAGAATAGCATGAGATGAGCATGCCATGAATATGTTACTCATAATATGAACATGATGATACTAGCATGAGAAGGGGGTCGATATTTAAGGTCTCATGTACCAACTTACTCTGCTCGGAGGTTACTTCGTAACCACCATACATAACCATCTTACTTGCCACCGTGATCATCACATGATCACCTCAGGATCAACCAAGCTTGGTATCAACAATACCATCATGATCATCACGTGACCACAAGGAGCTTGATATTTACCTGTGATCACTGCATGACCTCATAAAGATCAAACAACTTCTTTTCTCTTGGAATAAGGGTTGTTTATTATTAGCCAGGTTATAGTTACTGTTGACCCACAATGTGACTTACTACGTACTGTGTCCATAAACGAGGACACGGCTATCAATAGGTTATTCAAATCACAATTGCTCCCTAGGGTGGTTTTGATAATTGATAACAACATATGCATTATTGGACTAATATGTTCTCCAAGTATATTTCAGAAAAGTTCAAAAGATGCTTTGGCTAAAGGCTTATGTGGAGATGCTCCTTAATTCAATAAAGGAATAATATTGGCACAAGCTTCAGGCTATAAGACTCTTCATTTTCTATTTTGTGAGAAATCACATTTGAGTTCATGCTACTGCGACAACAAACCTTCCCTGGTACGGCGCCAGGAATCATGGTGCTACGGCTACTCCATTAGGGACTTCCTTGGCAAATATGCAAAGGATTTCCCTGCAGCCTTGGAGCCTTGTGTTGGTGTTCCCTTGAAGAGGACAGGGTGATGTAGCACAGCGTCGGTAAGTATTTCCCTCAGTTTTGAGAACCAAGGTATCGAACCAATGGAAGTTCTCGTCAAGTCTCAAGTACATGCACAAACACAAAGAGCTTGCACCCAACGCTATGAAGGGGTTGTCAATCCCTTATAGATTGTTTGCAAAGTGAGAACTGAAAGCAAAGAGTAAACAAAGCAAAGTAAAAGTGAAAGTGGAAACGATGGTTGTGAATAGACCCGGGGGTCGTAGTGTTCACTAGTGGTTTCTCTCATGAAAGCAAGTAGACGGTGGGTGAACGAATTACTGTCGAGGAATTGATAGAACCGGTCAAAGTCATGATGTTATCTAAGGCAATGATTATATCTATAGGCATCACGTCCAAAACAAGTAGACCGATACTTTCTACATCTACTACTGTTACTCCACACGTCGACCGCTATCCAGCATGCATCTAGTGTATTAAGTCCAAAAGAACAGAGTAACGCCTTAAGCAAGATGACATGATGTAGATGGACAATCTCATATCTACGATAAAAGCCCATCTTGTTACCCTTGATGGCAACAACACGATGCGTGCCTTGCTGCCCCTTCTGTTACTGGGAATGGTCACCACACGGTATGAACCCAAAACCAAGCACTTCTCCCATTGCAAGAATCATAGATCTAGTTGGCCAAACAAAACCCAAGACTCGGAGAGACTTACAAGGATATCAAATCATGCATATAAGAAATCAGCAAAGACTCAAATATAATTCATAGATAATCCGATCACAAATCCACAATTCATCGGATCTCGACAAACACACCGCCAAAGAGGATTACATCGGATAGATCTACATGAAGATCATGGAGAACTTTGTATTGAAGATCCAAGAGAGAGAAGAAGCCATCTAGCTACTAACTACGGACCCCTAGGTTTGAAGTGGACTGCTCACGAGTCATTGGAGAGGCGATGATGTTGATGTAGAAGCCCTCCAACTCCAAAATCCCCTCCGGCAGGGCACGGGGAAGGGTCTCCAGATGATATCTCGCGGAAACGGAAGCTTGCGGCGGCGGAAAAGTGTTTTCGTTGATGCCCTGATTTTTTATGGATTTTTAGGGACTTTATAGGCCAAAGACCTAGTGCAGGGGAGTGCAAGGGGGGCCACAAGCTTGGTTATCGTGGCCTCCCCCTGGCCGCGGCAACAGGGCTTGTGGGCCCCGTGTGGTCCCAATGCCTTGGCCCTCAAGCCTCCCGATCTTCTTCCATTCTGGAAAAATTTATTTCCGGGATTTTATTCCGATTGGACTCCGTTCCAAAATCAGATCTGAAATGAGTCAAAAACACAGGGAAAACAGGAACTGGCACTTGGCACTGAATTAATAAGTTAGTCCCAAAAAAGATATAAAAGGTAAACAAAACATCCAAAGTTGACAAGATAACAGCGTGAAACCATCAAAAATTATAGATACGTTTGAGACATATCAAGCATCCCCAAGCTTAACTCCTGCTCGTCCTCGAGTAGGGAAGTAATAAAGAATGAATTTTTGATGCTTTCATGCTGCCTAACATAGATGTCCTTTGTAACTCCTCTTATGTGACGTGAATGTTCAGATCCATTAGATTCAAAACAATAGTTTGCTATTGACGTCGAGACAATAATAATTCAAGCAAACTAGCAAGGTAATTATGAACTTTCAAAATAACAAGCCCAAAAGAAAGTTATCCCTTCAAAATCATATAGTCTTGCTATGCTCTATCATCGTTGCACAACGAATTTAAATCATGCACAAACCCGGTATTGTCCAAGTAATTGTTTTCACACCTTTACTTTCTCAAACCTTTTCAACTCTCATGCAATACATGAGCGTGAGCCATGGTTTTAGCACTATAAGTGGTGTGGAGTGTGGTGGAGGTTGCAAGAAAAACAAGGAGAAGATGGTCACATTGACTAGGCATATCAATAAGCTATGGAGATGCTCATCAATAGATATCAACGTGAATTAGTAGGGATTGCCATACAAATGATGCACTAGAGTTAACAGTATGTGAAAGCTCTTAAAGAAAACTAGTGGGTGTGCATCCAACTTGCTTGCTCACGAGGACCTAAGGCAAATTTGAGGAAGCCTATCATTGGAATATACAAGACAAGTTATATAATGAAAATTTCCCACTAGCTATATGGTGGTGACAAAACGAGAGTCTCTCAATCATGAAGATCATGGTGCTTAATATGCACAAGTGTGGAAAGGTGGTACCATTGTCCCTTCTCTCTTTTTCTCTCATTTTTTTGTGGCCTCTTTGGCCTCTTTTTTTTGGTTGTGATCTTTGGCCTCTTTTTGTAAATGGGCTTCGCTGGCCTCTTTTATTCTCTCACATGGGACAATGCTCCATCAATGATGATAATCACACTTACAACTCAAAACTTAGAGCAATGATGACTCTATATGAAATGCCTTCGATAGTGTACCATGACAATGATCTAGCATGGCATAGACATCAATGGAAACATCATGCTAGCTATCTTACGATCTTGCAATGGCAATGTAGACGTGGTGGCACATGTCATGGTGGTAGCTGCATGGCAATATATCTCGGAATGACTTTGAAAAAGCCATAGTAGGTAGGTATGGTCGCTGTTTTGAGGGAGGCTAATGGTGGGTTTTGTGCACCGGCGAAAATTGCACGGCACTAAAGAAGATAGTGATGGTGGAAGGTGAAAGTGCATCTAAACCTTGGACTCAACATTAGTCATGAAGAACTCATATACTTGTTGCAAAAGTTTTAGTAGTAATTGAAACAAAGCATTCAACGCATACTCCTAGGGGAAGGGATGGTAGGTATAAACCATCGCGCGATCCCGACCACCACACAAAGTGTCGTGGTTTTGTCACGGCAGATGTCCTCGTGAAAGGACTTAGTACTGGAGCCATCGCACTTTGGTGGCGACTCAAAGGGGTTGAACGGGAGAGAGACGGCGATTTATCCAGGTTCGGCCCCTCATGAAGAGGTAAAGGCCTACGTCCTACTTTGAGTTGTATTGATGGAGTCTCGATTACAAGGAGGGCGTCACTCGCCAGACCTAGCAATCAATGATTTCTAACCTGTCCTCTTCTCCCCTGGGACTCGCCTTTATATACAGGTCGAGTCCTTAGGGTTTACAAGGATCCTTTCCTTTACACAAATCGTGACCCTTGCGATCTTTAAGTCGCCTCCTTCCGAAGCTTGGAGACCTTCTTTATTATGGACTCCTTCCGGAAGTCATAAACCGCCATAATACTCTTGGCTCTACCAGACCAAGCCCCAAACTACATCTTAGATGAGTCGCCAGCTTTGGCCACCCGGCCCAATTAGGGCGGGTTATAAACAGATAATATCCCCAACATTAGGCCCCAGACTGACTTGAATTTCTTTCACGCCCATATCTTTGCTCAACTTAAAGGCGATTCATCTTCACTCTTCTTATGCACCATGCACTCGAACCGCCATCTGTTGCGGAAAAACATGTGTCGCC
The DNA here is from genome assembly GCF_904849725.1 of Hordeum vulgare subsp. vulgare. Taxonomy (NCBI): domain Eukaryota; kingdom Viridiplantae; phylum Streptophyta; class Magnoliopsida; order Poales; family Poaceae; genus Hordeum; species Hordeum vulgare. The sequence continues at coordinate 536,933,822 of NC_058520.1, read as the reverse complement.
AAACTGCTTCTTGTTAGCTCCTTCCTCGAATCTCTGAAAGGATAATGACGTAATCTCTCAACGGATCCTTCGACATCATTATCCCAAAAAATTCGGGGGCGCCATCATGGCGAATCTTTTCCGTTTGGCAGTTCCCGCTCATGACACCTCGATTCCAGCGTCTGCCCTGTTAAATAGTTGGGGGGACAAGACTGGGCGCATTCCACCCACCAGTCTCATCACCTTTCCTCCCCATTACCGCAGCGAAAAACTCACCGCCATCCGAGAGCTCCGGCGCCGTCCGAAGTCCTCGTCGCTGCCCGAAAGCTTTGGCGCTGACCGAAGGCTTCGTCGCCGCCGAACACCCCGTCGGGGCCGAGCAGTTCTCGTCGCTGTCGAACGCCTCGCCGCCGTCGAGCTCCTCATCACCACCGTACGCTTCATCGCCGTCGAATACTCCGACGCCACCCGAGGTTTCCGCGCCCCTCCAGAAGCCTTCGTCGCCGTCGACCATCTCCGGCCGAACCCACCAGGTTAGGTCTCCGTTTACTCAAGAGCAGATCCCTATTCTTTTTTGAAGTTCATCACTGCCATGTTCTTGATGCCTCCCCGAATAGTCGTTACTTGTTCTTGATTTGTTGATATCGATGATGACTAGAAAACCAACGTCTCTAATACCTTTATTTGTCCGCCCTTGATCTGCACACTTAGAGAAGCATTTCACCAAACCAACAGCATTGTCACATCTTGGTCGTAGGTTGCCGCATCCGGTCATTTTCCGCATTTATTCTCAGCTGTCCAGTAGATCCATAATCTACCGCTCGTTATATGAAAACTGTTTGTAGTCTCCATACTTCACCATTCTTGGATAAATGCCTTTGACGCCTTGAGACACAACTCCTTTAAGTAGCAAAACTTCGTAAGTCGCCATAGCAACCTGACTCGGGCCTTCGTTTGGCGGATCAAGATTTTTCCTTAGCCCGCGGACAAATTACTTGGCGAGTCAAATGAAATTGTTTCACCTCTCACAGTAGATGTTTTGGCGTGTCAATTCACCCGAACTTTATTCCTTTGTAGCATGGGTGCCGTTTTCAAAAGTGACTGGCTTCCTACCAAGGTCAATGATGCCATACTAGAGGATTATGTGAAAACGGGAAATTTGGACCCTCGGGATGTTATCGGTTGGCGTACCGGGTTCGGAGAGGAAATCCCCAATCCCAAAGAAGGGGAAATAGTTGTTTTCGTTGAACACCTTGAGCGGGGTTTTAAGCCGCCCGGATCAAAGTTCCTTAGAGATGCCATGGCTTTCACGAATGTCCGCCTCCAGGACCTAGGGCCCAATTCGATAAGCAACCTATGCCAGTTCCAGGTGTTTTGTGAGGCTTACCTGCGGATGGAACCCTCAGTTCCCTTATTCTGGTATTTCTTCCACTTAAATCGCCAAACAGAATTTCACAATGGTCCCAGCTTGGAACTCGGCGGTGTAAATGTTCAGCGCCGCACGGATAGCCCATTTCCGTCACTCGCCATGTCGAGCCACCCCAAAGGTTGGGGCGAGTCTTGGTTCTATTGTCAACAGACCTCGCTTGTAGGTGAAAACAAGCTTCTGGGTTATAGGGAAGATCGCCTCCCAACGAATTTCAAGCTCCCGAAAAAGCTCACCGAAGAAGAAGAATCAGATTTTATCCCAGTTTTGTCCGAATTAAGATCTCTGACCAACAACGGCCTTACTGGGGTTGACTTGATCCGCTGCTGGGTCAAATGGCGCATCCTCCCTCTAAGTCGCCGGGACGGGTTAATGTGTGAATTTGACGGCACTCTAGACCATCCTCAACGCTACTTCCGCACGGCTCTAACGGAAAGCGATATTGTCACCATCATCAAGAAGCTGACCGGCGAGCCTCCGGGAAAATGCAGCCAAATAGGTCTCAAACCCTTCTGCAAGATTAACCCGGCACCCAAGGTAAGCAACTTTAACTCGCCTTTTGTCTTTTACTTCTTATGTCTCATTCGAATTATGGCCTCTTAAGACATATGCCATTTCAGAAAGGTGATAAATTTTGGTCTAAGAAGCCCAAAAAGCCAGCCATGAAGCAAGCTAGGCCGCCGCAAAAGAAGAAAACCAAGGGCAAGGGCGAAGCTGCTGTGGCTGAACCATCCGAGGCCGATGAATCCCAAGTTGGTGACGCACCTTCAGAGGTAAAATCCTATCTTCTCTTAACTCGCCATCCATTACTGTTAACTTTGTATGTATACCTGTGCATCTCTGGAATAGAATGAAGACAACGAAAGCCAGGAGGATTATGTAGAGGTAATTTTTGTTTCCTCCGATTCATCTCCTTCTCCACCTAAGCCGGCCAGGCGAATTTGTGGGAAAGTTCCCTTCTCACATCCAAATGCTTGATTGGAACCAAATTTTCTTCTGAAGAAAGCACAATACACTTCGAATCGGAAGACCCGAAGTCATTCCGATGATCTGGTGTCTGGTTTACCCACAGGGAGCAATAAAAGGCCAAATGAGGTATCCTTTAACAACACTTCTTCATGTCTCTTTGGATCGCATTTGTAACCCACTTATATCTTCGACGTGCAACTCTTGCAGAATTCTCCTCCTACATCTGGCGACTCAATAATGTCGGCACTTCCGCCAATGATCCATGTCCCCGGGTAAGTCTTTTGATAATTTTTACTTTGAATCTGATGGTGATAAATTCTCAGTCCTTAAACGCGCCTCTTTCCTCTTTCAGGGCACAGGTGAAGAAAAGGAAAACTGGCGGGTCAACTCCCATCATAATCTCAGAGCCTATCAAAGAGCCGGCGCCGATCCAAGGTAACCCGGACCAAGACAAACCTGAGGATCAAGTGGATCTCCCTAGCTCTCCCAAGGAAACAATGGATGCCCCCAAGCCGCCAAGTCCATTGACAACAACAAAAGACCCGGACGCTGGAATTATCACTGGTACCAGCTTCTCTAAACCGGCCACGGCGGTTTTATCGAAGCATGTGTCATCATCATCTCAAACTGTTCCTGGATATGAACTCTCCAAGGCTAAGCTGTCCTAATATGAACATTTGGAGTTCAAAGAACTTTGCTCTGGTTTTGCAAGTCGCCTAGAGGCGAGTTATGAGATGGAGAAAAGCCTGCTTCGGATGCTAAAAAACAAACATGAGGTAAGTTTTGTTGTATACCATATTATCTTCATTAACCCCCAAGGGTCGGGTCATCAGTAAAAAGATGAGCCGGGTCTTGATGACTAGAAAAACTTTCGACTAGTAACCCCCAAGGGCCGGGTCATCAGTAAAAAGATGAGCCGGGTCTTGATGATTAGAAAAACTTTCGACCAGTAACCCCCAAGGGTCGGGTCATCAGTAAAAAGATGAGCCGGGTCTTGATGACTAGAAAAACTTTCGACCAGTAACCCCCAAGGGCCGGGTCATCAGTAAAAAGATGAGCCGGGTCTTGATGACTTGAAAAATGTCGACCAGTAACTCCCAAGGGCCGGGTCATCAGTAAAAAGATGAGCCGGGTCTTGATGACTAGAAAAACTTTCGACCAGTAACCCCCAAGGGCCGGGTCATCAGTAAAAAGATGAGCCGGGTCTTGATGCTGTATAATTTTGTCTGAAGAATTATACATTAGCCCCCAAGTGTCAGGGATATTGCTTGCAATAGTTCTGAGACTTGCCCCTTAATCATATGCTTCAACTGGAATCTCTTATCCAGACTGAGTCAGCACTTGGCGACTTGAAGAAAAGCTTATCTGATCAGCAGGATGCCCGAGCCAAATCGGAGGAGAAGTATCAACTGGTCTTAGCTGAGATGGAAAAACTAAAAGCCGATTTAAAAAGGGCTCAAGCTGACCAAGATGCTTCAACAAAGCGAGCAGAGAAGGCTGAAGCCAAGCTGGCTATTGTGCAACAAGAGATGTCCGGTTTAAAACGTCATATCTCAAACATGGCGCAATCCGTCTTTGGTAAAATACTAACTCTTGACCTTTTTGAACAAATAACTCTTATTTGAGTCGCTAATTATCATTACCCCTTGTACAGGTCCGAGAGCCGCCAACCTTCAGGATGATTGCGTTCTGACGCTGAAGGCGATTTACACGCTGACAGAGCAGCTATATACCGGCAGTGTACTGACTGTGAAAGCAGTGATGGGCGCCAAGGAGCGTATAACCTCCATAAAGAAGATGCTTGGCTGCCTATCCACGCTCCCTCCCCATATTGGCGAGTTAACTCGGTCAGCCACCCGGAAGGGAGTGCTGACTACACTGAGTCGCTGCTTAGCATATGCTCCAGAACTCAACCCAGAATAAGTAGCGGCAGGCTTTCCTCAACTCAAGGATGATGGGTCAGAATTCGCCGAAGAGGACTACCAGCGTGTTGTCAAGGACTCCCGTCTGGCAGCGACTCAGCTTGCTGCAAGCCTGGACTTATCAAAGTACCACACCGCCTATGATAGCAAGAACAAGAAGGTCAACCCGCCAACCTTTGTGACGACCACCTTAACTCCGCGGCGACCCAAAAATCCTTTTGACTTGGACGCGGATCTTTCATCAATCCTGACCGATGACGATGAATATGCCGCTCTATCCAAGTGTAACTGGGTACTAGGCGAATTGCAGATTGAGGTTGGCCAAAGCTCGCAACAGGCTGATCCCAGGGCGTTAGCAGAATAAATTTTCATTGAATTGGCCATGAGAGCCATGTAATAGGTCTCCTTTAGGAATCGATACTGCCTTTGTGATACCTTTACGAAATCCTTATGTCGCCCTTAAGGTGATGTGGAATACTTGATCCGCCGTTTGAGGCTTTTTTATGATGCTTAATCCGCCATGGATAGAGTGATCTCGATCATCAACCTCTTCTAAGCTTTTTAAAAACATATGTGAAACCATCTCACTGAATAATAAGTGATTTACAAATAGCAGTCGCCCCAAAATATTTTGAGGCGAATCAGAAAAAAGGTCTGAAAAACCTTGTGGCAGTGCCAGGAAGGTAAAAAATAGTACTTTCGTCGGCTCATAAGGTCGCGACAGGATAGGGCGAGTCAAAAAACTCAAGCGCCACCCAAGGTAGCAGTTCCGTCGGCTCATAAGGGCATGACAGGATAGGGCGAGTCAGAAAGCTCAAGCACCACCCAAGATAATAATTTCGTCGGCTCATAAGGTCGCGACAGGATCGGGCGAGTCAGAAAGCTCAAGCTCCACTCAAGATAATAATTTCGTCGGCTCATAAGGTCGCGACAGGATCGGGCGAGTCAGAAAGCTCAAGCGCCACCCAAGATAATAATTTCGTCGGCTCATAAGGTCGCGACAGGATCAGGCGAGTCAGAAAACTCAAGCGCCACCCAAGATAATGATTTCGTCGGCTCATAAGGTCGCGATAGGATCGGGCGAGTCAGAAAGCTCAAGCGCCGCCCAAGATAATGATTTCGTCGACTCATAAGGTCGCGTCAGGATCGGGCGAGTTAGAAAGCTCAAGCGCCGCCCAAGATAATGATTTCGTCGGCTCATAAGGTCGCGACAGGATAGGGCGAGTCAGAAAGCTCAAGCGCCGCCCAAGATAATGATTTCGTCGGCTCATAAGGTCGCGACAGGATCGGGCGAGTCAGAAAGCTCAAGCGCCGCCCAAGGTAATGATTTCGTCGGCTCATAAGGTCACGACAGGATCGAGCGAATCAGAAAGCTCAAGCGCCGCCCAAGATAATGATTTCGTCGGCTCATAAGGTCGCGACAGAATCGGGCGAGTCAGAAAGCTCAAGCGCCGCCCAAGATAATGATTTCGTCGGCACATAAGGTCGCGACAGGATAGGGAGAGTGAGAAAGCTCAAGTCGGGAGGCGTTTTAATAATAATTTCATAGACAAAAATGGTAATAAAGATGATCTCAATAAGAGGAAGCCACCAAGTCGAGAGGCGTTTTAATTTTATTGCTTTATAATAAGGACTTAAAAAACTTACAAAATGCAGAGCTTAAAAGCTCAAGTGTAGTAAGGCCGCAAGTGGGCAATATTCCAGGGGCGAGTCAACTCACCCTCCGTGGTTGGCCGGTCAGGCCGGAGATCCACCAGATAGTAAGAGCCGTTGTGAAGATTTTTGCTGACGACGAACGGTCCTTCCCATGGTGGTGATAACTTAGGCATGCCAGCACGATCCTGTATCAGCCGAAGCACTAAGTCGCCTTTCTGAAATGTTCGGCTCTTGACCCGGCAATTGTGATAACGCCGTAAATCCTGCTGATAAATGGCTGATCGGGCTGCAGCCAAGTCACGCGCCTCCTCTAAGGCGTCGAAAGAGTCTTGACGCGCCAGTTCGTTGTCCTTTTCCACATAAGCGGCGACTCTGGGCGAGTCATGCCTTATGTCAGTGGGAAGAACAGCTTCTGGTCCATAGACCAGAAAGAAAGGGGTAAAACCCGTGGACCGGTTCGCGGTGGTCCGGATGCTCCATAACACTGACGGCAACTCCTCAACCCAACATCCCGGGGTCTTTTCCAAGGGAACCATGAGTCGGGGCTTAATTCCCCGTAAAACTTCCTGATTCGCCCGTTCCGCCTGCCCATTAGATTGCAGGTGAGCGACCGCAGAAACATCAAGCCGGATATGCTCTCGACGGCAAAACTCCTGCATCGCCCCTTGAGACAAGTTAGTGCCATTATCAATAATGATACTGTGTGGATATCCAAACCGGAAAATCAGCTTCTTCAAGAATTTGGCTGCCGTCTCCGCATCGCAAGTTCCAATAGGTTCTACCTCTACCCACTTGGTGAACTTATCAACCGCCACCAGCAAATGGGTTTTCTTGTTGGATGACATTTTAAAGGGGCCAACCATGTCTAACCCCCAGACCGCGAAAGGCCAAGTTATGGGAATCATTCTTAGTTCTTGAGCCGGCACATGAGCCTGTCGTCCATAACGCTGGCATCCCTCGCACCGGCGAACTATCTCTTCTGTATCTGCATGAGCTGTCAACCAAAAGAAACCATGACGGAATGCCTTTGAAACCAAAGAGCGTGACCCGGCGTGATGCCCGCAATCTCCGGAATGAATGTCATTTAGGATTATGCATCCTTCTTCGGAGGAAACACATCGTTTAAAAACTCCAGAGGCACTCCGTTTATATAATTCGCCATTGACGATCACCATGGATTTGCTCCGTCGAACAATTTGGCGGGCCAAAACTTCGTCTGTTGGTAACTCGCCCCGGGCGAGATAGGCCAGATAGGGAAGAACCCAATCCGGCGTGACGTGCAGAGCCGCCACGAATTGAGACTCAGGATCTGGTATTGCCAACTCTTCCTCCAACCGCAAACTCACGGAGGGATTATGCAGAATATCCAGAAAAACATTGGGGGGAACCGGCTTTCGGTGGGAACCAAGACGTGAAAGGGCATCAGCTGCCTCGTTGAGGCGCCGGTCAATGTGATCAACCTGATAGCCATGGAAATGACCCGCCACATCGGACACAGCTCTTCTGTAAGCCGCCATCATGGGGTCTCGAGAATCCCAAGTGCCCGAAACTTGCTGCGCCACCAGATCAGAGTCGCCAAAACATCTGACCCGCGTAAGGTTCATCTCCTTGGCGAGTCGCAAGCCATGAAGCAAAGCTTCATATTCCGCAGCATTGTTAGTGCACGGAAACATGAGTCGGACGACATAACAGAATTTGTCTCCTTGAGGGGATACCAGTACCACACCAGCCCCCGAGCCTTCCAGCTGCCTGGATCCATCAAAATAAATAGTCCAGTACGTAAGATCAGGCCTGTCCTCCGGGGCCTACAATTCCGTCCAATCATTGACGAAATCAACTAAGGCTTGAGACTTAATGGCCGTACGAGGGGTGTATCGTACGTGATGCGGCCCATGTTCAATCGCCCATTTGGCGATCCGCCCTGTTGCCTCCCGATTCTGGATGATGTCCCCGAGAGGGGCGGAACTAACCACCGTGATGGGATGCTCTTGGAAATAATGCTTAAGCTTCCGACTCGCCATAAACACCCCATAAACTAACTTCTGCCAATGTGGGTACCGTTGCTTGGAAAGAGTTAGCACTTCGTTGACAAAATATACCAGGCGCGGCACTGGGTATTCCTTCCCTTCCTCCTTCCTTTCAACGACCACCGCCACACTTACTGCTCAATATACAAAAGCATGGGTTCTTTCTCAGTCGGGGAGGCCAAGACCGGTGGGTTGACCAGTTGCCGTTTCAAGGCTTGGAAAGCCTCTTCTGCCTCATCTGTCCAAACAAAATGGTCAGATTTCTTTAGTAATTGATAAAGGGGAATCGCCTTTTCTCCCAGGCGGCTTACGAAGCGACTTAAAGCCGCAATGCGACCCGCCATCCGTTGGACTTGGTTAATGTTTGCCGGTTTCCCAAGGGAGGTGACTGCTTCGATTTTGTCTGGGTTAGCTTCAATGCCACGCTCAGACACGAGGAAGCCCAACAATTTCCCTGCAGGAACACCAAAAACACACTTGGTGGGATTCAGCTTCATCTGATACACCCGCAGATTATCGAATGTTTCCTTGATATCCTCCAGTAGCGTCTCCCCCCAGCGGGTCTTGATCACAATGTCATCGACATAGGCGTGAACGTTGCGTCCGATTTGGCCGCGGAGGCAGTTCTGGATGCAGCGCTGATAAGTCGCCCCTGCACTCTTGAGCCCAAACGGCATGGATACATAGCAAAAAGCCCCAAAGGGGATTATAAAAGTTGTTTTCTCTTGATCCTCCACGGCCATCTTGATTTGGTGATAACCAGAGTAGGCGCCCAAAAAGCACAGACGTTCGCATCCCGCCACCGAGTCAATAATCTGGTCGATGCGGGGAAGAGCGAAAGGATCTTCGGGACAAGCTCTGTTAAGGTCTTGTAATCAATGCACATACGGAAAGTGCCATTCTTTTTTAGTACCAAGACCGGGTTAGCCAACCACTTGGGGTGGAAAACTTCCACGATGAATCCGGCGGCTAAGAGACGGGCAACCTCTTCCCCGATTGCCTTGCGCTGCTCCTCGTTAAACCTGCGAAGATACTGCTGGACAGGTTTTGCTTTTAGGTCAACATTAAGATTGTGCTCAGAGAATTCTCTCGGCACACCAGGCATGTCAGAAGGTTTCCATGCGAAGATGTCCCGATTCTCACGGATGAATTCGATGAGCGCGCTTTCCTATTTGGGATCCAGACCCGTCCCAATGGTGAACTGCTTGGATGAATCGCCAGGAACAAAATCAACTATTTTTGTGTCATCTGTTGGTTTGAACTTGAGGGGCGGCTCAGCATCTGTCATTGGCTTCTTTAAGGGCGACATGTCAGAAGGATCAACATTAGCCCGATGATACTTGAGCTCTTCTGCAGCGCAGGCGACTTCTGCATAAGCCGCGTCCCCTTCTTCACGCTCCTTTGCAATTCTTCTATCGCCGTCCACCGTGATGGGTCCATTAGGACCAGGCATCTTGAGTTTAAGGTAACCATAGCATGGGCGAGCCATGAACCAGGCGTAAGCCGGCCGCCCAAGTAGCGCATGATAGGGGCTTTTCAGTTTGACCACCTCAAACATCAGCGACTCACTCATGTAGTTATATGTTGTTCCAAATGCGACTGTGAGCCTGACTCGGCCTATGGGGTACGCCGACTTGCCCGGGACGATTCCGTGGAATACCGTGGTTGAAGGCATCAAATCCTTCTCCAATAGATTCATCCTTTGGAAAGTGTCAAAATATAAGATATTAATGCTGCTGCCACCGTCCATTAGTACCTTGGACAGGGTGTATCCCCCAACTTGAGGAGCTACGACCAACGCTAAGTCGCCAGGGTTGTCAATTATTGGCGGGTGATCCTCCCTACTCCATGATATGGCTGCTCGAACCAGTGGAGGTACCTGGGAAGTGCCGGCTCAGACACACTGTACGCCAGGTGACTCACCTTCTTATCACGCCTGCAAGAATTGGTGGTGAAAACGTGGTACTGCCCATTGCTTAACTATTTGGGGTTGCTGCGAAAGCCGCTGTTGTCATCCTGACCCTGCGAAGCTCCCTGTGGGGGTGGTTGCTGAAAATCTCCGGGCGGGTTATACCGCCGCTGGTGATGCACTGGGTACTGGCCGCTGCTTGGCTGCGGGCCCCCCTGAGCCCCCGACTCGGGAAAACCGCCGAAGGGGTTCTGACGTTGGTTGGGTGCAGCAAACTGCTCCTGCCGTTGGTCCGTGTCACCATTTTGGCTTTTCTTGATCGCTTCCGCCCGAAACTCCCGCATCACGAAACAGTTCTCCTAGGAATGATTCGCCGGTTCGTCTGCCATGGCATGGTGCGGGCAAGGGCCCTTGAGTAACTCTTCATAGTTACGCGGCTTCTTGCCACTGTAACCCATGTTTTTCTTCTAGCGTTGGTTGCCATTGTTGGTGTTGGTATTGGCGACTAAATCCGAAGATTCCTCTTGCTGCTTTCTCTTGCCATTGGCTCCCTGATTTTGGCGGTTACGTCCCTGGAACCGGGTATGATTTTTGGATGACTCACCCTTCTTTGGCGAGTTAGCTTTACCGTCCTCACTGGGATCTTTCGTGTCGTCCGCTTCAGCGTATATAGTGAGAGTATCCATTAGCTCCCCCATGTCTTGGACCTTTCGCTTGAGTCGCCCCAACTTCTGCACCAGGGGTTCGTAGTGGCAATTCTACTCGAGGATCAACACAACCTGAGCCGCCGTGATACCGTCTGATGAATGGATAATTTCCGCGACCCTTCGTGACCAATGGTGAGCCGACTCATCGGGGCGCTGAACACAGTGCTGCAGATCGACAATCGTCATTGGTCGTTTGCAGGTTCCTCGAAAGTTTTTGATGAAGCGCTCTTTCAATTCAGCCCAGGTCTGGATGGAGTTGGGGGGTATGTTTTTTAACCAAGTACGTGCTGACCCTTCGAGCATCATCGTGAAGTATCTGGCGCAAACTGCTTCGTTTACGTCGAGCATGTCCATGGCGATTCCATAACTCTCGACCCACGATGCCGGCTCAAGGTCCGGGGTGTAATTAGGCACCTTTCTTGGTCCTTTAAAATCCTTTGGCATTCGTTCGTCGCGGAGGGCGGGGGCCAAGCACGGCACCCCCACTCGTCCACCGCTTCCGACGAGAGGGGCTGGGGCGACTTGGATGTTCGGGAGATCCCGGCCCGGCGGGTTTTGATGGTCAGGCAGGTTGTCCTGGGGGATGAGTCGCCGTCCGCTGCTTACAGCGGGCTGGTCCTCTGGAGGACTCCTGTGTAACTCGCCTGGGGAGTGGAATGCAGCCTATCTAGGCTATGTGAGAACTGGGCGTTTTTAACCACCGCCGTCTTCAACATCTCAATGGCGTTTCTTGCTTCTATCTCGGCATGAGTATTGCCGTGAATCGGAAGAGATTCCAAATGGCGAGTTGCAGCAAGGACGTTGTCCACTGGGTTGGAAAAGTGACCTTGAGGTGTCCGGAATCGGGGAACGCGATCCTCAATTGGTTGAACCGGCGGGTTAGGTGGTTGGCCCGGTCCTCCCCGTGGGGCGGCTCCCGCCCCGGGAGTTCAGGGAGTATCGAACAGGCGGGTCGGGTTGAGATCAAGGGGTAGGCGACCCTGGTGCCTCCGCTGATGGACGTCGTCAGGTGCGCGCTGGTGTCTTTCGAGCCGCCAGTTGTCAGTATTTAAGTGAATTCTCTCGACGGTAATTTGAGCCTCCCGGGTCTCGATTCTGGCAGATTCCACCTCGGCATCCCGATGAGCTTTTGCCACTGCTTCTCTTAGCTTCGCCAATTCCGTGTTTACTACCTCCTGGTTTTCCGGTGTGATGGGAGTCGACATAAGCCTCGTAATTTCTGCTGCTAAGTCCACCAAGACAGCGGCCGGGCTTCTAGATGTCTCACCAAGCCCATCCCCGCCTGCCAGGTTTGGCGAGGGTTGAGTCGCCCCAGCCATGTAAATAGCGATCTCGCGACGGGTTCGGTCAAGGACTTCGGGGTCCATGGCCAACGACAAGCCCCCGAGACAATCCCCATGTAGAGACCGGATTGAATCTGAATCGCCCATGGATGATTCGTCATCCGTGTTGACGGGTGTGGTTTCCTGGGTCGCTGAGTGTTCTGGCTCCTCAGATCCTTGCGTGAATCCAACAAAGATCGGGCGAGTCAGATTTGACGTCGTTAGTGGGCAGGAGTACCTGGCCGGCTCGACGATGTCGGTGGAGATGTCCGGCTCAGGCACGGATGATCCAATCATGCCGATGAAGACGTTGATCTTGCCGAAGGGGACCCTGTAACCAAATTCGATCGAATCCGCCTCGGGCCCCCGTTGCAGGTTGTTGATGTAGAACTTCCCACGGAGGCTCCGGGTCATGAGCCCCGTCGCGTAGCTCCCAAACCCTGCTAAGGCTCCCTTTGAGAACTCAACTCCACCGTGCGCAGGCCCCACGGTGGGCGCCAACTGTCGTGGTTTTGTCACGGCAGATGTCCTCGTGAAAGGACTTAGTACTGGAGCCATCGCACTTTGGTGGCGACTCAAAGGGGTTGAACGGGAGAGAGACGGGGAATTACCCAGGTTCGGCCCCTCGTGAGGAGGTAAAGGCCTACGTCCTGCTTTGAGTTGTATTGATGGAGTCTCGATTACAAGCAGGGCGTAACTCACCAGACCTAGCAATCAATGATTTCTAACCTGTCCTCTTCTCCCCTGGGACTCGCCTTTATATACAGGTCGAGTCCTTAGGGTTTACAAGGATCCTTTCCTTTACACACATCGTGACCCTTGCAATCTTTAAGTCGCCTCCTTCCGAAGCTTCGAGACCTTCTTTATTATGGACTCCTTCCGAAAGTCATAAACCGCCATACTACTCTTGGCTCTACCAGACCAAGGCCCAAACTACATCTTAGATGAGTCGCCAGCTTTGGTGACCCGGCCCAATTAGGGCGGGTTATCAACAGATAATATCCCCAACACAAAGGATGACAATCAATAGACTAATCATGCTCACACTTCATCACATAGCGGTTCACCATGCGTGCATGCTACAGGAATCACTAACTTCAACACAAGTATTTCTAGATCCACAACACCTTACTAATATAACTTCAATATTACCATAACCACAACTCAAAACTAATTAAGATGAATCAAACTTCTCTAACTATTCAATGCACATGAAGGTCGAAGTTTTCATATCCCTTTGGATAACTACCCCTTTTGAGACTACTTTCATAGCATAGATCAACTACCAAGCCATGCACCACCGTGCTCTAAAAGATATAAGTGAAGCACATAGAGCAAAATCAACTAGCTCTAAAGATATAAGTGAAGCACATGTGAGCTGAATTGTCTAACCAAAGGATATAAGTAAAGCTCGGCAAAATCACGGTGAGTGCATGTCCCTCTCTCTAGGTGTGCAGCAAGGATGATTGTGACACAACAAAAATAAAGGACTCCTACGGTACAGGACGCTCCAAGCAAAACACATAACGTGTGGTGAATAAAAATATAGCCCCAAGTAACGTTACCGATGGATTGAAGACGAAAGAGGGGATGCCTTCCCGGGGCATCCCCAAGCTTAGGCTTTTACGGCATCCTTGAATCAACTTGAGGTGCCTTGGGCATACCCAAGCTTGAGATGTTGCCACTCTTTATCTTTTTGTCCATAAGAACTTCACCCAAAACATGAAAACTTAACAACACGAAACTTAAACAGAAACTCGTGATAACATTCGTATAAGAAAGCAAACCACCACTTCCTTAGGTACTCTAGCAAACTTAAATTATACTTATGTTGATGTTGGATTACTGTATTTTCAATCTTCCATGGCTAATACCCCCCCGATGCTATCCATATTTTCATCAAAATAAGCAACCAACTCAACAAAAACAGAATATGTTAACAGCAGACCAGTCTGTAGCAATTTGTATACTTCGTATACTTCTGGTACTTCAAAAATTCTGAACAATTACGACAGTCTTAAGAATTTGCGTAGCAATGAGAAGCAAAAAAGAATCAACTCAAAAGCTCTTACATAAAAAAATGAAAATTCTTTTCGTGAGCAGAAAGTTTCTGTCTTTTCCAGCATGACCAAACGATCATCCTCAAGACTAATCATAACGGTTTTGCTTGGCACAAACGCAAAAAGAAACACAAAAAACACAATCATAACAGAATTATGGAAGTGTGGAAAACACAAAACAGAAAGAAAATGGATAGATTCGTTGGGTTGCTTCCCAACAAGCGCTATTGTTTAACGCCCTTAGCTAGGCAAAAGGTGATGCAATCACGTATAGTCATAATTGGTGCTCAAACCATAAGTAGCCCTCATCATAGATTCATAAGGCAATCTTATTTTCTTTCTAGGAAAATGCTCCTTGCCCTTCTTTAGGGGAAATTGAAATCTAATATTCCCTTCCTTCATATCGATGATAGCACCAATAGTCCTTAGGAAAGGTCTACGAAGAATAATGGGACATGAAGGATTGCAATCTATGTCAAGTACAATGAAATCCACGGGTACATAGTTCTTATTTGCAACAATAAGAACATCATCGATCCTTCCCATCGATTTCTTGACAGTAGAATCCGCAAGATGCAAATTAAGAGAACACTCTTCAATCTCATGAAAACCAAGAATATCACATAAAGACATTGGAATCATGGAAACACTAGCACCCAAATCACACAAAGCATTGGATTCATAGTTTTTGATTTTGATTTTGATAGTAGGTTCCCACTTATCTTGAAGTTTTCTAGGTATAGAGACTTCTAATTCGAGCTTCTCTTCAAGAGATTTCATCATAGCATCTACAATATGAGCGGTAAAGGCTTTGCTTTGTCTATAAGCATGTGGAGAGTTTGAAATGGATTGCATCAAGGAGATGCATTCAAACAAGGAGCAACTGTCATAATTGAATTCCTTGAAATCCAAAGTGGGAGTTTCATTACTACCCAAAATTTTGATTTCTCCTACTCCACTCTCCACACCTTTATCATCAAGATAGGTGGACTCTGAATCACTGGGGCGTTTTTCAACCAAAGTGGATTCATATACAGCCCCTTCATTAATAGGTTTGACACGCGAAAACAAAGATTCAAGAGGAGTCACACCAAGCACTTTAAGATCTTCGTGATTTGCATCACTAGAATGCACCCTTTTAAACCATTCATGCCTAGCGCGAATTTGGCCGGTCTTTCTTTGCTCTCATTCATAGAGACACGCATAGCTTTCAAAGTTTCATCCAAGTTGAACTTGGGAGGAGCACATCTAACTTTCAAAGCATCAATATCACAAGACATCCTATCAACGCTCTTAGCCAAATCGTCTATTTTGAGTAGTTTTTCCTCTATGGACGCATTGAAAATCTTTTGAGAGTTGATGAACTCTTTGATATTACTCTCTAAATCAGAGGGTAATTTGTTGTGATTTCCATAAGTGTTGTTGTAGGAATTGCCATAATTGATAGAGGAGTTACTAGGAAAAGGCCTAGGAACATAGTTTCCTCTAAAAGCATTGTTATTGCCAAAATTATTCCTACCAACAAAATTAACGTCCAAACTAGCGTTGCTACTCTCAATCAAAGAAGATAGTGGCATGTCATTAGGATCTTAAGGAGCATTTCTACTAGCAACCAAATTCATCAACTCGTCCATCTTAGCACTAAGCGAGTTAATTTCTTCTATAGCGTGTGACTTTTTGCTAGCAGGTGACCTTTCAGTGTGCCAGTGAGAGTAGTTGGTCATGATATTGTCTAGGAGTTTCGTAGCATCTCCTAACGTGATTTCCATGAACTTTCCACCTGAGGCGGAGTCCAAGATATTGCGAGAAGCGAAATTCAAACCAGCGTAAATTCATTAACTTCATCCTTTCCCAAGATTGTGCAACGTGTTCATGATCAAGTTGCTTGAAATTCATGATATCGTTACGTAAGGAGATAATCTTAGCCGGCGGAAAATACATGGATATGTAAGCATCTTTGCACTTATCCCAAGAATCGATACTATTTTTAGGCAAAGAAGAAAACGAAGTTTTTGCGCGATCTCGCAACGAGAAAGGAAAAGGCTTCAACTTAATCACGTCATTATCCACATCTCTTTTCTTTTGCATATCACAAAGCTCAGTGAAGGTATTGAGATGGGATGCGGCATCTTCACTTGGAAGGCCAGAGAATTGCTATTTCATAACAAGATTCAGCAAAGCTGCGTTGATTTCATACGATTCCGCACTAGTGGCGGGAGCAATCGGAGTACTAATAAAATCATTATTATTGGTACTCGAGAAGTCTCAAAGTTTCGTGTTTTAAGCCATGATGACTTCAACAACAAACAAGCACACAAGCAAGCAAGAAAACCGGCAAAGGAAAACGACAAAAAGCCAAAAGAAAACGGCAAATGAAAACGGCAAAGGAGAAAGGAAAATGAAAACGGCAAATGTGAAGTGGGGGATAGGAAAACGAGAGGCAACTGGCAAAAAAGGTAAATGCAAGAGATGAGTTTGTGACACCTACTTGGATAGATGACTTGATCTCTCCACCTTGCGCCAGAAATGAGCGCGTTGAAGAGAGACTATTCTTGACTTGATCCTCCCCGGCAACGGCACCAGAAATACTTCTGCTACTCCGACAATAGACCTTCCTTGGTACGGTGCCAGGAATCCTGCTGCTACGGCTACGCCTTTAGGGACTTCCTTGGCAAATATGCAAAGGATTTCCCCGCGGCCTTGGAGCCTTGCGTTGGTGTTCCCTTGAAGAGGAAAGGGTGATGTAGCACAGCGGCGGTAAGTATTTCCCTCGGTTTTGAGAACCAAGGTATCGAACCAATGGAAGATCTCGTCAAGTCTCAAGTACCTGCACAAACACAAAAAAGCTTGCACCCAACGCTATGAAGGGGTTGTCAATCCCTTATAGATTGTTTGCAAAGAAAGAACTGAAAGCAAAGAGTAAACAAAGCAAAGTAAAAGTGAAAGTAGAAATGATAGTTGTGAATAGACCCAGGGGCCGTAGTGTTCACTAGTGGCTTCTCTCATGAAAGGAAGTAGACGGTGGGTGAACGAATTACTGTCGAGAAATTGATAGAACCGTGCAAAGTCGTGACGTTATCTAAGGCAATGATTATATCTATAGGCATCACGTCCAAAACAAGTAGACCGGTACTTTCTGCATCTACTACTATTACTCCACACGTCGACCGCTATCCAGCATGCATCTAGTGTATTAAGTCCAAAAGAACAAAGTAACGCCTTAAGCAAGATGACATGATATAGATGGACAATCTCATATCTACGATAAAAGCCCATCTTGTTACCCTTGATGGCAACAACACGATGCGTGCCTTGCTGCCCCTTCTGTCACTGGGAAAGGTCACCACACGGTATGAACCCAAAACCAAGCACTTCTCCCGTTGCAAGAATCATAGATCTAGTTGGCGAAACAAAACCCAAGACTCGGAGAGACTTACAAGGATATCAAATCATGCATATAAGAAATCAGCAAAGACTCAAATATAATTCATAGATAATCCGATCACAAATCCACAATTCATCGGATCTCGACAAACACACCGCCAAAGAGGATTACATCGGAAAGATCTCGATGAAGATCATGGAGAACTTTGTATTGAAGATCCAAGAGAGAGAAGAAGCCATCTAGCTACTAACTACGGACCCCTAGGTCTGAAGTGGACTGCTCAAGAGTCATTGGAGAGGCGATGATGTTGATGTAGAAGCCCTCGAACTCCAAAGTCCCCTCCGACAGGGCACCGGGAAGGGTCTCTAGATGAGATCTCGCGGAAACGGAAGCTTGCGGCGGCGGAAAAGTGTTTTCGTGGATGCCCTGATTGTTTCTAGATTTTTAGGGAATTTATAGGCCAAAGACCTAGGGCAAGGGAGCGCCAGGGGGGCCACAAGCTTGGTTGCCGCGGCCTCCTCCCTGGTCGCGGCAACAGGGCTTGTGGGCCCCGTGTGGTCCCACTGCCTTGGACCTCAAGCCTCCCAATCTTCTTCCGTTCTGAAAAAATTTATTTCGGGGATTTTATTTCGTTTGGACTCCGTTCCAAAATCAGATCTGAAAGAGTCAAAAACACAGAAAAAGCAGGAACTCGCACTTGGCACTGAATTAATAAGTTAGTCCCAAAAAAGATATAAAAGGTAAAAAAACATCCAAAGTTGACAAGATAACAGCGTGAAACCATCAAAAATTATAGATACGTTTGAGACATATCAAGCATCCCCAAGCTTAACTCCTGCTCGTCCTCGAGTAGGGAAGTGATAAAGAATGAATTTTTGATGCTTTCATGCTGCCTAACATAGATGTCCTTTGTAACTCCTCTTATGTGACGTGAATGTTCAGATCCATTAGATTCAAAACAATAGTTTGCTATTGACGTCGAGACAATAATAATTCAAGCAAACTAGCAAGGTAATTATGAACTTTCAAAATAACAAGCCCAAAAGAAAGTTATCCCTTCAAAATCATATAGTCTTGCTATGCTCTATCATCGTTGCACAACGAATTTAAATCATGCACAAACCCGGTATTGTCCAAGTAATTGTTTTCACACCTTTACTTTCTCAAACCTTTTCAACTCTCATGCAATACATGAGCGTGAGCCATGGTTTTAGCACTATAAGTGGTGTGGAGTGTGGTGGAGGTTGCAAGAAAAACAAGGAGAAGATGGTCACATTGACTAGGCATATCAATAAGCTATGGAGATGCTCATCAATAGATATCAACGTGAATTAGTAGGGATTGCCATACAAATGATGCACTAGAGTTAACAGTATGTGAAAGCTCTTAAAGAAAACTAGTGGGTGTGCATCCAACTTGCTTGCTCACGAGGACCTAAGGCAAATTTGAGGAAGCCTATCATTGGAATATACAAGACAAGTTATATAATGAAAATTTCCCACTAGCTATATGGTGGTGACAAAACGAGAGACTCTCAATCATGAAGATCATGGTGCTTAATATGCACAAGTGTGGAAAGGTGGTACCATTGTCCCTTCTCTCTTTTTCTCTCATTTTTTTTGTGGCCTCTTTAGCCTCTTTTTTTTGGTGGTGATCTTTGGCCTCTTTTTGTAAATGGGCTTCGCTGGCCTCTTTTATTCTCTCACATGGGACAATGCTCCATCAATGATGATAATCACACTTACAACTCAAAACTTAGAGCAATGATGACTCTATATGAAATGCCTTCGATAGTGTACCATGACAATGATCTAGCATGGCATAGACATCAATGGAAACATCATGCTAGCTATCTTACGATCTTGCAATGGCAATGTAGACGTGGTGGCACATGTCATGGTGGTAGCTGCATGGCAATATATCTCGGAATGACTTTGAAAAAGCCATAGTAGGTAGGTATGGTCGCTGTTTTGAGGGAGGCTAATGGTGGGTTTTGTGCACCGGCAAAAATTGCACGGCACTAAAGAAGATAGTGATGGTGGAAGGTGAAAGTGCATCTAAACCTTGGACTCAACATTAGTCATGAAGAACTCATATACTTGTTGCAAAAGTTTTAGTAGTAATCGAAACAAAGCATTCAACGCATACTCCTAGGGGAAGGGTTGGTAGGTATAAACCATCGCGCGATCCCGACCGCCACACAAAGTGTCGTGGTTTTGTCACGGCAGATGTCCTCGTGAAAGGACTTATACTGGAGCCATCGCACTTTGGTGGCGACTCAAAGGGGTTGAACGGGAGAGAGACGGCGATTTACCCAGGTTCGGCCCCTCATGAAGAGGTAAAGGCCTACGTCCTGCTTTGAGTTGTATTGATGGAGTCTCGATTACAAGGAGGGCGTAACTCGCCAGACCTAGCAATCAATGATTTCTAACCTGTCCTCTTCTCCCCTGGGACTCGCCTTTATATACAGGTCGAGTCCTTAGGGTTTACAAGGATCCTTTCCTTTACACAAATCGTGACCCTTGCGATCTTTAAGTCGCCTCCTTCCGAAGCTTGGAGACCTTCTTTATTATGGACTCCTTCCGGAAGTCATAAACCGCCATACTACTCTTGGCTCTACCAGACCAAGCCCCAAACTACATCTTAGATGAGTCGCCAGCTTTGGCGACCCGGCCCAATTAGGGCGGGTTATAAACAGATAATATCCCCAACATTAGGCCCCAGACTGACTTGAATTTCTTTCACGCCCATATCTTTGCTCAACTTAAAGGCGATTCATCTTCACTCTTCTTATGCACCATGCACTCGAACCGCCATCTGTTGCGGAAAAACATGTGTCGCCAAACTGCTTCTTGTTAGCTCCTTCCTCGAATCTCTGAAAGGATAACGACGTAATCTCTCAACGGATCCTTCGACATCATTATCCCAAAAAATTCGGGGGCGCCATCATGGCGAATCTTTTCCGTTTGGCAGTTCCCGCTCATGACACCTCGATTCCAGCGTCTGCCCTGTTAAATAGGTGGGGGGACAAGACTGGGCGCATTCCACCCACCAGTCTCGTCACCTTTCCTCCCCATTACCGCAGCGAAAAACTCACCGCCATCCGAGAGCTCCGGCGCCTTCCGAAGTCCTCGTCGCCGCCCGAAAGCTTTGGCGCTGACCGAAGGCTTCGTCGCCGCCGAACACCCCGTCGGGGCCGAGCAGTTCTCGTCGCTGTCGAACGCCTCGCCGCCGTCGAGCTCCTCATCACCACCGTACGCTTCATCGCCGTCGAATACTCCGACGCCGCCCGAGGTTTCCGCGCCCCTCCAGAAGCCTTCGTCGCCGTCGACCATCTCTGGCCGAACCCACCAGGTTAGGTCTCCGTTTAGTCAAGAGCAGATCCCTATTCTTTTTTGAAGTTCATCACTGCCATGTTCTTGATGCCTCCCCGAATAGTCGTTACTTGTTCTTGATTTGTTGATATCGATGATGACTAGAAAACCAACGTCTCTAATACCTTTATTTGTCCGCCCTTGATCTGCACACTTAGAGTATCATTTCACCAAACCAACAACATTGTCACATCTTGGTCGTAGGTTGCCGCATCCGGTCATTTTCCGCATTTATTCTCAGCTGTCCAGTAGATCCATAATCTACCGCTCGTTATATGAAAACTGTTTGTAGTCTCCATACTTCACCATTCTTGGATAAATGCCTTTGACGCCTTGAGACACAACTCCTTTAAGTAGCAAAACTTCGTAAGTCGCCATAGCAACCTGACTCGGGCCTTCGTTTGGCGGATCAAGATTTTTCCTTAGCCCGCGGACAAATTACTTGGCGAGTCAAATGAAATTGTTTCACCTCTCACAGTAGATGTTTTGGCGTGTCAATTCACCCGAACTTTATTCCTTTGTAGCATGGGTGCCGTTTTCAAAAGTGACTGGCTTCCTACCAAGGTCAATGATGCCATACTAGAGGATTATGTGAAAACGGGAAATTTGGACCCTCGGGATGTTATCGGTTGGCGTACCGGGTTCGGAGAGGAAATCCCCAATCCCAAAGAAGGGGAAATAGTTGTTTTCGTTGAACACCTTGAGCGGGGTTTTAAGCCGCCCGGATCAAAGTTCCTTAGAGATGCCATGGCTTTCACGAATGTCCGCCTCCAGGACCTAGGGCCCAATTCGATAAGCAACCTATGCCAGTTCCAGGTGTTTTGTGAGGCTTACCTGCGGATGGAACCCTCAGTTCCCTTATTCTGGTATTTCTTCCACTTAAATCGCCAAACAGAATTTCACAATGGTCCCAGCTTGGAACTCGGCGGTGTAAATGTTCAGCGCCGCACGGATAGCCCATTTCCGTCACTCGCAATGCCGAGCCACCCCAAAGGTTGGGGCGAGTCTTGGTTCTATTGTCAACAGACCTCGCTTGTAGGTGAAAACAAGCTTCTGGGTTATAGGGAAGATCGCCTCCCAACGAATTTCAAGCTCCCGAAAAAGCTCACCGAAGAAGAAGAATCAGATTTTATCCCAGTTTTGTCCGAATTAAGATCTCTGACCAACAACGGCCTTACTGGGGTTGACTTGATCCGCTGCTGGGTCAAATGGCGCATCCTCCCTCTAAGTCACCGGGACGGGTTAATGTGTGAATTTGACGGCACTCTAGACCATCCTCAACGCTACTTCCGCACGGCTCTAACGGAAAGCGATATTGTCACCATCATCAAGAAGCTGACCGGCGAGCCTCCGGGAAAATGCAGCCAAATAGGTCTCAAACCCTTCTGCAAGATTAACCCGGCACCCAAGGTAAGCAACTTTAACTCGCCTTTTGTCTTTTACTTCTTATGTCTCATTCGAATTATGGCCTCTTAAGACATATGCCATTTCAGAAAGGTGATAAATTTTGGTCTAAGAAGCCCAAAAAGCCAGCCATGAAGCAAGCTAGGCCGCCGCAAAAGAAGAAAACCAAGGGCAAGGGCGAAGCTGCTGTGGCTGAACCATCCGAGGCCGATGAATCCCAAGTTGGCGACGCACCTTCAGAGGTAAAATCCTATCTTCTCTTAACTCGCCATCCATTACTGTTAACTTTGTATGTATACCTGTGCATCTCTGGAATAGAATGAAGACAACGAAAGCCAGGAGGATTATGTAGAGGTAATTTTTGTTTCCTCCGATTCATCTCCTTCTCCACCTAAGCCGGCCAGGCGAATTTGTGGGAAAGTTCCCTTCTCACATCCAAATGCTTGATTGGAACCAAATTTTCTTCTGAAGAAAGCACAATACACTTCGAATCGGAAGACCCGAAGTCATTCCGATGATCTGGTGTCTGGTTTACCCACAGGGAGCAATAAAAGGCCAAATGAGGTATCCTTTAACAACACTTCTTCATGTCTCTTTGGATCGCATTTGTAACCCACTTATATCTTCGACGTGCAACTCTTGCAGAATTCTCCTCCTACATCTGGCGACTCAATAATGTCGGCACTTCCGCCAATGATCCATGTCCCCGGGTAAGTCTTTTGATAATTTTTACTTTGAATCTGATGGTGATAAATTCTCAGTCCTTAAACGCGCCTCTTTCCTCTTTCAGGGCACAGGTGAAGAAAAGGAAAACTGGCGGGTCAACTCCCATCATAATCTCAGAGCCTATCAAAGAGCCGGCGCCGATCCAAGGTAACCCGGACCAAGACAAACCTGAGGATCAAGTGGATCTCCCTAGCTCTCCCAAGGAAACAATGGATGCCCCCAAGCCGCCAAGTCCATTGACAACAACAAAAGACCCGGACGCTGGAATTATCACTGGTACCAGCTTCTCTAAACCGGCCACGGCGGTTTTATCGAAGCATGTGTCATCATCATCTCAAACTGTTCCTGGATATGAACTCTCCAAGGCTAAGCTGTCCTAATATGAACATTTGGAGTTCAAAGAACTTTGCTCTGGTTTTGCAAGTCGCCTAGAGGCGAGTTATGAGATGGAGAAAAGCCTGCTTCGGATGCTAAAAAACAAACATGAGGTAAGTTTTGTTGTATACCATATTATCTTCATTAACCCCCAAGGGTCGGGTCATCAGTAAAAAGATGAGCCGGGTCTTGATGACTAGAAAAACTTTCGACTAGTAACCCCCAAGGGCCGGGTCATCAGTAAAAAGATGAGCCGGGTCTTGATGATTAGAAAAACTTTCGACCAGTAACCCCCAAGGGTCGGGTCATCAGTAAAAAGATGAGCCGGGTCTTGATGACTAGAAAAACTTTCGACCAGTAACCCCCAAGGGCCGGGTCATCAGTAAAAAGATGAGCCGGGTCTTGATGACTTGAAAAATGTCGACCAGTAACTCCCAAGGGCCGGGTCATCAGTAAAAAGATGAGCCGGGTCTTGATGACTAGAAAAACTTTCGACCAGTAACCCCCAAGGGCCGGGTCATCAGTAAAAAGATGAGCCGGGTCTTGATGCTGTATAATTTTGTCTGAAGAATTATACATTAGCCCCCAAGTGTCAGGGATATTGCTTGCAATAGTTCTGAGACTTGCCCCTTAATCATATGCTTCAACTGGAATCTCTTATCCAGACTGAGTCAGCACTTGGCGACTTGAAGAAAAGCTTATCTGATCAGCAGGATGCCCGAGCCAAATCGGAGGAGAAGTATCAACTGGTCTTAGCTGAGATGGAAAAACTAAAAGCCGATTTAAAAAGGGCTCAAGCTGACCAAGATGCTTCAACAAAGCGAGCAGAGAAGGCTGAAGCCAAGCTGGCTATTGTGCAACAAGAGATGTCCGGTTTAAAACGTCATATCTCAAACATGGCGCAATCCGTCTTTGGTAAAATACTAACTCTTGACCTTTTTGAACAAATAACTCTTATTTGAGTCGCTAATTATCATTACCCCTTGTACAGGTCCGAGAGCCGCCAACCTTCAGGATGATTGCGTTCTGACGCTGAAGGCGATTTACACGCTGACAGAGCAGCTATATACCGGCAGTGTACTGACTGTGAAAGCAGTGATGGGCGCCAAGGAGCGTATAACCTCCATAAAGAAGATGCTTGGCTGCCTATCCACGCTCCCTCCCCATATTGGCGAGTTAACTCGGTCAGCCACCCGGAAGGGAGTGCTGACTACACTGAGTCGCTGCTTAGCATATGCTCCAGAACTCAACCCAGAATAAGTAGCGGCAGGCTTTCCTCAACTCAAGGATGATGGGTCAGAATTCGCCGAAGAGGACTACCAGCGTGTTGTCAAGGACTCCCGTCTGGCAGCGACTCAGCTTGCTGCAAGCCTGGACTTATCAAAGTACCACACCGCCTATGATAGCAAGAACAAGAAGGTCAACCCGCCAACCTTTGTGACGACCAGCTTAACTCCGCGGCGACCCAAAAATCCTTTTGACTTGGACGCGGATCTTTCATCAATCCTGACCGATGACGATGAATATGCCGCTCTATCCAAGTGTAACTGGGTACTAGGCGACTTGCAGATTGAGGTTGGCCAAAGCTCGCAACAGGCTGATCCCAGGGCGTTAGCAGAATAAATTTTCATTGAATTGGCCATGAGAGCCATGTAATAGGTCTCCTTTAGGAATCGATACTGCCTTTGTGATACCTTTACGAAATCCTTATGTCGCCCTTAAGGTGATGTGGAATACTTGATCCGCCGTTTGAGGCTTTTTTATGATGCTTAATCCGCCATGGATAGAGTGATCTCGATCATCAACCTGTTCTAAGCTTTTTAAAAACATATGTGAAACCATCTCACTGAATAATAAGTGATTTACAAATAGCAGTCGCCCCAAAATATTTTGAGGCGAATCAGAAAAAAGGTCTGAAAAACCTTGTGGCAGTGCCAGGAAGGTAAAAAATAGTACTTTCGTCGGCTCATAAGGTCGCGACAGGATAGGGCGAGTCAAAAAACTCAAGCGCCACCCAAGGTAGCAGTTCCGTCGGCTCATAAGGGCATGACAGGATAGGGCGAGTCAGAAAGCTCAAGCACCACCCAAGATAATAATTTCGTCGGCTCATAAGGTCGCGACAGGATCGGGCGAGTCAGAAAGCTCAAGCTCCACTCAAGATAATAATTTCTTCGGCTCATAAGGTCGCGACAGGATCGGGCGAGTCAGAAAGCTCAAGCGCCACCCAAGATAATAATTTTGTCGGCTCATAAGGTCGCGACAGGATCAGGCGAGTCAGAAAGCTCAAGCGCCACCCAAGATAATGATTTCGTCGGCTCATAAGGTCGCGATAGGATCGGGCGAGTCAGAAAGCTCAAGCGCCGCCCAAGATAATGATTTCGTTGACTCATAAGGTTGCGTCAGGATCGGGCGAGTCAGAAAGCTCAAGCGCCGCCCAAGATAATGATTTCGTCGGCTCATAAGGTCGCGACAGGATAGGGCGAGTCAGAAAGCTCAAGCGCTGCCCAAGATAATGATTTCGTCGGCTCATAAGGTCGCGACAGGATCGGGCGAGTCAGAAAGCTCAAGCGCCGCCCAAGGTAATGATTTCGTCGGCTCATAAGGTCGCGACAGGATCGAGCGAGTCAGAAAGCTCAAGCGCCGCCCAAGATAAGGATTTCGTCGGCTCATAAGGTCACGAAAGAATCGGGCGAGTCAGAAAGCTCAAGCGCCGCCCAAGATAATGATTTCGTCGGCACATAAGGTCGCGACAGGATAGGGAGAGTGAGAAAGCTCAAGTCGGGAGGCGTTTTAATAATAATTTCATAGACAAAAATGGTAATAAAGCTGATCTCAATAAGAGGAAGCCGCCAAGTCGAGAGGCGTTTTAATTTTATTGCTTTATAATAAGGACTTAAAAAACTTACAAAATGCAGAGCTTAAAAGCTCAAGTGTAGTAAGGCCGCAAGTGGGCAATATTCCAGGGGCGAGTCAACTCACCCTCCGTGGTTGGCCGGTCAGGCCGGAGATCCACCAGATAGTAAGAGCCGTTGTGAAGATTTTTGCTGACGACGAACGGTCCTTCCCATGGTGGTGATAACTTAGGCATGCCAGCACGATCCTGTATCAGCCGAAGCACTAAGTCGCCTTTCTGAAATGTTCGGCTCTTGACCCGGCAATTGTGATAACGCCGTAAATCCTGCTGATAAATGGCCGATCGGGCTGCAGCCAAGTCACGCGCCTCCTCTAAGGCGTCGAAAGAGTCTTGACGCGCCAGTTCGTTGTCCTTTTCCACATAAGCGGCGACTCTGGGCGAGTCATGCCTTATGTCAGTGGGAAGAACAGCTTCTGGTCCATAGACCAGAAAGAAAGGGGTAAAACCCGTGGACCGGTTCGTGGTGGTCCGGATGCTCCATAACACTGACGGCAACTCCTCAACCCAACATCCCGGGGTCTTTTCCAAGGGAACCATGAGTCGGGGCTTAATTCCCCGTAAAACTTCCTGATTCGCCCGTTCCGCCTGCCCATTAGATTGCAGGTGAGCGACCGCAGAAACATCAAGCCGGATATGCTCTCGACGGCAAAACTCCTGCATCGCCCCTTGAGACAAGTTAGTGCCATTATCAATAATGATACTGTGTGGATATCCAAACCGGAAAATCAGCTTCTTCAAGAATTTGGCTGCCGTCTCCGCATCGCAAGTTCCAATAGGTTCTACCTCTACCCACTTGGTGAACTTATCAACCGCCACCAGCAAATGGGTTTTCTTGTTGGATGACATTTTAAAGGGGCCAACCATGTCTAACCCCCAGACCGCGAAAGGCCAAGTTATGGGAATCATTCTTAATTCTTGAGCCGGCACATGAGCCTGTCGTCCATAACGCTGGCATGCCTTGCACCGGCGAACTATCTCTTCTGTATCTGCATGAGCTGTCAACCAAAAGAAACCATGACGGAATGCCTTTGAAACCAAAGAGCGTGACCCGGCGTGATGCCCGCAATCTCCGGAATGAATGTCATTTAGGATTATGCATCCTTCTTCGGAGGAAATGCATCATTTAAAAACTCCAGAGGCACTCCGTTTATATAATTCGCCATTGACGATCACCATGGATTTGCTCCGTCGAACAATTTGGCGGGCCAAAACTTCGTCTGTTGGTAACTCGCCCCGGGCGAGATAGGCCAGATAGGGAAGAACCCAATCCGGCGTGACGTGCAGAGCCGCCACGAATTGAGACTCAGGATCTGGTATTGCCAACTCTTCCTCCAACCGCAAACTCACGAAGGGATTATGCAGAATATCCAGAAAAACATTGGGGGGAACCGGCTTTCGGTGGGAACCAAGACGTGAAAGGGCATCAGCTGCCTCGTTAAGGCGCCGGTCAATGTGATCAACCTGATAGCCATGGAAATGACCCGCCACATCGGACACAGCTCTTCTGTAAGCCGCCATCATGGGGTCTCGAGAATCCCAAGTGCCCGAAACTTGCTGCGCCACCAGATCAGAGTCGCCAAAACATCTGACCCGCGTAAGGTTCATCTCCTTGGCGAGTCGCAAGCCATGAAGCAAAGCTTCATATTCCACATCATTGTTAGTGCACGGAAACATGAGTCGGACGACATAACAGAATTTGTCTCCTTGAGGGGATACCAGTACCACACCAGCCCCCGAGCCTTCCAGCTGCCTGGATCCATCAAAATAAATAGTCCAGTACGTAAGATCAGGCCTGTCCTCCGGGGCCTGCAATTCCGTCCAATCATTGACGAAATCAACTAAGGCTTGAGACTTAATGGCCGTACGAGGGGTGTATCGTACGTGATGCGGCCCAAGTTCAATCGCCCATTTGGCGATCCGCCCTGTTGCCTCCCGATTCTGGATGATGTCCCCGAGAGGGGCGGAACTAACCACCGTGATGGGATGCTCTTGGAAATAATGCTTAAGCTTCCGACTCGCCATAAACACCCCATAAACTAACTTCTGCCAATGTGGGTACCGTTGCTTGGAAAGAGTTAGCACTTCGTTGACAAAATATACCGGGCGCTGCACTGGGTATTCCTTCCCTTCCTCCTTCCTTTCAACGACCACCGCCACACTTACTGCTCAATATACAAAAGCATGGGTTCTTTCTCAGTCGGGGAGGCCAAGACCGGTGGGTTGACCAGTTGCCGTTTCAAGGCTTGGAAAGCCTCGTCTGCCTCATCTGTCCAAACAAAATGGTCAGATTTCTTTAGTAATTGATAAAGGGGAATCTCCTTTTCTCCCAGGCGGCTTACGAAGCGACTTAAAGCCGCAATGCGACCCGCCATCCGTTGGACTTGGTTAATGTTTGCCGGTTTCCCAAGGGAGGTGACTGCTTCGATTTTGTCTGGGTTAGCTTCAATGCCACGCTCAGACACGAGGAAGCCCAACAATTTCCCTGCAGGAACACGAAAAACACACTTGGTGGGATTCAGCTTCATCTGATACACCCGCAGATTATCGAATGTTTCCTTGATATCCTCCAGTAGCGTCTCCCCCCAGCGGGTCTTGATCACAATGTCATCGACATAGGCGTGAACATTGCGTCCGATTTGGCCGCGGAGGCAGTTCTGGATGCAGCGCTGATAAGTCGCCCCTGCACTCTTGAGCCCAAACGGCATGGATACATAGCAAAAAGCCCCAAAGGGGATTATAAAAGTTGTTTTCTCTTGATCCTCCACGGCCATCTTGATTTGGTGATAACCAGAGTAGGCGCCCAAAAAGCACAGACGTTCGCATCCCGCCACCGAGTCAATAATCTGGTCGATGCGGGGAAGAGGGAAAGGATCTTCGGGACAAGCTCTGTTAAGGTCCTGTAATCAATGCACATACGGAAAGTGCCATTCTTTTTTAGTACCAAGACCAGGTTAGCCAACCAATTGGGGTGGAAAACTTCCACGATGAATCCGGCGGCTAAGAGACGGGCAACCTCTTCCCCGATTGCCTTGCGCTGCTCCTCGTTAAACCTGCGAAGATACTGCTGGACAGGTTTTGCTTTTAGGTCAACATTAAGATTGTGCTCAGAGAATTCTCTCGGCACACCAGGCATGTCAGAAGGTTTCCATGCGAAGATGTCCCGATTCTCACGGATGAATTCGATGAGCGCGCTTTCCTATTTGGGATCCAGACCCGTCCCAATGGTGAACTGCTTGGATGAATCGCCAGGAACAAAATCAACTATTTTTGTGTCATCTGTTGGTTTGAACTTGAGGGGCGCCTCAGCATCTGTCATTGGCTTCTTTAAGGGCGACATGTCAGAAGGATCAACATTAGCCCGATGATACTTGAGCTCTTCTGCAGCGCAGGCGACTTCTGCATAAGCCGCGTCCCCTTCTTCACGCTCCTTTGCAATTCTTCTATCACCGTCCACCGTGATGGGTCCATTAGGACCAGGCATCTTGAGTTTAAGGTAACCATAGCATGGGCGAGCCATGAACCAGGCGTAAGCCGGCCGCCCAAGTAGCGCATGATAGGGGCTTTTCAGTTTGACCACCTCAAACATCAGCGACTCACTCCTGTAGTTATATGTTGTTCCAAATGCGACTGTGAGCCTGACTCGGCCTATGGGGTACGCCGACTTGCCCGGGACGATTCCGTGGAATACCGTGGTTGAAGGCATCAAATCCTTCTCCAATAGATTCATCCTTTGGAAAGTGTCAAAATATAAGATATTAATGCTGCTGCCACCGTCCATTAGTACCTTGGACAGGGTGTACCCCCCAACTTGAGGAGCTACGACCAACGCTAAGTCGCCAGGGTTGTCAATTATTGGCGGGTGATCCTCCCTACTCCATGATATGGCTGCTCGAACCAGTGGAGGTACCTGGGAAGTGCCGGCTCAGACACACTGTATGCCCGGTGACTCACCTTCTTATCACGCCTGCAAGAATTGGTGGTGAAAACGTGGTACTGCCCATTGCTTAACTATTTGGGGTTGCTGCGAAAGCCGCTGTTGTCATCCTGACCCTGCGAAGCTCCCTGTGGGGGTGGTTGCTGAAAATCCCCGGGCGGGTTATACCGCCACTGGTGATGCACTGGGTACTGGCCGCTGCTTGGCTGCGGGCCCCCCTGAGCCCCCGACTCGGGAAAACCGCCAAAGGGGTTCTGACGTTGGTTGGGTGCAGCAAACTGCTCCTGCCGTTGGTCCGGGTCACCATTTTGGCTTTTCTTGATCGCTTCCGCCCGAAACTCCCGCATCACGAAACAGTTCTCCCAGGAATGATTCGCCGGTTCGTCTGCCATGGCATGGTGCGGGCAAGGGCCCTTGAGTAACTCTTCATAGTTACGCGGCTTCTTGCCACTGTAACCCATGTTTTTCTTCTAGCGTTGGTTGCCATTGTTGGTGTTGGTATTGGCGACTAAATCCGAAGATTCCTCTTGCTGCTTTCTCTTGCCATTGGCTCCCTGATTTTGGCGGTTACGTCCCTGGAACCGGGTATGATTTTTGGATGACTCACCCTTCTTTGGCGAGTTAGCTTTACCGTCCTCACTGGGATCTTTCGTGTCGTCCGCTTCAGCGTATCTAGTGAGAGTATCCATTAGCTCCCCCATGTCTTGGACCTTTCGCTTGAGTCGCCCCAACTTCTGCACCAGGGGTTCGTAGTGGCAATTCTACTCGAGGATCAACACAACCTGAGCCGCCGTGATACCGTCTGATGAATGGATAATTTCCGCGACCCTCCGTGACCAATGGTGGGCCGACTCATCGGGGCGTTGAACACAGTGCTGCAGATCGACAATCGTCATTGGTCGTTTGCAGGTTCCTCGAAAGTTTTTGATGAAGCGCTCTTTCAATTCAGCCCAGGTCTGGATGGAGTTGGGGGGTATGTTTTTTAACCAAGTACGTGCTGACCCTTCGAGCATCATCGTGAAGTATCTGGCGCAAACTGCTTCGTTTACGTCGAGCATGTCCATGGCGATTTCATAACTCTCGACCCACGATGCCGGCCCAAGGTCCGGGGTGTAATTAGGCACCTTTCTTGGTCCTTTAAAATCCTTTGGCATTCGTTCGTCGCGGAGGGCGGGGGCCAAGCACGGCACCCCCACTCGTCCACCGCTTCCGACGAGAGGGGCTGGGGCGACTTGGATGTTCGGGAGATCCCGGCCCGGCGGGTTTTGATGGTCAGGCAGGTTGTCCTGGGGGATGAGTCGCCGTCCGCTGCTTACAGCGGGCTGGTCCTCTGGAGGACTCCTGTGTAACTCGCCTGGGGAGTGGAATGCAGCCTATCTAGGCTATGTGAGAACTGGGCGTTTTTAACCACCGCCGTCTTCAACATCTCAATGGCGTTTCTTGCTTCTATCTCGGCATGAGTATTGCCATGAATCGGAAGAGATTCCAAATGGCGAGTTGCAGCAAGGACGTTGTCCACTGGGTTGGAAAAGTGACCTTGAGGTGTCCGGAATCGGGGAACGCGATCCTCAATTGGTTGAACCGGCGGGTTAGGTGGTTGGCCCGGTCCTCCCCGTGGGGCGGCTCCCGCCCCGGGAGTTCAGGGAGTATCGAACAGGCGGGTCGGGTTGAGATCAAGGGGTAGGCGACCCTGGTGCCTCCGCTGATGGACGTCGTCAGGTGCGCGCTGGTGTCTTTCGAGCCGCCAGTTGTCAGTATTTAAGCGAATTCTCTCGACGGTAATTTGAGCCTCCCGGGTCTCGATTCTGGCAGATTCCACCTCGGCATCCCGATGAGCTTTTGCCACTGCTTCTCTTAGCTTCGCCAATTCCGTGTTTACTACCTCCTGGTTTTCCGGTGTGATGGGAGTCGACATAAGCCTCGTAATTTCTGCTGCTAAGTCCACCAAGACAGCGGCCGGGCTTCTAGATGTCTCACCAAGCCCATCCCCGCCTGCCAGGTTTGGCGAGGGTTGAGTCGCCCCAGCCATGTAAATAGCGATCTCGCGGCGGGTTCGGTCAAGGACTTCGGGGTCCATGGCCAACGACAAGCCCCCGAGACAATCCCCATGTAGAGACCGGATTGAATCTGAATCGCCCATGGATGATTCGTCATCCGTGTTGACGGGTGTGGTTTCCTGGGTCGCTGAGTGTTCTGGCTCCTCAAATCCTTGCGTGAATCCAACAAAGATCGGGCGAGTCAGATTTGACGTCGTTAGTGGGCAGGAGTACCTGGCCGGCTCGACGATGTCGGTGGAGATGTCCGGCTCAGGCACGGATGATCCAATCATGCCGATGAAGACGTTGATCTTGCCGAAGGGGACCCTGTAACCAAATTCGATCGAATCCGCCTCGGGCCCCCATTGCAGGTTGTTGATGTAGAACTTCCCACGGAGGCTCCGGGTCATGAGCCCTGTCGCGTAGCTCCCAAACCCTGGTAAGGCTCCCTTTGAGAACTCAACTCCACCGTGCGCAGGCCCCACGGTGGGCGCCAACTGTCGTGGTTTTGTCACGGCAGATGTCCTCGTGAAAGGACTTAGTACTGGAGCCATCGCACTTTGGTGGCGACTCAAAGGGGTTGAACGGGAGAGAGACGGAGATTTACCCAGGTTCGGCCCCTCGTGAGGAGGTAAAGGCCTACGTCCTGCTTTGGGTTGTATTGATGGAGTCTCGATTACAAGCAGGGCGTAACTCACCAGACCTAGCAATCAATGATTTCTAACCTGTCCTCTTCTCCCCTGGGACTCGCCTTTATATACAGGTCGAGTCCTTAGGGTTTACAAGG
Organism: Hordeum vulgare subsp. vulgare; assembly: GCF_904849725.1. Lineage (NCBI taxonomy): Eukaryota > Viridiplantae > Streptophyta > Magnoliopsida > Poales > Poaceae > Hordeum > Hordeum vulgare. The sequence continues at coordinate 536,900,910 of NC_058520.1, read as the reverse complement.
ATCCTTTCCTTTACACACATCGTGACCCTTGCGATCTTTAAGTCGCCTCCTTCCGAAGCTTCGAGACCTTCTTTATTATGGACTCCTTCCGAAAGTCATAAACCGCCATACTACTCTTGGCTCTACCAGACCAAGGCCCAAACTACATCTTAGATGAGTCGCCAGCTTTGGTGACCCGGCCCAATTAGGGCGGGTTATCAACAGATAATATCCCCAACACAAAGGATGACAATCAATAGACTAATCATGCTCACACTTCATCACATAGCGGTTCACCATGCGTGCATGCTACAGGAATCACTAACTTCAACACAAGTATTTCTAGATCCACAACACCTTACTAATATAACTTCAATATTACCATAACCACAACTCAAAACTAATTAAGATGAATCAAACTTCTCTAACTATTCAATGCACATGAAGGTCGAAGTTTTCATATCCCTTTGGATAACTACCCCTTTTGAGACTACTTTCATAGCATAGATCAACTACCAAGCCATGCACCACCGTGCTCTAAAAGATATAAGTGAAGCACATAGAGCAAAATCAACTAGCTCTAAAGATATAAGTGAAGCACATGTGAGCTGAATTGTCTAACCAAAGGATATAAGTAAAGCTCGGCAAAATCACGGTGAGTGCATGTCCCTCTCTCTAGGTGTGCAGCAAGGATGATTGTGACACAAAAAAAATAAAGGACTCCTACGGTACAGGACGCTCCAAGCAAAACACATAACGTGTGGTGAATAAAAATATAGCCCCAAGTAACGTTACCGATGGATTGAAGACGAAAGAGGGGATGCCTTCCCGGGGCATCCCCAAGCTTAGGCTTTTACGGCATCCTTGAATCAACTTGAGGTGCCTTGGGCATACCCAAGCTTGAGATGTTGCCACTCTTTATCTTTTTGTCCATAAGAACTTCACCCAAAACATGAAAACTTAACAACACGAAACTTAAACAGAAACTCGTGATAACATTCGTATAAGAAAGCAAACCACCACTTCCTTAGGTACTCTAGCAAACTTAAATTATACTTATGTTGATGTTGGATTACTGTATTTTCAATCTTCCATGGCTAATACCCCCCCGATGCTATCCATATTTTCATCAAAATAAGCAACCAACTCAACAAAAACAGAATATGTTAACAGCAGACCAGTCTGTAGCAATTTGTATACTTCGTATACTTCTGGTACTTCAAAAATTCTGAACAATTACGACAGTCTTAAGAATTTGCGTAGCAATGAGAAGCAAAAAAGAATCAACTCAAAAGCTCTTACATAAAAAAATGAAAATTCTTTTCGTGAGCAGAAAGTTTCTGTCTTTTCCAGCATGACCAAACGATCATCCTCAAGACTAATCATAACGGTTTTGCTTGGCACAAACGCAAAAAGAAACACAAAAAACACAATCATAACAGAATTATGGAAGTGTGGAAAACACAAAACAGAAAGAAAAAGGATAGATTCGTTGGGTTGCTTCCCAACAAGCGCTATTGTTTAACGCCCTTAGCTAGGCAAAAGGTGATGCAATCACGTATAGTCATAATTGGTGCTCAAACCATAAGTAGCCCTCATCATAGATTCATAAGGCAATCTTATTTTCTTTCTAGGAAAATGCTCCTTGCCCTTCTTTAGGGGAAATTGAAATCTAATATTCCCTTCCTTCATATCGATGATAGCACCAATAGTCCTTAGGAAAGGTCTACGAAGAATAATGGGACATGAAGGATTGCAATCTATGTCAAGTACAATGAAATCCACGGGTACATAGTTCTTATTTGCAACAATAAGAACATCATCGATCCTTCCCATCGATTTCTTGACAGTAGAATCCGCAAGATGCAAATTAAGAGAACACTCTTCAATCTCATGAAAACCAAGAATATCACATAAAGACATTGGAATCACGGAAACACTAGCACCCAAATCACACAAAGCATTGGATTCATAGTTTTTGATTTTGATTTTGATAGTAGGTTCCCACTTATCTTGAAGTTTTCTAGGTATAGAGACTTCTAATTCGAGCTTCTCTTCAAGAGATTTCATCATAGCATCTACAATATGAGCGGTAAAGGCTTTGCTTTGTCTATAAGCATGTGGAGAGTTTGAAATGGATTGCATCAAGGAGATGCATTCAAACAAGGAGCAACTGTCATAATTGAATTCCTTGAAATCCAAAGTGGGAGTTTCATTACTACCCAAAATTTTGATTTCTCCTACTCCACTCTCCACACCTTTATCATCAAGATAGGTGGACTCTGAATCACTGGGGCATTTTTCAACCAAAGTGGATTCATATACAGCCCCTTCATTAATAGGTTTGACACGCGAAAACAAAGATTCAAGAGGAGTCACACCAAGCACTTTAAGATCTTCGTGATTTGCATCACTAGAATGCACCCTTTTAAACCATTCATGCCTAGCGCGAATTTGGCCGGTCTTTCTTTGCTCTCATTCATAGAGACACGCATAGCTTTCAAAGTTTCATCCAAGTTGAACTTGGGAGGAGCACATCTAACTTTCAAAGCATCAATATCACAAGACATCCTATCAACGCTCTTAGCCAAATCGTCTATTTTGAGTAGTTTTTCCTCTATGGACGCATTGAAAATCTTTTGAGAGTTGATGAACTCTTTGATATTACTCTCTAAATCAGAGGGTAATTTGTTGTGATTTCCATAAGTGTTGTTGTAGGAATTGCCATAATTGATAGAGGAGTTACTAGGAAAAGGCCTAGGAACATAGTTTCCTCTAAAAGCATTGTTGTTGCCAAAATTATTCCTACCAACAAAATTAACGTCCAAACTAGCGTTGCTACTCTCAATCAAAGAAGATAGTGGCATGTCATTAGGATCTTAAGGAGCATTTCTACTAGCAACCAAATTCATCAACTCGTCCATCTTAGCACTAAGCGAGTTAATTTCTTCTATAGCGTGTGACTTTTTGCTAGCAGGTGACCTTTCAGTGTGCCAGTGAGAGTAGTTGGTCATGATATTGTCTAGGAGTTTCGTAGCATCTCCTAACGTGATTTCCATGAACTTTCCACCTGAGGCGGAGTCCAAGATACTGCGAGAAGCGAAATTCAAACCAGCGTAAATTCATTAACTTCATCCTTTCCCAAGATTGTGCAACGTGTTCATGATCAAGTTGCTTGAAATTCATGATATCGTTACGTAAGGAGATAATCTTAGCCGGCGGAAAATACATGGATATGTAAGCATCTTTGCACTTATCCCAAGAATCGATACTATTTTTAGGCAAAGAAGAAAACGAAGTTTTTGTGCGATCTCGCAACGAGAAAGGAAAAGGCTTCAACTTAATCACGTCATTATCCACATCTCTTTTCTTTTGCATATCACAAAGCTCAGTGAAGGTATTGAGATGGGATGCGGCATCTTCACTTGGAAGGCCAGAGAATTGCTATTTCATAACAAGATTCAGCAAAGCTGCGTTGATTTCATACGATTCCGCACTAGTGGCGGGAGCAATCGGAGTACTAATAAAATCATTATTATTGGTACTCGAGAAGTCTCAAAGTTTCGTGTTTTAAGCCATGATGACTTCAACAACAAACAAGCACACAAGCAAGCAAGAAAACCGGCAAAGGAAAACGACAAAAAGCCAAAAGAAAACGGCAAATGAAAACGGCAAAGGAGAAAGGAAAATGAAAACGGCAAATGTGAAGTGGGGGATAGGAAAACGAGAGGCAACTGGCAAAAAAGGTAAATGCAAGAGATGAGTTTGTGACACCTACTTGGATAGATGACTTGATCTCTCCACCTTGCGCCAGAAATGAGCACGTTGAAGAGAGACTATTCTTGACTTGATCCTCCCCGGCAACGGCGCCAGAAATACTTCTGCTACTCCGACAACAGACCTTCCCTGGTACGGTGCCAGGAATCCTGCTGCTACGGCTACGCCTTTAGGGACTTCCTTGGCAAATATGCAAAGGATTTCCCCGCGGCCTTGGAGCCTTGCGTTGGTGTTCCCTTGAAGAGGAAAGGGTGATGTAGCACAGCGGCGGTAAGTATTTCCCTCGGTTTTGAGAACCAAGGTATCGAACCAATGGAAGATCTCGTCAAGTCTCAAGTACCTGCACAAACACAAAAAGCTTGCACCCAACGCTATGAAGGGGTTGTCAATCCCTTATAGATTGTTTGCAAAGAAAGAACTGAAAGCAAAGAGTAAACAAAGCAAAGTAAAAGTGAAAGTAGAAACGATAGTTGTGAATAGACCCAGGGGCCGTACTGTTCACTAGTGGCTTCTCTCATGAAAGGAAGTAGACGGTGGGTGAACGAATTACAGTCGAGAAATTGATAGAACCGTGCAAAGTCGTGACGTTATCTAAGGCAATGATTATATCTATAGGCATCACGTCCAAAACAAGTAGACCGGTACTTTCTGCATCTACTACTATTACTCCACACGTCGACCGCTATCCAGCATGCATCTAGTGTATTAAGTCCAAAAGAACAAAGTAACGCCTTAAGCAAGATGACATGATATAGATGGACAATCTCATATCTACGATAAAAGCCCATCTTGTTACCCTTGATGGCAACAACACGATGCGTGCCTTGCTGCCCCTTCTGTCACTGGGAAAGGTCACCACACGGTATGAACCCAAAACCAAGCACTTCTCCCATTGCAAGAATCATAGATCTAGTTGGCGAAACAAAACCCAAGACTCGGAGAGACTTACAAGGATATCAAATCATGCATATAAGAAATTAGCAAAGACTCAAATATAATTCACAGATAATCCGATCACAAATCCACAATTCATCGGATCTCGACAAACACACCGCCAAAGAGGATTACATCGGATAGATCTCCATGAAGATCATGGAGAACTTTGTATTGAAGATCCAAGAGAGAGAAGAAGCCATCTAGCTACTAACTACGAACACGTAGGTCTGAAGTGGACTACTCAAGAGTCACTGGAGAGGCGATGATGTTGATGTAGAAGCCCTCGAACTCCAAAGTCCCCTCCGACAGGGCACCGAGAAGGGTCTCTAGATGAGATCTCGCGGAAACGGAAGCTTGCGGCGGCGGAAAAGTGTTTTCGTGGATGCCCTGATTGTTTCTAGATTTTTAGGGAATTTATAGGCCAAAGACCTAGGGCAAGGGAGCGCCAGGGGGGCCACAAGCTTGGTTGCCGCGGCCTCCTCCCTGGTCGCGGCAACAGGGCTTGTGGGCCCCGTGTGGTCCCACTGCCTTGGACCTCAAGCCTCCCAATCTTCTTCCGTTCTGAAAAAATTTATTTCGGGGATTTTATTTCGTTTGGACTCCGTTCCAAAATCAGATCTGAAAGAGTCAAAAACACAGAAAAAGCAGGAACTCGCACTTGGCACTGAATTAATAAGTTAGTCCCAAAAAAGATATAAAAGGTAAAAAAACATCCAAAGTTGACAAGATAACAGCGTGAAACCATCAAAAATTATAGATACGTTTGACACGTATCAGTTCATAGGAAAGTCGATATATTAAAATGGGGTGAGCTAGTAAAATGAACTGATTGCTCAAAGTGCCTTAAGTTAGCCACCAAAATACTTAGTCATTTTTCCCACATAACCATTCTCTCAAATTCCACATACACAAATTCGGTGTCACCAACTTTCATATTTTGGACCCACCGAGTTTAACCTCAGACAGAAACCCTAGCCAGTGCCACCAAATTGGTGCAACCAAATACATATCGGTGCTACCGAGTTTGGGTGACCAACTTTCGGGTGCCTTGATACACAAAATCGGAATTTTCGAGTTTGAGTATCGGTGCCATCAAGTTTGGCTATCTGTTCGTTAGCCACCTTTTCCGTGCCACCGAGTTTCATATATCGGTCTCACCGAGATTGAAAAGTTCACACCTTTGTGCAAATCGGTACCACCGAGTTTCCAATTCGGTGTCACCGAGTTTGCCACTTTAGGTGTAATGGTTGGAATTGGTGTGCTGCCTATATATACCCCTTCACCCACCTCTCATTCGTGGGAGAAGCACTCAGAACACACACACTTCATATACAGATCCATTTTCTGAGAGAGAATCACCTACTCATGTGTTGAGACCAAGATATTCCACTCAAATCATTTGAACCTTGATCCCCAGCCTCCCCAAACTTCTTTCCACCAAATCAATGTCTCCTACCCATGCATATTCTGTGGGAGAGTGATTTTGTGTTGAGGAGGCTATCTTTAGAAGCACGAGAGCAATTAGTTCATTAATCTACCACATCTATTACCTTTTGAAGGGTGCTTCCTCCTAGATTGGTTAGGTGTCGCTTGGGAGCCTCCTACTTCGTGTTGTGGAGTTGAACCAAGATGTTTGTAAGGGCAAGGATATCGCCTACTTTGTGCAGATCTACTGTGAGTAAGGCTAGTCCTCCGTGGACGGAAGCCATGGTGGAATAGACAAGCCCACTTCTTTGTGGACCCTTCGTGGACTCTCGCAGCCGTTACCCTCCTGGGTTGAAGTCTCCACTAACATGGACATACGATAGCGGCACCTATCGGAACCATGTCAAAAATCATCGTGTCAACCTCATGCGTTTGATCTCCCTACCTTACTCCTTTACTTTACACTTGCATGTTTTACTTTTCGCTGCTACACTCTTACAACTGCATGTGTAGGGTGTACTTAACTTTCTATAACTACCATAGCCGCCTCTCAACTAAAATTGGGAAAAGCAAAAAAAAATCTTGTCAAGTATTCTAATCACCCCCACTCTAGACATACTTTTGATCCTACAATTATACACTATGTAGAGGTTAGTACACTGTACAAACACCACGGAACTCATGGCCTTGTGCTCCCATTTTGGTGGACCAACGACATTGTGAAAAAACTGATCTATTCCATGACACTCTCCCGGCTACTTCGACAAACTCCCCTTAAGGATATGCCATGGGTGGCCCTGATGTCAACTCATGACATCCGCCAGCTTTCTGACCGCGGTCGTCGTGGCCAAACAAACTCGTCCCAAATGGGGTACATGTGACCATTACCAAACTCGGGCTGACAAGGCTTATGGACGCCTACCTGATCAGGGTAACATGCACACATAACCTTCCCTAGTTGAAGGCACTTGTGAGAGGCATGAAAATAGATCGCATTAGGGCCTCCCTTCTAGGCACGTGTGGTTGCACTGCTGAGCTCGATTCGGTGGCACCATGACTAAGCCAACAAGTTTGTTCAAGTACGATTAATGTCGGGTTTAACTTGAACAGTGGTGAGATGAGTCATAACAAAATAACATGATGAAATAACAAAGCACATATACCTGATATCAATATGAACATGGATCACATCATGACCTTTGAGCATAGGAAGCATAACATCGGCAACCATACATTATTTATTCCATGAGATGCAAATGAGCATGACATAGTGATGAGCATAACAGGCGATAAAATGCACATGAGCATATTACTAGCATACGAGAAAAATGCAAGAATGAAACATGAGAATAAAAATGCTAGCAAATAATCAATGATGCATGAGAGCATGGCATAAGAATGGATACATAAGCTTATTCAAAATATTAACAAAATCATTAAATGAACAAACAATTTTTTAAATATTCAAGTGGAAACCATGGCTATTGCAAAGTCATCATGTGGTACGACTCCAACGTATCTATAAATTTTTATTGTTCCATGTTGTTATGTTATCATTCTTGGATGTTTTATGATCATTTTATAGCAAATTTATATCATTTTTTGGGACTAACCTATTGGCATAGAGCCTGGTGCTAGTTGATGTTTTCTGTTGTTTTTTCTCCTTCGCAGAAAATCCATATCAGATGAGGTCCAGGTGCCACAAAACTTTACGAAGATTTTTTTGGACCAGAAGGAAACTTGGGAACCAAGAATGAGCAGCACACGAGGACCAAGCGGGCCACTAGACATCACGGGGCGCCAAAGGCCCCTCCCGTGGCCTGGTGTCTAGTGGGGCCCTCGGGAAGCTTCTCCACCACCTCCGATCTCTATAATACCCAAATATTCAGAAAACCCTAGGGAGCCAACGAAAAATCATTTCAGCCGCCGCTAGTTCCGGAGCCACGAAACCCAATCTAGAGCATGTTCCGAAGAGGAACAAGATCACAGAGGAGTTTACCATCCTCCTTGGTGCTCCTCCAATGATGCGTGATTAGTTCATATCAGACCTACGGGTCTATAGGCAGTAGCTATATGGCTTTCTCTCTTTTTGTTTCTCAATACAATGGTCTCTTGGAGATCCATATGATGTAACTCTTTTTTTGTGGTGTGTTTGTTGGGATGCGATGAATTGTGAGTTTATGATCAGATCTATGAACACATATTCATGCTTGATTATTATAGCCTCGTATTTCTTCTCCGATATTTGGTTTTTGTCTGGCCAATATGATCTTTTATCTTGCTATGGGAAGAGGTGCTTTGTGATGGGTTTGATCTTGCGGTGCTCAATCTCAGTGACAGAAAGAGACATGACACGCATGTATCATTGCTACCAAGGATAAAATGATGGGGTCTATTCCTACATGAATAGATCTTATCTACATCATGGCATCATTCTTAAGGCATTACTATGTTTCTCCATGAACTCAATACACTAGATGCATGCTGGATTGCGGTCGATGTGTGGAGTAACAAAAGTAGATACAGGTATAAGTCGTTCTACTTATCTTGGACGTTATGCTTATATACATGATCATTGTCTTGAAAATCGTCATATTATTTGCTTTTCAATCAATTGCCCAATAGTAATTTGTCTAACCGCCGCTTGCTATTTTCGCGAGAAAAGCCATTAGTGAAACCTACGGCCCCCGGGTCTACTTCACATCATCTGTTTGCAATCTCTATTTTTCTATTTGTGTTCCTACTTTATTTGCTCTTTTGTTTTCAGATATATATTATCAAAAAACCCAAAAATAACTTGTTGCATTCTAGTTTCTATCACTCTTATTTGAATCTATCAATCTATCCTTACTTTACCCACGAGGGATTAACAACCCCTCTACGCGTTGGGTTGCGAGTATTTGCTATTTGTGTGCACTTGTTGCTTGATGACGAGACGATGGATACACTTCTCGCCCCTCGTTGGTTACCCCAAGTGGAAGGTGGAGATGTAGCCAGAAGCTGATTTCCCTTACACGGGGAGTGTAAGGTTTATCAAACCAGGAGGACTCCGAGGATCAACAAGTTGGTGTCCGTTGCTCTGGCACTAGCAGAAGACATGGACCTGCACACACAACAAATAACTTTGCTCCCAACGAGTACAGAGAGGTTGTCAATCTCTCCAGCCTTGTAGTTTGCAAAGGATCAAAACACAAGCGGGAATAGTGATAGTGATTGCAACGGAAAAGTAAATAAAGCAGTAAATGATGGAGGTGTAAGCAATGGTGGTAATATGGACCTGAGTCACATGACGTTCACTAGTGATGTCTCTCTCCAAAAAGACGATAAACAACTATGCATGGGTAAACAAATTACAGCTGGGCAATTGACAGAATTATAAACGCACCACAATGCTAATAATGCTACAAGAAATTTAGAGGCTCAAAAGTAATGGGCGGTACGCCAAGACAAGTAGATCGTTTATTCATCAGCATCTACTTACTAATCATTCACCTTGAGATATCTATCCAGAAAATCTCACTCGTATTAAGTTGCGAGCCCCACCCAATGTGTAACTCAAAGCAACGGACAACTGTATTAACGAACTTTGTGTAAGGTAAACAATCCTTGCAACTGTGGTCACAAGCACCGTTGTTTTCTCCCTCGTGGCAACAGCACATCCCCTAGTCTCATGTTTCTGTCTCTCAAGCTAGACATCAGGGGGCATGAACCCACAATCATGCATAACGCTCCCTCTTGGAGTTGCAATCTACTACTCGGCCAGAGCAATAAAAAGCAACGGAGAACATGCATGAATTACCTAAGAACATAATATAAAAAGGATAATCAAATATATAACTTATCACAATCTGAACAATATCTCATAATCCATTGGATCCCAGCAAACCGAGCATAGCAATAGCAGGAATATTACATAGATGCCTTGATCATGTAGGGTAGCTCACAAGGGCTAATCATTGAAGCACAAGACTGGAGAGAAGACATCACATAGCTACTGGTCATGGACTCATGGTCCAAGGAGGACTACTCACGGCAGGTTCGGGAAGCGTCCATGGTGGTGGAGAAGCTCCCAGAGGTCAATCCTCCCTCCGGCAGGGTGCCGGGAAGAGGTCTCCTGACGCTGCCGATCTCGGAAGCGCTGCGGTGGCGGAACAATGGAGAAATTCGTGATTCTGGATATGATAGAAGGGTTTCCTATTGGAGAGGTAAATGTAGGCCGAAGGAGGGCACCAGAGGTGGTGGGCCCCACCCAAGCGACCTGTGGGCGCGGCCAGGGGCGAGGCCGCGCAGGGAGGCCGTCTAGGCAGCCCCTGGCTCCCCTGTGGCCCATCTTCGTGCTCCGTAAAGCTTCCGTCGCGCTGATTTTTATATATTTTTCTTGGAATTTTTGGGACTCTGGAAATTTGGGTAAAAGTCCCTGCAAAAAAGACATCAGCAGAGAGAAACTGGCACTGGGTGCACTGAGTTAGTAGGTTAGTCCAAATATGTGTAAAAATATATAAAAGTGTAGCAAAACATATAACGATGTCACCCAAAAGATCATGGAACAAGCATAAATTATAGATACGTTTGAGACATATCAACATCCCCAAGCTTAATTCCTGGTCGTCCTCGAGTAGGTAAATGATAACACAAATAATTTCTGTGGTGACATGCTAACACACATATAAGAACTTCAAAGTAATGCAAGTAAGATATGCAATTCAAGTCAAGACAATAACAAGCAAGAGTTTATATTTAGTATTGAAAATAGAAAAGTACGAACATAAAAGTGCAAGAGCTCTCGTTGTTCGTGGCTCGAATGTCTCCAAATGATGTTTGTGTGCAAGAAATGGGAGATGGGTTTAGAGCAAAAAAATATTTTTAATTGAGAACTCAATCTACTAAACTTCACACTTGGTCTCCTTCAGAATCTTATTTTGACTCATCCCCAGACCACTAGCCAGGCACAAGTCAAAAAGATCCTCTCCCTTTCGACTTTGAGCACTCATGCAATGGATGAGCACAAGCAAGATATGTTGGCACTTAGGATGGAAAATAGAATAATGGTGGGGAAGGAAGACAAAAAGGGTGTGAAACGATCACATCAATGAGGACAACCATAGGCGAGAGAAAGCCAAATGATAGATATGATGTGAGGAGTAGGGATTGCCATGCAACGGATGCACATATGAGCTAAGGTAAGCTCTCCAATGGAACTAGTGGGGGTGCATCCAACTTGCTTGCTCATGAAGACCTAGAGCTCATTTGAGGAGGCTCGTCATGGGAATATACAAGCCAAGTTCTATAGTGTAAGGTTCCCCACATAGTTATGCATGAATGATAATCTCTATGGAGTACAAATATAACAAAGGAGTATGAGTGTGGATCTTTCAAAAGGAATAGTAGTGTTGACCCCTTCTCTCTTTTTTTGTGGCCTCTTTGGCTCTTTCTATTTATCTCTCATTTGTCCACTTTGGGATATTTTCATGTGTCCTCTTTGGGATCTTTCAATTTGTCCTCTTTGGGATCTTTTCCTCACTTAAGGGCAACACTCTATGTTTTACAAGAATAGAAGAAGATCTTCACACTTTATAAGAAGTACTCAACATAAAGACAAATGAAAACTATCAAGATGTATGCAAATGTATGCCTCTGCCAGTGTAGCAGGATATGCAATGAAACTAGCGCGTCATGTAGAAATAATAAGGGCAAGGCCCAACTAGCATTCGGCTCCTCGATAAAGCAAAAGCATGTATGACATGAAGATCAAGTCATGAGATGGTGGATGTTGCATGGCAATGTATCTCGGAAAGCCTATGGAAATGCCTAATAGGTACGTATGGTGGTTGTTTTGAGGAAGGATATAATGAGGCTTATGACGACAGAGCGTATCATGCCAAGGGTTTGGATGCACCGGTGAAGTTTGCACCAAATCTCAAGATGAGAAAGGGCAATGCACGGTACCGAAGAGCCTAGCAAAATATGGATGGTGGAAGTGCCAACAATTGAATACTCGCATTAGTCTGAAGAACTCATGCACTTATTATCGGTAACTCTCTATCTAGTTAGGAGATTCACAAAGAGACAAGTACCCCATGGAGGAGTGTTTGGGGGTTTGGTTATCCTTGCGCATCCTCGACCCATGGTAATGTGAGGGTACTCTATATATTCCAACCCCTCCACATGTTAGCGATCTGTGTGGTAGCTAGAGTTCTCAACTAATTTTTTTAGTTTTTTAAAAACACACGGATTTCCCAAAATACGACACCTATCACTAATAGGCTCAAGTTCTTGGCACCAATAGTCCAAACGTTACTCAAACCAATACCTCAAAACTATTGCAAGTTACTACTATACTTAAATAGCAACATCAATTACCTACTCATGCAAGACACACAACTCAGTGCAACAAGCCAACTCTCTAAACAAAATAAGCATGACAACTCAATAGAGTTCCAAAAGCAACCTAAATAAAATCTCTTAAAAGATATAGCATGGAAAATAAGAGCTAAGCATGACAGCAGCTATGAAAAGATAAAGAACACACAAAAACATAAGCATGAGAACCCATGTTGTGTTCTATAGTGGAATGGAGCGTGTTTCTATATCAAACAAAGAAGGCTAGGTTCTGACTTGTTATGAACAGCAAGAAAAAATAAAACAAACTACAAATTAAAGAGTGGGACGCTCTAAGCATAGCACATAACATATGAAGTGATAAAAATATAACATGGAGATGAACGAACTGATGATTGTTGATAGAGAAGGGAATGCACAGGGCCATCCCCAAGCTTAGACGCTTGAGTCTCCTTGAATATTTCTTGGGGGTTCATGGGGGCATCCCCTAGCTTAAGCGTTTGACACTCCTGGATCTTCTTTCATCATCTTCCATCGCATACGTGAAAACTCCCTTCATACAAAACTCATCATAAGCTGATTAGAGTGGTTAGTGCCCCTAATAAAATAATTCATTCCCTACTGAAAATAAAGTTTTTCATGAATAGATACTATTTCTCATGATTGCCAAAAGGTTTTTGCAAAGGAAAAGCAAGCTTAAAATTTGCAAAACGATGAAAAGGAGAAATGTGGCAGGATCTGTGAAAAACAGAACATCAGGTAGTAAATAATTTTTTTGGGGCACTTCTGTAACTCAAATCAAAAACCTCGGAACAGACACCAGAAAGACAATTATATAGGGTATTCTGTCAAAAAACTTCACATAAAAAAGATGATCTGGTGATGTTTGGAGAATTTTTCCATCAAGGAGACAGAATCTGTTTCTGGACAGCATGTCACAACTTTTGAACTTTCTTGCAATCGGACGCTAAAACTTGGCACAAAGCTTGAAAATAAAGATACAATGATGTTTCTACAGTAGTAACAAGCATCAAGACCACTAAAACTAAAAGTAAAAACAAATTGGGCTGCCTCCCAACAAGCGCTTTCTTTCATGCCTTTGAGCTAGGCATGATGCAAAATATCAAGTTGTATCAATTGGAACATCACAAAGATCATCAAAAATCTCTTCAATAGTACAACTAATCTTAAGAGGACTCTCAAAGAGAGGCTTAGTGGCAACACTTCTAGGAACAAAAGCAAAGGTAGTAAGACCAATTGGAATTGCATTTCTAATTCTATTTAAGAGAGGTATCTCTTCCAAGGTCTTCACAGTTTCAACACACCTAGCAATAGGTATACTCGTTTTGGGTTGAGGAACCTGGGGTACATGAACGAATTTAGGTCCCTTACTTGTGGGGGTTAGATAGAGTAGTACCTAAAGTTTCAATAATATCCTCGATCTTATCAATCCTAGAGGGATCCACATCATGGGATTTAAGGGTCTCCAAAGTTTTGTAAATTTTGTGCATGGAGATATCAAGTCTATTCAAATTCCCTTGAATCCTACGATCTACTTCATTTATTCTACCCATGCTTGGCATCTCTAGCTCTATATTCTCAAGTTTACTCATAATGTGAGCTAAAGTCATATCATCCTTTATGTCAACAATAGGTTTATCGAACCAGGAGCACTCCGAGGATCAACAAGTAGGTGTCCGCTGCTCTGGTGCTAGCAAAAGACGTGGACCTGCACAAACAACAAATAAATGTGCTCCCAACGAGTACAGAGAGGTTGTCAATCTCTCCGGCCTTGTAGTTTGCAAAGGATCAAATCACAAGCGGGAATAGTGATAGTGATTGCATCGGAAAAGTATATAAAGCAGTAAATGATGGAGGTGTAATAATTGGTGGTAATATGGACCCGAGTCACATGATGTTCACTAGTGATGTCTCTCTCCCAAAAGACGATAAACAACTATGCATGGGTAAACAAATTACAGCTAGGCAATTGACAGAATTATAAACGCACCGCAATGCTAATCATGCTACTAGAAAGTTAGAGGCTCAAAAGTAATGGATAGTACGCCAAGACAAGTAGACCGTTTATTCATCAGCATCCACTTACTAATCATCCACCTTGAGATATCTATCCAGAACATCTCGCTGGTATTAAGTTGCGAGCCCCACCCAAAGTGTAAACTCAAAGCAACGGACAACTGCATTAATGAACTTTGCGTAAGGTAAACAATCCTTGCAACCGTGGTCACAAGCACCATTGTTTTCTTCCTAGTGGCAACAGCACATCCCCTAGTCTCATGTTTCTATCACTCAAGCTAGACATTAGGGGGCATGAACCCACAATCATGCATAACGCTCCCTCTTGGAGTTACAATCTACTACTCGGCCAAAGCAATAAAAAGCCACGGAGAACATGCATGAATTACCTAAGAACATAATATAAAAGGATAATCAAATATATAACTCATCACAATCTGAACATAATCTCATAATCCATCGGATCCCAGCAAACCAAGCATACCAATAGCAAGAAAATTACATAGATGCCTTGATCATGTAGCGTAGCTCACAAGGGCTAATCATTGAAGCACAACATTGGAGAGAAGACATCACATAGCTACTGGTCATGGACTCATGGTCCAAGGAGGACTACTCACGGCACGTCTAGGAAGCGTCCATGGTGGTGTAGAAGCTCCCGGAGGTCAATCCTCCCTCCGGCAGGGTGCCGGGAAGAGGTCTCCTAACGCTCCCGATCTCGGAAGCGCTGCGGCGGTGGAACGATGGAGAAATTCGTGATTCTGGATATGATAGAAGGGTTTCGTATCGGAGAGGTAAATATAGGCCGAAGGAGGGTACTAGAGGAGGTGGGTGATACGTCTCCATCGTATCTACTTCTCCAAACTCGTTTGCCCTTGTTTTGGACTCTAATTTGCATGATTTGAATGGAACTAATCCAGACTAACGCTTTTTTCAGCAGAATTGCCATGGTGTTGTTTTTGCGTAGAAATAAAAGTTCTCGGAATGACCTGGAAATTTACAAGGATTTTTTGTGTAATATATAAAAAATACTGGTGCAGGAATCAACTGAAGAAGTGGAGCATGGAGCCCACAAGCCCACCAGGCGCCCCCCCTGGCCGCGTGTGGTAGGCTTGTGGGGCCCATGTTGCTCCACCGCCTCCAATTCTAGCTCTATTTAGTCCCTTTCGTCCGGAAAAGAATCAAGGAGGAGAGTTCATCGCGTTTTACGATACAGAGGTGCCGCCAACTCCTGTTCTTCGTCTAGAGGGCAGATCTGGAGTCCGTTCTGAGCTCCGGAGAGGTGAGATCGTCGCCATCGTCATCACCAACCTTCCTTCATCGCCAATTCCATGATCCTCTTCACCGTTCGTGAGTAATCTCATCGTAGGCTTGCTGGACGGTAATGGGTTGGATGAGATCTATCATGTAATCGAGTTAGTTTTGACGGGGATTGATCCCTAGTATCCACTATGTTCTGGGATTGATGTTGTTACTACTTTGCCATGCTTAATGCTTGTCACTAGGGCCCGAGTGCCATGATTTCAGATCTGAACATATTATGTTCTCGTCAATATATGTGTGTTCTTGATCCTATCTTGCAAGTTGTAGTCACCTACTATGTGTTATGACCCGGCAACCCCGGAGTGACAATAGCTGGAACCACTCCCGGAGATGACCATAGTATGAGGAGTTCATGTATTCACCAAGTGTTAATGCGTTGAACCGGTTCTTTATTAAAAGGAGAACATTAATATCCCGTGCTTTCCATTAGGACCCCTCTGCCACAGGATGGATAGACAATAGATGTCATGCAAGTTCTTTTCCCTAAGCACGTATGACTACATACGGAATACATGCCTACATTACATTGACGAACTGGAGCTAGTTACATATCTCTCCGTGTTATAACTCTTGCATGATGAATACCATCCGGCATAATCATCCATCACTGATCCAATGCCTACGAGTTTTTCATACTGGTTCTTTCTACGTTACTTTGCTGCTACTGTTATCACTGCTGCTACTGTTGCTGCTACTGTTGTCACTGCCGCTACTGTTACTTTGTCACTATTGTTATCGCTGTTGCTACTGTTATCGTTGCTACTGTTGCTATCACACTACTCTGCTACTGATACTTTGATGTAGATACTAAGTCTTTCAGGTGAGGTTGAATTGACAACTCAACTGCTAATACTTGAGAATATTCTTTGGCTTCCTCTTGTGTCGAATCAAATAAATTTGGGTTGAATACTCTACCCTCAAAAACCGTTGCGATCCCCTATACTTGTGGGTTATCAAGACCTTTTTCTGGCGCCTTTGCCGGGCAGGCACAACTCTATTCTCTGAGTCACTTGGAATTTACGTCTGCTGATCACTATGAGTAATCCGAGAGATCCAAAAACTAAAGTCTTGCCCTCAACTACGAGGACAGGTAAGGAACTGCCATCTAGCTCTGCACTTGATTCACCTACAGTTGTGAGTAAGTTTGGGACACCACCTCCTGCTAGAAATTTTGATGTGTCGCATGTGCTTGATGATGCTACTTCTGCTATCCATGATACTTGTGATGATGCTATGCTTGATATTGCTTTGCCACTAGGTGCATTCCTTGATGCACAATTTGCTAGAGTTGCTGCTAGATGTGATGATGCTTCCGAAACTGCTGAGATTATTGAAGTAGAACCTGCTATTTTGCCTGTTAGAACTAGCTCTCCTAGATATGAATTGCGTGATATGCCTGAGGGTTATGTTATGGAGGGAGAGATAGCTGAGGACTTTCTTGCTTGTAAGGATAGCTATGATGTTGAGAAATTACTACGCAAGTGGAAAGAAAATCTTTGAACGCTAGGATGAAATACGACCCGAAGTTTGCTACTTCGCCTATCTTTGTGACCGATAAGGATTATGAATTCTTTGTTGACCCTGAGTTAATCACTCTGGTCGAATCTGATCCTTTTCACGGTTATGAGTCTGAAACGGTTGTAGCACATCTTACCAAACTACACGATATAGCCACTCTATTCACGAGTGAGGAAAAGATCTGCCACTACTATATCCTCAAACTATTTCCTTTCTCGCTAAAGGATGATGCTAAGACTTGGTTCACTTCTCTTGCTCCTGGTTGTGTGCGTAGCCCCCAGGATATGATCTACTACTTCTGTGAGAAATATTTCCCTGCCCATAAGAAGCAAGCTGCCTTGCAGGGAATATAGAATTTTGCGCAGGTTCAAGAAGAGAGTCTCCCACAAGCTTGGGGGAGGCTCATCCAGCTACTGAATGCTTTGCCCGATCACCCTCTTGAAAAGAATGAAATACTTGATATCTTCTATAATGGACTAACTTATGCTTCTAGAGACCACCTAGATAGTTGTGCCGGTTGTGTTTTTAGGGAACGAACTATAGAACAAGCTGGGATCCTATTGAATAACATCTTGTGCAATGAGAATGCTTGGATTATTCCCGAACCACCTCCGAAGCCAGCTCCTAAGAACAGAGGTATCCTATTCCTCAGTCCTCAAGATATGCAAGAAGCTAAGAAATCTATGAATGAGAAAGGCATTAAATATGAAGATGTCAAAAACCTACCACCTATCAAAGAGATCCATGGTCTTGATAACCCGATACAGGTAGTAGAGGTAAATTCTCTTCGTAGATTCAATGAGAGTGCTATTCCTTTTGATAAACCTGCTAGCTTGTGCGTGGATGAATTTGGTAAGAAACAAAGTCTCAATGATTATGTTAGCAGACAATTGGAACAGAATGCTCGTATGCTTAGTCATTTAAGTGCTTGTGTGGACAGAAATGTCAATGATCTTAAGTTTCTGAGTAAACATGCCTCTATGGTTACTACTAAGGTAGAACAAGTACTTAAGGCTCAAAATGACTTGCTCAATGAGTTGAATGACAATTCTGTCAGAGTCGCCACTACAGGCGGTAGAATGACCCTGGAACCTTTGTATCCTGAGGGTCATCATAAGAGAATTGAACAAGATTCTCAAGGAGTTAGCACTGATGCACTTAGTCATCCTAGGAAGAAGAAGAAAGATGATAGGAACTTGCATGCTAGCAAACCTGTTGCTGTCACACCTGAGAGTCCAAACGATGTCTCTGTCTCTAATGCTGAAACACAATCCGGTGATGAACATGAGCCTAATGATAATATCAATAGTGATGTTCATGATGATGCTCAACCTAGCAGTGATAAGGATGTGGAGATTGAACCTATTGATCTTGATAACCCACAGCCTAAGAATAGGAGATACAATAAGAACGACTTCATCGCTCGGAAGCATGGTAAAGAAAGGGAACCATGGGTTCAGAAACCCATGCCCTTTCATCCCAAACCATCCAAGAAAAAGGATGATGAGGATTTTGAGCGATTTGTTGAAATGATTAGACCTGTCTTTCTGCAAATGCGTTTGACAGATATGCTCAAAATCTCTCCGTATGCTAAGTACATGAAGGATATTGTCATTAATAAGAGGAGGATACGTGAGGTTGAGATTTCCACCGTGCTCACTAATTACACCTTCAAGGTGGAACTCCCAAGAAACTAGGTGATCCCGGAGTGCCCACTATACCTTGCTCCATTAAAGGCAACTACGTTAGAACTGCTTTATGCGACCTTGGAGCCGGTGTTAGTGTTATGCCTCTTTCTCTTTATCGTAGACTTGAACTAGATAAGTTGACACCCACTGAAATCTCTCTGCAAATGGCCGACAAATCAACTGCTTTCCCTATCGGCATTTGCGAGGATGTGCCTGTTGTGGTTGCGAACGTTACTATCTTAACAGACTTTGTTATTTTGGATGTTCTTGAGGATGATGCCATGGCGGTTGCTACGTCGACAGAAACCTTCTGTCCTCTCTTGAGCTTGCGTAGGTTTTCCCTTTAAGAGGAAAGGGTGATGCAGCACATGAGCAGTAAGTATTTCCCTCAGTTTGAGAACCAAGGTATCAATCCAGTAGGAGAATCTCGTCAAGTCCAGAGTACCTGCATAAACACAAAGAGCTTGCACCCAACGCTATAAAGGGGTTATCAATCCCTTCAAGATTGATTGCAAAGTGAGATCTGAAGGCGGAAAGTGCAACGAAGAAAAAGTGTAAGGCTGAAAATATGGTGTGGAGTAGACCCGGGGGCCATAGTGTTCACTAGAGGCTTCTCTCAAAATAGCAAATATTACGGTGGGTGAACAAATTATTGTCGAGCAATTGATAGAACCATGCAAAGTCATGACGATATCTAAGGCAATGATCATACATATAGGCATCACGTCCGAGACAAGTAGACCGATACTTTCTGCGTCTACTACTATTACTCCACTCATCGACCGCTATCCAGCATGCATCTTGTGTATTGAGTTCACGAGAACAGAGTAACGCCTTAAACAAGATGACATGATGTAGAGGGATAAACTCAAACCAATGATGAAAACCCCATCTTTTTACCCTTAATGGCAACAACATGATGCGTGCCTCTCTACCCCTTCTGTCACTGGGTGAGGTCACCGCATGATATGAGCCCAAAACCATGCACTTCTCCCATTGCAAGAATCATAGATCCAGTTGGCCAAACAAAACCCAGAACTCGAAGAGAATTACAAGGGTACGAAATCATGCATAAGAGAGATCACAAGAAACTCAAATAAGATTCATAGATAATCTGATCATAAATCCACAATTCATCGGATCTCGACAAACACACCGCAATAGAAGATTACATCGGATGGATCTCCATGACGATCATGGAGAACTTTGTATTGAAGATACAAGAGGGAGAAGAAGCCATCTAGCTACTAGCTATGGACCCGTAGGTCTATGGTGAACTACTCACGTATCATCGGAGAGGTTATGGTGTTGATGAAGAAGCCCTCTGTATCCAAATCCCCCCTCCGGCAGGGCACCAGAAGGTGCCCAAGATGGGATCTTGCGGAGACAGAAGCTTGCGGCGGCGGAAAAGTACTTTCAATGATCTCCTGATTTTTCTGGGATGTTAGGAATTTATAGGCGAAAGACCTAGGGCAGAGGAGGCCCAGGGAGCCCACAAGCCTGGGAGGCGCGGGCCCCTCTAGCCGCGACTAGGAGGCTTGTGGGGTCCCTGGTGGCCCCCTGCCCTGATTCTTAGGCTTCCCGATCTTTTTCTGTTTCAGAAAAAATCTTTTTGGCAGTTTCGCTCCGTTTGGACTCCGTTTAAAATCCTCCTCTGAAACATGGAAAAAACAGGAACTGGCACTTGGCACTAAGTTAATAAGTTAGTCTCAAAAAAGATATAAAAGGCATACAAAACATCCAAAGTTTGACAAGATAATAGCATGAAACCATCAAAAAGTATAGATACGTTGGAGACGTATCAAGCATCCCCAAGCTTAACTCCTGCTCGTCCTCGAGTAGGGAAGTGACAAAGACTGAATTTTTTATGTGGAATGCTACCTAGCATAGTTTTTCTTTGCAACTTCTTTCATGTGACATGAATGTTTCAGATCTGTAAGATTCAAAACAATAGTTTTCTATTGACATGAAAACAATAATACTTCAAGCAAACTAGCAAGGTAATCATGAACTTTCAAAATAACAAGGCAAAGGAAAGTTATCCCTACAAAATCATATACCGTGGCTATGCTCCATCATCCTCACACAACTAATGTAAATCATGGACAACCCCGGTATTGGCCAAGTAATTGTTTTTGCACTCTTAATTTCTCAAACTTTTTATAACTATCACGCAATACATGAGCGTGAGCTATGGATATAGCACTAAAGGTGGAATAGAGTGTGGTGGTAGTTGTGAGACAAAAAGGAGGAGATGGTCACATTGACTCGGCGTATCAAAGGGCTATGGAGATGCCCATTAATAGATATCAATGTGAATGAGTAGGGATTGCCATACAAAGGATGCACTAGAGCTATAAGTATGTGAAAGCTCAAAAAGGAGAACTAGTGGGTGTGCATCCAACTTGCTTGCTCACGAAGACCTAGGGCAATTTTGAGGAAGCCCATCATTGGAATATACAAGTCAAGTTATATAATGAAGATTCCCGCTAGTATATGGTGGTGACAAAACGAGAGGCTCTCAATCATGAAGAACATGGTGCTATTACGAAGCACAAGTGTGGAAAAAGATAGTAGCATTGTCCCTTCTCTCTTTTTATCTTTTTTATTTTTTATTTTTTTTATTTGGGCTCTTGGGCTTCTCTCTTTTTTTCTTTTTTTTGGGGATCTTTGGCCTCTTTTTTTTATTTCCTCACATGGGACAATGCTCTAATGATGATCATCACACTTTTATTACTCATAGCTCAAAGCTTAGAACGATGATGACTCTATAGGAAATGCCTCCGGCAGTGTACCGAGATGTGCAACGATCTAGCTTGGCGTATGACGTTGAAACATCTCGCTAGCTATCTTACGATCATGCAATGGCAATATGAGAGTGACGACACAAGTCATGAGACGGAACGGTGGGAGTTGCATGGCAATATATCTCAGAATGGCTATGAAAATGCCATAGTAGGTAGGTGTGGTGGCGGTTTTGAGGAAGGCATATGGTGGGTTTGTGTAACGGTGAAAATTGCGCGGCACTAGAGAGGCTAGCAATGGTGGAAGGTGAAAGTGCATCTATACCATGGACTCACATTACTCATGAAGAACTCACATACTTGTTGCGAAAGTTTTTATTATTAATCGAAACAAAGTGCTAAACGCATACTACTAGGGGAAGGGTTGATAGGTGTTAACCATCGCGCGATCCCGACTTCAACACAAAGGATGACAATCAATAGATCAATTATGCTCCGACTTCCTAACATAGCGGTTCACCATACGTGCATGCTACGGGAATCACTAACTTCAACACAAGTATTTCTAGGTTCACAACACCCTACTAACATAGCTCTTAATATTACCAAATCCACATCTCAAAACTAATTGAGAGGAATCAAGACTTCTCTTTCTACTCAATGCACATGAAGATCGAGGTTTTTGTATCCTCTTTGGGTACCTATCACCTTTGGGACTGCTTTCATAGCATAAGTCAACTACCAAGTTACGCACTGATACGTCTCTGTCGTATCTAGTTTTCCAAACTCTTTTGCCCTTGTTTTGGACTCTAATTTGCATGATTTGAATGGAACTAACTCGAACTGACGCTGTTTTCAGCAGAATTGCCATGGTGTTGTTTTTGTGCAGAAATAAAAGTTCTCGGAATGTCCTGAAAATTTACGAAGCATTTTTCTGGAATAAATGAAAAATACATGCGCAAAGATCCACCGGAGGAGGTGTGCCAGTGGGCCACAAGCCCCTGGGCCGCGGCCACCCCCCTGGCCGCGCCGTGAGGGCTTGTGGGGCCCACGTGGCACCACCGCCTCCAAACTCAGCTCTATATCTTCCGTCTTGCCCAGAAAAAATTCAGAGAGAAGGATACATCGCGTTTTACGATACGGAGGCGCTGCCACCCCCTGTTCTTCATTTGGAGGGCAGATCTGGAGTCCGTTTTGGGCTCCGGAGAGGGGGATCGTCGCGATCGTCATCATCAACCTTCCTCCATGATGCTCTTCATCGTTAGTGGGTAATCTCATCATAGGCTTGCTGGACGGTGATGAGTTGGATGAGATCTATCAAGTAATCGAGTTGGTTTTGACGGGGATTGATCCCTAGTATCCACTATGTTCTGAGATTGATGTTGCTACTACTCTGCCATGCTTAATGCTTGTTACTAGGGCCCGAGTGCCTTGATTTCCGATCTGAATCTATTATGTTGTCGCCAATATATGTGTGTTTTAGATCCTATCTTAAAAGTTGTAGTCACCTACTATGTGTTATGACCCGGCAACCCCGTAGTGACAATAGCCGGAACCACTCCTGGAGATGACGATAGTATGAGGAGTTCATGTATTCACCAAGTGTTAATGCATTTGGTCCGGTTCTTTATTAAAAGGAGAACCTTAATATCCCGTAGTTTCCATTAGGACCCTGCTACTGCGACAACAGACCTTCCCTGGCAACGGCGCCAGGAATCCTTCTGTCACGGGCTACGCCTATAGGGACTTCCTTGGCAAATATGCAAAGGATTTCCCCGCGGCCTTGGAGCCTTGCGTTGGTGTTTCCTTGAAGAGGAAAGGGTTATGTAGCACAAGGCGGTAAGTATTTCCCTTAGTTTGAGAACCAAGGTATCGATCCAGTGGGAGGCTCGCGTCGAGTCACAAGTACCTGCACAAACACAAAGAGCTTGCACCCAACGCTATGAAGGGGTTGTCAATCCCTTGTAGATTCTTTGCAAAGTGAGAACTAAAAGAAAAAAGTAAACAAAGCAAAGTAAAAGTGAAAGTGGAGACGATTATTGTGAATAGACCCGAGGGCCGTAGTGTTCACTAGTGGCTTCTCTCATGAAAGCAAGTAGACGGTGGGCGAACGAATTACCGTCGAGCAATTGATAGAACCGTGCAAAGTCGTGACATTATCTATGGCAATGATTATATCTATAGGCATCACGTCCAAAACAAGTAGACCGATACTTTGTGCATCTACTACTATTACTCCACGCGTCGACCGCTATCCAGCATGCATCTAGTGTATTAAGTTCATAAGAACAGAGTAACGCCTTAAGCAAGATGACATGATGTAGATGGACAATCTCATATCTATGATAAAAGCCCATATTGTTACCCTTGATGGTAACAACACGATGTGTGCCTTGCTGCCCCTTCTGTCACTGGGAAAGGTCACCACACGGTATGAACCCAAAACCAAGCACTTCTCCCATTGCAAGAATCACAGATCTAGTTGGCCAAAGAAAACCCCCAAGACTCGGAGAGACTTACAAGGATATCCAATCATGCATATAAGAAATTAGCAAAGACTCAAATATAATTCATAGATAATCTGATCACAAATCCAGAATTCATCGAATCTCGACAAACACACCGCCAAAGAGGATTACATCGGATAGATCTCCATGAAGATCATGGAGAACTTTGTATTGAAGATCCAAGAGAGAGAAGAAGCCATCTAGCTACTCACCACGGACCCGTAGGTCTAAAGTGGACTACTCACGAGTCATTGGAGAGGCGATGATGTTGATGTAGAAGCCCTCCAACTCCAAAGTCCCCTCCGGCAGGGCACCGGGAAGGGTCTCCAGATGAGATCTCACGGAAACGGAAGCTTGCGGCGGCGGAAAAGTGTTTTCATGGATGCCCTGATTTTTTCTGGGATTTTAGGGAATATATAGGCAAAAGATCTAGGGCAGGGGAGCTCCAGGGGGGCCACAAGCCTGGTAGCCCCCCCCCCCCCCCCCCCCCCGTGGCGGCTACACGGCTTGTGGGCCCCCTGTGTCTCTCCTGCCTTGGCCCTCAAGTCCCCCGATCTTCTTCTATTCTGGCAAAATTTATTTCGGGGATTTTATTCCGTTTGGACTCCCTTCCAAAATCAGATCACAGAAGAGTCAAAAACACAGAAAAAAAAGGAACTCGCACTTGGCACTGAATTAATAAGTTAGTCCCAAAAAGAATATAAAAGGCATATGAAACATCCAAAGTTGACAAGATAACACCATGAAACCATCAAAAATTATAGATACGTTTGAGACGTATCAAGCATCCCCAAGCTTAACTCCTGCTCGTCCTCGAGTAGGGAAGTGATAAAGAATGAATTTTTGATGCTTTCATGCTACCTAGCATAGATGTCCTTTGTAACTCCTCTTATGTGACGTGAATGTTCAGATCCATTAGATTCAAAACAATAGTTTGCTATTGATGTGGAGACAATAATACTTCAAGCAAACTAGCAAGGTAATCATGAACTTTCAAAATAACAAGGCCAAAAGAAAGTAATCCCTACAAAATCATATAGTCTGGCTCTGCTCTATCATCCTTGCACAACGAATTTAAATCATGCACAACCTCGGTATTGGCCAAGTAATTGTTTTCACACCTTTACTTTCTCAAACTTTTTCAACTCTCACGCAATACATGAGCGTGAGCCATGGTTTTAGTACTATAAGTGGAATGGAGTGTGGTGGAGGTTGCAAGACAAACAAGGAGAAGATGGTCACATTAACTAGGCATATCAATGATCTATGGAGATGCTCATCAATAGATATCAAGTTGAATGAGTAGGGCTTGCCATACAAATGATGCACTAGAGCTAAGAGTATGTGAAAGCTCTTAAAAAAAACTAGTGGGTGTGCATCCAACTTGCTTGCTCACGAAGACCTAAGGCAATTTTGAGGAAGCCTATCATTGGAATATACAAGCCAAGTTATATAATGAAAATTTCCCACTAGCTATATGGTGGTGACAAAACGAGAGACTCTCAATCATGAAGATCATGGTGCTTAATAAGCACAAGTGTGGAAGGATAGTAGCATTGTCCCTTCGCTCTTTTTCTCTCATTATTTTGTTTTGTGGGCTCTTTGGCCTCTTTTTTTTGTGGGCTTCTTTGGCCTCTTATATTTCCTCACATGGGACAATGCTCCATCAATGATGATCATCACACTTATAACTCAAAACTTAGAGCAATGATGACTCTATATGAAATGCCTTCGATAGTGTACCGTGACAATGATCTAGCATGGCATAGACATCAATGGAAACATCATGCTAGCTATCTTACGATCATGCAATGGCAATGTAGACGTGGTGGCACATGTCATGGTGGTAGTTGCATGGCAATATATCTCGGAATGACTTTGAAAAAGCCATAGTAGGTAGGTATGGTGGCTATTTTGAGGGAGGCTAATGGTGGGTTTTGTGCACCGGCGAAAATTGCACGGCACTAAAGAAGATAGTGATGGTGGAAGGTGAAAGTGCATCTAAACCTTGGACTCAACATTAGTCATGAAGAACTCATATACTTGTTGCAAAAGTTTTAGTAGTAATCGAAACAAAGCATTCAACACATACTCCTAGGGAAAGGGTTGGTAGGTATAAACCATCGCGCGATCCCGACCGCCACACAAAGGATGACAATCAATAGACTAATCATGCTCAGACTTCATCACATAGCGGTTCACCATGCATGCATGCTACGGGAATCACTAACTTCTACACAAGTATTTCTAGATCCACAACACCTTACTAATATAACTTCAATATTACCATAACCACAACTCAAAACTAATTGAGATGAATCAAACTTCTCTAACTATTCAATGCACATGAAGGTGGAAGTTTTCATATCCCTTTGGATAACTACCCCTTTTGAGACTACTTTCATAGCATAGATAAACTACCAAGCCATGCACCGTCGTGCTCTAAAATATATAAGTGAAGCACAAAGAGCAAAATCAACTAGCTCAAAAGATATACGTGAAGCACATGTGAGCTGAATTGTCTAACCAAAGGATATAAGTGAAGCTCAACAAAATCACGGTGAGTGCATGTCTCTCTCTCTAGGTGTGCAGCAAGGGTGATTGTGACACAACAAAAATAAAGGACTCCTACGATACAAGACACTCCAAGCAAAACACATAACATGTGGTGAATAAAAATATAGCCCAAAGTAACGTTACCGATGGATTGAAGACGAAAGAGGGGATGCCTTCCCGGGGCATCCCCAAGCTTAGGCTTTTACGGCATCCGTGAATCAACTTGGGGTCCCTTGAGCATACCCAAGCTTGAGCTCTTGCCAATCTTTATCTTTTTATCCATAAGAACTTCACCCAAAACTTGAAAACTTAACAACACGAAACTTAAACAGAAACTCGTGATATCATTAGTATAAGAAAGCAAACCACCACTTCCTTAGGTACTGTAGCAAACATAAATTCTACTTATGTTGATGTTGGATTACTGTATTTTCAATATTCCATGGCTAATACCCCCCGATACTATCCATAGTTTCATCAAAATAAGCAACCAACTCAACAAAAACAGAATCTGTTAACAGCAGACCAGTTTGTAGCAATCTGTATACTTCGTATACTTCTAGTACTTCAAAAATTCTGAACAATTACGACAGTCTATAGAATTTGCGTAGCAATCAGCAGCAAAAATAATCAACTCAAAAGCTCTTACATAAAAGATATGAAAATTCTTTTCGTGAGCGGAAAGTTTCTGTCTTTTCCAGCATGACCAAACGATCATCCCCAAGACTAATTATAACGGTTTTACTTGGCACAAACGCAAAAGAAACACAAAAAACACAATCATAACAGAATTATGAAAGTGTGGGAAACACAAAACAGAAAGAAAAAGGATTGATTCGTTGGGTTGCCTCCCAACAAGCGCTATTGTTTAACGCCCTTAGCTAGGCAAAAGGAGATGGAATCACATATAGTCATCTTTGGTGCTCAATCCATAAGTAGAACTCATCATAGATTCATAAGGCAATCTTATTTCCTTTCTAGGAAAATGATCCATGCCCTTCTTTACAGGAAATTGAAATCTAATATTCCCTTCCTTCATATCGATGACAGCACCAATAGTCCTTAGGAAAGGTCTACCAAGAATAATGGGACATGAAGGATTGCAATCTATGTCAAGTACAATGAAATCCACGGGTACATAGTTATTATTTGCAACAATAAGAACATCATCTATCCTTCCCATGGGTTTCTTGACAGTAGAATCCGCAAGATGCAAATTAAGAGAACACTCTTCAATCTCATGAAAACCAAGAATATCACATAAAGACTTTGGAATCGCGGAAACACTAGCACCCAAATCACACAAAGCATTGCATTCATAGTTTTTGATTTTGATTTTGATAGTAGGTTCCCATTCATCATGAAGTTTTCTAGGTATAGAGACTTCTAATTTGAGTTTCTCTTCAAGAGATTTCATCATAGCATCTACGATACGTGCGATAAAGGCTTTGCTTTGGCTATAAGCATGTGGAGAGTTTGCAATGGATTGCATCAAAGAAATGCATTCAAACAAGGAGCAACTATCATAATTGAATTCCTTGAAATCCAAAGTGGGAGTTTCATTACTACCCAATATTTTGATTTCTTCTACTCCACTCTCCACATCTTTATCATCAAGATAGGTGTACTCCGAATCATTGGGGCGTTTTTCAACCAAAGTGGATTCATATACAGCCCCTTCATCAATAGGTTTGACACGCGAAAAGAAAGATTCAAGAGGAGTCACACCAAGCACTTTAATATCTTCATGATTTGCATTACTAGAACGCACCCATTTAAACCATTCATGCCTAGCACGAATTTGGGCGGTTCTTTCTTTGCTCTCATTCATGGAGACATGCATAGATTTTAAAGTTTCATCCAAGTTGACCTTGGGAGGAGCACAACTAACTTCCAAAGCATCAATATCACAAGACATCCTATCAACGCTCTTAGCCAAATCGTCTATTTTGAGTAGTTTCTCCTCTATGGACGCATTGAAAATCTTTTGAGAGTTGATGAACTCTTTGATATTACTCTCTAAATCAGAGGGTAATTTGTTGTGATTTCCATAAGTGTTGTTGTAGGAATTGCCATAATTGTTAGAGGAGTTACTAGGAAAAGGCCTAGGAACATAGTTTCCTCTAAAAGCATTGTTGTTGCCAAAATTGTTCCTACCAACAAAATTAACGTCCAAACTAGCGTTGCTACTCTCAATCAAGGAAGATAGTGGCATGTCATTAGGATCTAAAGGAGCATTTCTACTAGCAACCAAATTCATCAACTCGTCCATCTTAGCACTAAACGAGTTAATTTCTTCTATAGGGTGTAGCTTTTTGCTAGCAGGTGACCTTTCAGTGTGCCACTGAGAGTAGTTGGTCATGATATTGTCTAGGAGTTTTGTAGCGTCTCCTAACGTGATTTCCATGAACGTTCCAACTGAGGCGGAGTCCAAGATATTGCGAGAAGCAAAATTCAAACCAGCATAAAGGATTTGTATAATCATCCACAAACTCAAGCCATGAGCGGGACAATTTCTAATCATTAACTTCACCCTCTCCCAAGATTGTGCAACATGTTCATGATCAAGTTGCTTGAAATTCATGATATCGTTACGTAGAGAGATAATCTTAGCCGGCGGAAAATACTTGGATATGTAGGCATCTTTGCACTTATCCCAAGAATCGATACAATTTTTAGGCAAAGAAGAAAACCAAGTTTTTGCGCAATCTCGCAACAAGAAAGTTAAAAGCTTCAACTTAATCACGTCATTATCCATATCTCTTTTCTTTTGCATATCGCAAAGTTCAATGAAGGTATTGAGATGGGATGCAGCAACTTCACTAGGAAGGCCAGAGAATTGCTCTTTCATAACAAGATTCAGCAAGGCAGCGTTGATTTCATACAATTCCGCACTAGTGGCGGGAGCAATCGGAGTACTAATAAAATCATTATTATTGGTACTCGAGAAGTCGCAAAGTTTGGTATTTCAGCCATGATGACTTCAACAAACCAACAAGAACACAAGCAAGCAAGAAAACTGGCAAAGGAAAACAGCAAAAGGCAAAAGAAAACGGCAAAGGAGAAAGGCAAAAAGGCAAAAGAAAACGACAAGGCAGAAAGGCAAATGACAACGGCAAATGTGAAGTGGGGGAGAGGAAAACGAGAGGCAACTGGCAAAAAAGGTAAATGCAAGAGATGAGTTTGTGACACCTACTTGGATATATATTGACTTGATCTCCCTTCCCCGCGCCAGAAATAGGCGTGTTGATGGGAGATTATTCTTCTCTTGATCTTCCTCGGCATGCGATCCTCCTCCCCGGCAACGGCGCCAGAAATGCTTCTGCTACTGCGACAACAGACCTTCCCTGGCAACGGCGCCAGGAATCCTTCTGTCACGGGCTACGCCTATAGGGACTTCCTTGGCAAATATGCAAAGGATTTCCCCGCGGCCTTGGAGCCTTGCGTTGGTGTTCCCTTGAAGAGGAAAGGGTGATGTAGCACAGCGGCGGTAAGTATTTCCCTCGGTTTGAGAACCAAGGTATCTATCCAGTGGGAGGCTCGCGTCGAGTCACAAGTACCTACACAAACACAAAGAGCTTGCACCCAACGCTATGAAGGGGTTGTCAATCCCTTATAGATTGTTTGCAAAGTGAGAACTGAAAGCAAAAGGTAAACAAAGCAAAGTAAAAGTGAAAGTGGAGACGATAGTTGTGAATAGACCCGGGGGCCGTAGTGTTCACTAGTGGCTTCTCTCATGAAAGCAAGTAGACGGTGGGTGAACGAATTACTGTCGAGCAATTCATAGAACCGCGCAAAGTCGTGACGTTATCTATGGCAATGATTATATCTATAGGCATCACGTCCAAAACAAGTAGACCGATACTTTCTGCATCTACTACTATTACTCCACACATCGACCGCTATCCAGCATGCATCTAGTGTATTAAGTTCATAAGAACAGAGTAACGCCTTAAGAAAGATGACATGATGTAGATGGACAATCTCATATCTATGATAAAAGCCCATCTTGTTACCCTTGATGGCAACAACATGATGCGTGCCTTGCTGCCCCTTCTGTCACTGGGAAAGGTCACCACACGGTATGAACCCAAAACCAAGCACTTCTCCCATTGCAAGAATCATAGATCTAGTTGGCCAAAGAAAACCCAAGACTCGGAGAGACTTACAAGGATATCAAATCATGCATATAAGAAATCAGCAAAGACTCAAATATAATTCATAGATAATCTGATCACAAATCCACAATTCATCGGATCTCGACAAACACACCGCCAAAGAGGGTTACATCAGATAGATCTCCATGAAGATCATGGAGAACTTTGTATTGAATATCCAAGAGAGAGAAGAAGCCATCTAGCTACTAACTACGGACCCGTAGGTTTGAAATGGACTACTCACGAGTCATTGGAGAGGCGATGATGTTGATGTAGAAGCCCTCCAACTCCAAAATCCCCTCCGGCAGGGCACCGGGAAGGGTCTCCAGATGAGATCTCGCGGAAACGAAAGCTTGCGGCGGCGTAAAAGTGTTTTCGTGGATGCCCTGATTTTTTCTGGGATTTTAGGGAATATATAGGCGAAAGAGCTAGGGCAGGGGAGCTCGGGGGGGCACAAGCCTCGTAGCCGCCGGCCCCGCTAGTGGCGGCTACAGGGCTTGTGGGCCCACTGTGGCTCTCCTGCCTTGGCCCTCAAGTTCCCCGATCTTCTTCTGTTCTGGAAAAATTTATTTCGGGGATTTTATTCCGTTTGGACTCCGTTCCAAAATCAGATCTGAAAAGAGTCAAAAACATAGAAAAACAGGAACTGGCACTTGGCACTGAATTAATAAGTTAGTCCCAAAAAGAATATAAAAGGTATATAAAGCATCCAAAGTTGACAAGATAACAGCATGAAACCATCAAAAATTATAGATACATTTGAGACGTATCAGACCCCGCTCCCACGGGAGGGATGGACAATAGATGTCATGCAAGTTCTTTTCCCTAAGCACATTTGACTACATACGGAATACATGCCTACATTAGATTGACGAACGGGAACTAGTTACTTATCTCTCCGTGTTATAGTTGTTACATGATGAATCACATCCGTCATACTCATCCATCACCGATCCACTGCCTACGAGTCTTTTACTACTGGTCCTTGCTATGTTACTTTGTTGCTACTACTGTTGCTACTGTTGTTCCTTGCTACTGTTGTTACTTGCTACTTTGCTATTACTTGTTGCAAGACCCTTTTCCGACACCGTTGCCGAGGAAGAATAGTTCCCCGTCCACGTGCTATTTACTGGTGCCATTGATACGACAGTTAGGAATAGTCTGCCGTCAACAGATCTTTTTCTGACATCGTTGCTATCATACCACTTTGCTACTCATACTTTGCTTGCATACACTAATCTTTCAGGTGTGGTTGAATCTGACAAACTCAGCTGCTAATACTTGAGAATATTCTTTCGCTTCCCTTTGTGTTGAATCAATAAATTTGGGTTGAATACTCTACCCTCGAAAACTGTTGCGATCCCCTATACTTGTGGGTTATCAAGACCTTTTTCTGGCGCCGTTGTCGGGGAAGCACAGCTATATTCTTTGAGTCACTTGGGATTTACGTCTGCTGATCTCTATGAAGAATCCGAAAGATCCAAAAACTGAAATCTTGCCTTCCACTGCGAGGACAGGTAAGGAACTGCCATCTAGCTTTGCACTTGATTCACCTTCAGTTATGAGTAAGTTTCCGACATCGCCTCCTGCTACTACAACAAAAGACCTTCCAACGGCGCCAGAAACAAGCGTGCTGACGGGAGACTATTCTTGTCTTGATACTCCTCAGCAACGGCACCAGGAATCCTTCTGCTACGGCTACGCCTTTAGGGACTTCCTTGGAAAATATGCAAAGGATTCCCCCGTGGCCTTGGAGCCTTGTGTTGGTGTTCCCTCGAAGCGGAAAGGGTGATGTAGCACAGCGGCGGTAATTATTTCCCTCAGTTTTGAGAACCAAGGTATCGATCGAGTGAAGGATTATCACAAGTACCTGCACAAACAAAAAGAGCTTGCACCCAACGCTATGAAGGGGTTGTCAATCCCTTATAGATTGTTTGCCAAGTGAGAACTGAAAGCAACAAAGCAACAAAGCAAAGTAAAAGCGAAAGTGGAAACGATAGGTGTGAATAGACCCGGGGGCCGTAGTGTTCACTAGTGGCTTCTCTCATGAAAGCAAGTAGACGGTGGGTGAACGAATTACTGTCGAGCAATTGATAGAACCGCGCAAAGTTGTGATGTTATCTATGGCAATGATTATATCTATAGGCATCACGTCCAAAACAAGTAGACCAATACTTTCTGCATCTACTACTATTACTCCACACGTCGACCGCTATCCAGCATGCATCTAGTGTATTAAGTTCATGAGAACAGAGTAACGCCTTAAGCAAGATGACATGATGTAGATGAACAATCTCATATCTACGATAAAGGCCCATCTTGTTACCCTTGATGGCAACAACATGATGCGTGCCTTGCTGCCCCTTCTGTCACTGGGAAAGGTCACCACACGGTATGAACCCAAAACCAAGCACTTCTCCCATTGCAAGAATCATAGATCTAGTTGGCCAATCAAAACCCAAGACTCGGAGAGACTTACAAGGATATCAAATCATGCAAATAAGAAATCAGCAAAGACTCAAATATATATATCATAGATAATCTAATCACAAATCCACAATTCATCGGATCTCGACAAACACACCGCCAAAGAGGATTACATTGGATAGATCTCCATGAAGATCATGGAGAACTTTGTATTGAAGATCCAAGAGAGAGAAGAAGCCATCTGGCTACTAACGACGGACCCGTAGGTCTGAAGTGAACTACTCGCAAGTCATTGGAGGGGCGTTGATGTTGATGAAGAAGCCCTCCAGCTCCAAAGTCCCCTCCGGCAGGGCACCGGGAAGGGTCTCCAGATGAGATCTCGCGGAAACGGAAGCTTGCGGCGGCGGAAAAGTGTTTTCGTGGATGCCCTGATTTTTTTCTGGATTTTTAGGGAATTTATAGGCCAAAGACCTAGTGCAGGGGAGCGCCAGGGGGGCACAAGCTTGGTTGTCGCGGCCTCCCCCCCAGGCCGCGGCAACAGGGTTTGTGGGCCCCATGTGGGCCCACTTGCTTGACCGTCAAGCCTCCCGATCTTCTTTCGTTCTGGAAAAATTTATTTCGGGGATTTTATTCCGTTTGGACTCCTTTCCAAAATCAGATCTGAAAAGAGTCAAAAACACAGAAAAAACAGGAACTGGCGCTTGGCACTGAATTAATAAGTTAGTCCCAAAAAAGATAAAAAAGGTAAACAAAACATCCAAAGTTGACAAGATAACAGCGTGAAACCATCAAAAATTATAGATACGTTTGAGACATATCACCTCCTGCTAGAAATCTTGATATGTTGCATGTGCTTGATGATGCTACTTCTGCTGCCCATGATGCTTATGATGATGCTATGCTTGATACTATGCCTGATGATGTTATGCTTGATACTATGCCTAATGATGCTATGCTTGATACTATGCCTGATGATGCTATGCTTGATACTATGCTTGATGATGCTATGCTTGATACTGCTTTGCCACTAGGTGCATTCCTTGATGCACAAATTGCTAGAGTTGCTGCTAGATGTGATGATACTTCTGAAACTGCTGATACTATTGAAGTAGAACCTGTTATTTTGCCTACTAGAACTAGCTCTCCTATGCGTGAATTGCCTGATATGCCTGATACGCGTTATGTTATGGAGGGAGAGATAACTGAGGACTTTCTTGCGTGTATTGATAGCTATGATGTTAAGAAATTACTGTGCAAGTGGAAAGAAAAATCTCTGAACGCTAGGGCGAAATACGACCCGAAGTTTGCCACTTCACCTATCTTTGTGACCGATAAGGATTATGAATTCTCTGTCGACCTTGAGTTAATCACTCTAGTCGAATCTGATCCTTTTCACGGTTATGAGTCTGAAACGGTTGTAGCCCATCTTACCAAACTGCACGATATAGCTACCCTATTCACAAGTGAGGAAAAGATCCGCCACTACTATATCCTCAAGCTGTTTCCTTTCTCGCTAAAGGATGATGCTAAGACCTGGTTCGCTTCTCTTGCTCCTGGTTGTGTGCGTAGCCCCCAGGATATGGTCTACTACTTCTCTGAAAAATATTTCCCTGCCCATAAGAAGCAAGCAGCCTTGCAGGAAATATACAACTTTACTCAAGCTGAAGATGAGAGTCTCCCACAAGCTTGGGGGAGGCTTATCCAGCTACTGAATGCTCTGCCTGATCACCCTCTTAAGAAGAATGAAATACTTGATATCTTCTATAATGGACTTACTGATGCTTCCAAAGAACAACTAGATAGTTGTGCCGGTTGTGTTTTTAGGGAACGAACCGTAGAACAAGCTGAGATCCTATTGAATAACATCTTGTGCAATGAGAATGTTTGGACTATTCCCGAACCACCTCCTAAGCCAACTCCGAAGAAAAGAGGTATTCTATTCCTCAGTCCCGAAGATATGCAAGAAGCTAGGAAATCTATGCGAGAGAAGGGCATTAAATGTGAAGATCTCAAAAATCTACCACCTATCGAAGAGATCCATGGTCTTGATAACCCGATACAGGTAGTAGAAGTAAATTCTTTGCGAAGGTTTGATGAGAGTGATATTCCTTTTGATAAACCTTCTAGCTTATGCATGGATGAATTTGATAACTTTGTTGCCAAACAATAGAGTTTCAATGATTATGTTAGCTGACAATTGGAACAAAATGCTCGTATGCTTAGTCATTTAAGTGCTTGTGTGGACAAGAATGTCAATGATCTTAAACTTTTGAGTAAACATGCTTCTATGGTTACTACTCAGGTAGAACAAGTAGTTAAAGCTCAAAATGACTTGCTCAATGAGTTGAATGACAATTCCGTCAGAGTCGTCACTAGAGGCGGTAGAATGACCCAGGAACCTCTGTATCCTGAGCGTCATCCGAAGAGAATTGAAGAAGATTCTCAAGGAGTTAGCACTGATGCACCTAGTCATAATAGAAAGAAGAAGAAAGATGATAGGAACCTGCACGCTAGCAACCCTGTTGCTGCTACACCTGAGAGTCCAAACGATGTATCTATCTCTGATGCTGAAACACAATCTGGTGATGAACATGAGCCTAATGATAATATCAATAGTGATGTTCATGAAGATGCTCAACCTAGCAATGAAAAGGATGTGGAGATTGAACCTGTTGATCTTGATAACCACAGCTTAATAATAAGAGATACGATAAGAATGACTTTGCTGCTAGGAAGCATGGTAAAGAAAGGGAACCATGGGTTCAGAAACCTATGCCCTTTCCTCCCAAACCATCCAACAAAAAGGATAATGAGGATTTTGAGCGATTCGTTGAAATGATTAGACCTATCTTTTTGCAAATGCGTTTGACAGATATGCTCAAAATGTCTCCGTATGCTAAGTACATGAAAGATATTGTGACTAATAAGAGGAGGATACCTGAGGTTGAGATTTCCACCATGCTTGCTAATTACACTTTCAAGGGTGGAACTTCGAAGAAACTAGGTGATCCCGGTGTGCCCACTATACCTTGCTCCATTAAAGGCAACTACGTTAGAACTGCGTTATGCGATGTTGGAGCCGGTGTTAGTGTTATGCCTCTCTCTCTTTATCGTAGACTTGAACTGGATAAGTTGACACCCGCTGAAATCCCTCTGCAAATGGCCGACAAATCAACTGCTTTCCCTATCGGCATTTTCGAGGATGTGCCTGTTGTGGTTGCTAACGTTACTATCTTAACAGACTTTGTTATCTTGGATATTCCCGAGGACGATGCCATGGCGGTCATCCTCGGAAGACCCTTTTTAAACACCGCAGGGGCTGTTATAGATTGCAACAAAGGCAATGTCACTTTCCATGTAAACGGTAATGAGCATACGGTGCACTTTCTCAAGAAACAATATTGAGTACATTGCGTCAATGCTATCGAAAAAACTTCATTGATTCCTATTGGGAGCTTTGAATGCCCTATTCCTCGTGTCAAGATGAAGTATGATTTGCTTGTTGGGGAGATACACATCCCCATTGAGGTGACCTAGTGATTATTCAAAAATTCTCCGTTCTATTTTGCAATTCGAGAAAGTTTTGTCGAGGGGATTTGATCAACCCCATTGACGGATTTCTTTCGATGACCATGAGATGGATGAATCAAGGAGTCAGAAACCTCTGTTCCAAGCTTTCACTTTAGGTTGCTTAGAAGAAAAATGATAGATCTAGTTTAGTTTTCCGTGTTATCTGTTTTAGCGTCTAGTAGAAAAGTACCCCCGAAAATAAAAGTTCTCCAAATGTCCTGAAAATCAAGTATGATTTTTTCTCGAATTTTTGAAAAATTCTGAGCCAAAGAGTTTGTCTGGGGGCTGCACCAGTGGGCCACAAGCCCAAGGGGCGCGGGCACCCCCTAGCCGCGCCACCCAGGCTTGTGGGGCCCACAGGCACCCCCTCCACTCATTCTTGCTCTCATCTGGTTCTCCTACCTCCAGAAAAAATCTTTTCGCTGCTCAAACCCATGTTCTTGCTCCTCTTGCTGGGATTTTCGATCTCTTTGCTGAAATCACCGTTCTCCGAACTGTTTTGGGGAAATTAATCCTTAGTAAGTGACTCCTCCATTGGTCCAATTAGTTTTTTCTCTAGTGCCTTATACTTCGCGTATTTTTGCTGCCTTGGTGACCATGTTCTTGAGCTTTGCATGCTGATTTTAGCTGGTCCCAAGTAGTTTTGATGCGTAATATGGCCTCTATGCACTAGTTGGAGTAGTTGCTACGAGTTTAGTTGAGCCTTGTTCACTTATCCTTAGAATAACTAAAAATTCAAAAAAATCAAAGATAGAAAAGGGAAAAGATGAGGAGGTTCTTAAGAGGCTCGTCAAGCCTGACCCCAAGGATGATGGGAGTGAGAAGAAGCCCAAGTATCCGGTCCCTCGAGTCGCGGAAGTTCGAGTGTGCGAGTGGCCAAGCGACGTGTTCTTACACGCCGCTGGAATTTATGAGGAATCTTATCACTTGGTGGAGAACGCAGGCCTTACCGCCTTCGTTGAAGATAAGTATCCGCAATACCTCCTCCTCACTAATATCTTCGTACAAAGCTTTAACTTCTATCCGAGGAAGAATCCTCCTATGGTTGAGTTTAAACTTTATGATATCCCCCAGTGCATGCCACTCCAGGATTTTTGCAATGTTTGCAAATTGCCTTTTGTTGGGGCTATTCATGAAGCTCGTCCACGGGACTTGGAAGCTTTCATCGATACAATTGTTGTAGGAGAGGAGAGAGGAGTGTCTTGCGCTAGAGCTGCTAGCATACATTTTCCCGTGCTTCGGTACTTCTCACTATTCGTGGGAAAATGTTTGATTGGCCGTGGGAAAGCTGGGTCACTTAGTTCCCCAGATCTTGTGGTCTTGCACGAAGCCCTTTATAACGATAAAACTTATAGCTTGGGTGCTATAGTAGCTCAACGGTTGAACCTGAACTGTTCTAAAGGTGTTGTCTATGGAGGTATCTATGCTACCCGTCTTGCTAGACACTTTGAGATACCTATTAGACTGGACGAGGAAGAAGATATTCTTCTTCCCGAGAGATATCTAGATTATGATAGCATGGTTTGCCATGACTTTCTTGATAGAGATATAAATAGAAGGATGATTTATAACCTGATATTTAGTCAGGGTACTCGTGAGACTATTACTTTGCCTGCTCCTTCTTTGTTCAATCTTCATGCATGCAGGTACATTATTATGCCCTCGGACATCTGCGCATATTGGGGCTTACCCCAACCACAGGTGCCCGTGCCCGAGCCACCAGTCGAGTACCACACGCCAGTTTATCAGTGGGAGCCAGAGGAGCTCACACAGCAGTGGCATCCCCAGTCCACTCCGGAGTACCCCGGAGCTGGTTATTTCCCTCCTTGGGAGTAGACCAACTTAGGACAAAAGCCTAATCTTGGGCGAGTACGTGTTCTCACCGACTTTACATTTGTGCTTATGCTTTCACTTTGTTAGCCGGTGTTCACACTTTGCCACTGTATCATCCATGCTAGTTTATTTTCTTTTTTTCTCTTTTTCTTTTCGTGTGTCTGTCTAGTTTGAGAAAAACCCAAAAAGATTTTCGTTTTTCTTCTTTTGCTTGTTGAGAGCTTTCCCGTGTAAATAGTTTTCTTTTTCTTTGGGTCAAGGTAGAAGATATTGGTTACAATGTTTAGTGGCTCTTGCATGCATACATGTTTAGCTTTCAAAGAGCCATATTACTTTGTCTTCTCCTTTGTGTTTGCCTGCAGATTCCAGCGTAGTCCAATGCACGAGCACTCTTATTATTGTTCACATCGTTCGGTCCTGCAAGTGAAAGGCAATAATGACGATATATGATGAAGTGACTGAGCCTGGAAAAGCTGGTATGAACTCGATCTATTTTGTTTTTGTAAATATGACTAGCTCACTGTTCCTAGTTCAGCTTTGTTGTGAAAGAAAAATGTTTGCAATGACAACTTAGAGATCATAGTTGCTTATGCCATGCTTACTTCGCTAGGAGCTTATAATGGTTTGTCTTGGTTGCCAACATGAATGTTGAGATGACTATGATGTAGTATGATAGGATGGAATCCTCCTTTTGAATATTTCAAGTGGCTTGACTTGGCGCATGTTCACGCATGTAGTTGAAACAAAATCAACATAGCCTCTATGATGTTCATGTTCATGGTGATTTATGTCCTACTCATGCTTGCACTCAATGTTAGTTAATCTCAATGCATTTTGATGACCGTTGTCGCTCTCTAGTTGGTCGCTTCCCAGTCTTTTGCTAGCCTTCACTTGTACTAAGCGGGAATACTGCTTGTGCGTCCACCTCCATAAACCCAAAGTTGTGCCATATGAGTCCATCATACCTACCTATGTGCGGTATCTACCTGCCGTTCCAAGTAAATTTGCTTGTGCCATTCTCTAAATCTTCAAGAAATAATCTGTTTTGCATGCCCGAACCGCTCATGTGGTGACAGGGGGGCTATTGGTATCTTCCATGCTAAGCGTGTTATCCTCGATATGTGTTTATTCACTAACATTGATGAGAAAGGGGCCGGTAATTGTAATTCCCAGTTCCATGCTCAAATCGAAAAGATAATTGCAAACAAACCTCCCCCAGGATTGATGTTGGTATGGACGGTACCAAAGGATTCGGCTAGCCGTGGAGTGTGATTGATTGGTGGTTGGGGGAGTCAAAACTTTACTTTTCTGTTTGGGAACCGCCTATATCATGTGTAGCGTGGAAGATGTTGAGAACTCTTAGTCATTGCGTTGACAATGAAAGCATGCCACCCAAAATTATTATCTCTATTTTCAAAGCTTGAGCATTGGCACCTCTGCAAATCAATGCTTCCCTCTGCGAAGGGCCTGTCTATTTATGTTCCTGTTCAGTCATCCTCCTCTTATAAAAGCACCAATTAGAGAGCACCTCTATCATTTTATGCTTTGCTTTTAACTGTGTTGAGTATGACTGTGACTGGATCTTCATTGCCATGAATTACAATGTTTAGTCAGCCCTTGGTCTTTGAAGGTGCTCTGCATTTATGTTTTGCGGTCTTAGAAAGAGCTAGCGAGATACCATATGTTCATACTGCTTCATGTTGTTTTGATTGAAGTGTTGAAATTTGAGGCCTATTATTATTTGCTCGCTAGTTGATTATGCCATTAATATGTGAGTTAGACATGGTTGCAACAACAAGATCAAACAGAGTTTGTCAAAGTTTTTCTTTTGTCTCTTTCAGTTTGTCAACTGAATTGCTTGAGGACAAGCAAGGCTTTAAGCTTGGGGGAGTTGATACGTCTCCGTCGTATCTACTTTTCCAAACTCTTTTGCCCTTGTTTTGGACTCTAATTTGCATGATTTGAATGGAACTAACCCGGACTGACGTTGTTTTCAGCAGAATTGCCATGGTGTTGTTTTTGTGCAGAAATAAAAGTTCTCGGAATGTCATGAAAATATACGGAGAATTTTTCTGGAATAAATGAAAAATACGTGCGCAAAGATCCACCACAGGAGGTGTGCCAGTGGGCCACAAGCCCCTGGGCCGCGGCAACCCCCCTGGTCGCGTCGTGAGGGCTTGTGGGGCCCACGTGGCACCACCGCCTCCAAACTCAGCTCTATATCTTCCGTCTCGCCCGGAAAAAATCAGAGAGAAGGATTCATCGCGTTTTACGATACGGAGGCGCCGCCACCCTCTATTCTTCATCTGGAGGGCAGATGTGGAGTCCGTTTTGGGCTCTGGAGAGGGCAGATCGTCGCCATCGTCACCATCAACCTTCCTCCATCGCCAATTCCATGATGCTCTTCATCGTTAGTGAGTAATCTCATCGTAGGCCTGTTGGACGGTGATGAGTTGGGTGAGATCTATCATGTAATCGAGTTAGTTTTGACGGGGATTGATCCCTAGTATCCGCTATGTTCTGAGATTGATGTTGCTACTACTTTGCCATGCTTAATGCTTGTCACTAGGGCCCGAGTGCCATGATTTCACATCTGAACCTATTATGTTGTCGCCAATATATGTGTGTTTTAGATCCTATTTTGCAAGTTGTAATCACCTACTATGTGTTATGACCCGGCAACCCCAGAGTGACAATAGCCGGAACCACTCCCGGAGATGACCATAGTATGAGGAGTTCATGTATTCACCAAGTGTTAATGCGTTGGTCCGGTTCTTTATTAAAAGAAGAACCTTAATATCCCTTAGTTTCCATTAGGACCCCGCTGCCACGGGAGGGATGTACAATAGATGTCATGCAAGTTCTCTTCCCTAAGCATGTATGACTACATACGGAATACATGCCTACATTAGATTGACGAACGGGAGCTAGTTACTTATCTCTCCGTGTTATAGCTGTTACATGATGAATCACATCTGTCATACTCATCCATCACCGATCCACTGCCTACGAGTCTTTTACTACTGGTCCTTGCTATGTTACTTTGTCGCTACTACTATTGCTACTGTTGTTCCTTGCTACTGCTGTCACTACTGCTGTTACTTGCTACTTTGTTGTTACTTGTTGCAAGACCCTTTTCCGACACCGTTGCCAGGGAAGAATAGTTCCCCGTCCACGTGCTATTTACTAGCGCCATTGATACAACAGTTAGGAATAGCCTGCCGTCAACAGATCTTTTTCTGACACCGTTGCTATCATACCACTTTGCTTGCAGACACTAATCTTTCAGGTGTGGTTGAATCTGACAAACTCAACTGCTAATACTTAAGAATATTCTTTCGCTTCCCTTTGTGTCGAATCAATAAGTTTGGGTTGAATACTCTACCCTCGAAAACTGTTGCGACCCCAAGCTTAGGGTTTTGCATATTCTTAGCATGATTGACACTAATAGGATTTATAGTGAAACCATTGCAATCTTGCCTTTCATTCAAGGAGCCCTCGTGAATCACTTCATAAATTTCTTCATCACGATTTTCAGATTCACGCATCTTAAGCAAAACTCCATAAAGATAGTCATGTGCACTCAACTCACTACCAATTGGATCAACATAATTGGATCTCTTAAAGAGATTAGCAAGTGGATGAGGATCCATATCAATAGATTTTCAGCAAGCAAAGATGCAAGCATATTGAAGGCACATAGAACACAAGCGAACAGAAAGCAAGCGAGAGAAAAGGGCGAACGAAAAAGGCAAATGAAAAAGGCAAAGATATTTTTGTAATTTTTTGTTTTTTCACAAGTAGGGGAGAGGAAAATGAGAGGAAAAAAAGTAAATGTAAGAGATGAGTTTGCGACACTTACTTGGATGAGTTCTTGTCTTGATCCTCCATGGCAACGGCGCCAGAAATCCTTCTGCTACGTCTACATAAACCTTTTGTCCTCTCTTGAGCTTGCGTTGGTTTTCCCTTGAAGAGGAAAGGGTGATGCAGCACAGGAGCAGTAAGTATTTCCCTTAGTTTGAGAACCAAGGTATCAATCCTGTAGGAGAATCTCGTCAAGTCCAGAGTACCTGCACAAACACAAAGAGCTTGCACCCAACGCTATAAAGGGGTTGTCAATCCCTTCAAGATTGATTGCAAAGTGAGATCTGAAGGCGGAAAGTGCAACGAAGAAAAAGTGTAAGGTTGAAAATATGGTGTGGAGTAGACCCGGGGGCCATAGTGTTCACTAGAGGCTTCTCTCAAAATAGCAAATATTACGGTGGGTGAACAAATTACTGTCGAGCAATTGATAGAACCGCGCAAAGTCATGACGATATCTAACGCAATGATCATACATATAGGCATCACGTCCGAGACAAGTAGACCGATACTTTCTGCATCTACTACTATTACTCCACACATCGACCTCTATCCAGCATGCATCTTGTAGCGACCCGACTCAAGACGAGTCAAGCCTCTGTGTTTCTGTGCCATCCCTGGATCAGTATGCTGGCACACACAGTACATCAATGTATATATCAAAGTGCAATCACATGTAAATAGCGTAAAACTGATATATACCTTAGTTATCTCAGCCGAAGCGGTCAAGGGAGTGGAGTCCCAATAAACACCAACGGCAAGTTGAGTGTAGACCGTAACCCTGGATCGTACTCTTACTCGTCGAAGAAAAATATCTGCAACATAAGACGTTGCAGCCGTGTAGGTCAGCATATTGAATATGCCGGCAAGTCACATAAGAGAGGGGTGAAAAATAATCCTCTATACTATATGCATATATGGCAGGTGGGGCTATAAGTTTTTAGCGAAAAGCAAGTTTTCTCCTACATCAAGAGAGGGCTAAAAGCAAAATGTTACTACATTGTTGGTTGTTAACGAGATGGTTCCGCCAACGAGTTCTCGTACCCGAGTTGTAAATATTTACCCTCATCAAAATATATGTAATGGTGTTGAGAAATCCAAATAACTTCAGTTCCTTTGGCTCAAGTTGTCCATTACCGTGGACACGGCTAATCGATTAGGTTTGAGTACTCTGCAGAGTTTTGCACACGTTCCCCACAAGATTTGATCGCCTCCGTGTATGTCCTCGCACTTCAGGGTGTTTGAAGACCGGATGATCAAAACATGGTCTTTCAACGGGTCCCTCTGAATCCCTGTCGGTGCCCATCCATTCCTACCGTTCTTCTACATCTGCTAGCACCGCCTGTCCAGAGTCGCCGCGTTGTCCAACCAAGCCAGAGCCCATAATGACTTGTGGCTGTGCAGGTAAGCCTTGGGTCTTGAAAATATCCGTCCGTCCCTTTGAGCCTGGGTGAAGCTTTCCGCAGGATGTCATGGCCATCCCCAGCATCCCGGGCATCCACTGGGTTCCCCAGGGAGCCGATCAACCGTCCTTCACCCAGAGTTGCATTGCGTCCGAGGTCTTGAAAATCTTGTCTTAACCGGTCTTGATAATTTAATCAACCTCGCATCACTCGTGTTATGCACTCAACCGAATTCCCGTCTACTCAAGCATAGCAATATGAAGTTTGTCGTCCCGGGGCCAAGTATCGAGGTTGTTGGGTGCCTACCACATGATACTACAATCTATACTAAAATTTCCAAGTACCTAAGCAGCATGCAATTGGGCATAGGATGGTAGAACTACGATGCATAAAACATAGGTGATAGTATGATCAAAGTGACTTGCCTGGTGATGTTGACGAAGAAGAATTTCTCGAGAAAT
This sequence comes from Hordeum vulgare subsp. vulgare, assembly GCF_904849725.1. NCBI lineage: Eukaryota > Viridiplantae > Streptophyta > Magnoliopsida > Poales > Poaceae > Hordeum > Hordeum vulgare. The sequence continues at coordinate 536,856,369 of NC_058520.1, read as the reverse complement.
AACTGGATAGAATACTCGTCACTCTCCGATGAAATCTATATAACAAACATATCATTCACATAAGCACTCATACTATCAATCATTCTAGCAATCAAAACAAAAGAGGGAGCGAATAGGAATCCGAAAGAAACTTCAAATAAGACTAGGGAGTCTTCTACTACGTCAACACTAAATAATTTTTTTCTAACAGAAAATAATAACAAGGAACTAAGATATAAATTTAACTAAGATAAAATAAAGTATTTTTCACAAAACCTTTTGAAAGTATTCCCAAACGGGATTTGAAACAGTGGAGAAACCAATTGCAAGTTACTAAGGAACTAGAATTGATTTCATGATGAAAATAAAAATAAAATAAAAACTTGTTGCAAAACTACTGTTTAACTAACATAAACAAAACAATAATGTTTCTGAAATAATAAAGAAAATATTTTAAAACAAAAGTAGAAAAGGAATTAGCCGAAATCCTAAAAGAGGTGAAACAGAATTTGTTTCACAAGAAACAGTGATCTAAAATACTCAAACAAATCTTAGATTTTTACCACTGATAAATAAGAGCACTAGTGATCAGTAGCAAAAAGAATCAAATTAAAAGCTGTTTTTAAACTCCTGGAATAAGCAGAACAAGGTTTAAACTAAATCTGATCTTACTTATATTTGCAAAATTCAAACGTATACAAATTATATGTTTTTCCAAACTACAGGAAATTTTTGAGCTACTGGAAAAAGAATCAACATCATTGGACCCCGGGATCAAAAGTTATGGTCTAAACAAGATTGAAACTTTTCTGTTTTTGGAATTAAAACAGAAAAAGGGAAAAAACTGATTTGTGGACAGGGGTCCACGTGGCGCGTTGTGATAGGCTGCGGGGGATTTTGTTGCAAGGTTAGGAACAAACGGCCAAGGGCTAACAAAACTACTTGTTAACCGTGTTAAGTGAAAAAAAAAACCAACACGGTTTTTCTAATCTAACCGAAGAGGTATCCTAAGAACTAATCTAACCCGTAGGATATGGATCTAAGGGCTAACAAAACAAAACAAAAAACAACAGAGAGAGGAGGGAGTCCTTACGTGGCTGGAGCTGCTCCCGTGGCTGGCTATGGTGGCCGAGGTGGGAAGGAGGTGCAGGGGGGTGAGCTCCGGTGGGGTGCGGTAGGGGCCGGCGAGGGGGGTGGGGTGCCAGGAGGGCGGTGGGGCTCCTGGGGGGGAGGGAGGCGAGGTGGAGGGAGTCCAGGGGGAGGGGCCGAGGTGAAGGAACTGCTGGTGTCTTCCTGGTAGTGGCGATGGGGATGGGGAGCAGCAGGGGGGGCGGTGGAGGGGGGGCGAAGGGGTGGCGGGGTGGTGGCGGGGTGCAGGGGTGCCAGGGGGGCTAGGCAGGGAGGGGTGGTGGAGGGGGCGACGGTGGGGAGTTCTCTGGCGAGTTTTCCGGTGACGACTCCGGCGAGGGGTGCGCGAGCTAGAGGCGAGGAGAAGGGATGGTTTCAACGGGAATGGAACGAGGAGGTGCAGGGGCTTCTTATAGAGGTGACGGGAGGCGCTGGGAAGGAATGTGCTTCGCGAATCCCGGAGGTGGGGATCTCCTCTCCATGGAAGGCAAGTTTTTCTGTGACGTGAGGGAGAGAGGAGGAAGAAGATGATCTTCTTGGGCCAGTGAAACGAAAGTGTCTTAAATGGGCCAGCTCCTATTCCTAATAGAAACGATTTCTTTCCTATTTTTAAAACTAGGAAACTAAAACGATAAAAGGAAATCAAATCAATTCGGAATAAAGAGTTTTTATATACTAAAATTATCAAAAAAATAAAATATAGATGATGGGCATTTTTCCACGGCAAAAATAAAAACTTCAGAAAAAATTATTTTCACAAAATTGCCTAAAAGGTTTCTTTTCTTTTGCAAATAATTTTCAAATGACCCTCTAAGTTTGAGGGTTCGAATAACTTTCTAAATACCCGTGGGTTCGAGGGTCATGTTCCTCCTCTCTAGAATGTATTTCCCGGCATTTTGTTGCACGAAGAAAACGAATGGAAATGCAAAAGAATTCAATGCAAATATCTCCGTTCAAATTCTTTATAGTTGAAGAAGTCATGTCATCTTCTCTCTTTGCTTTTAAAAGATTGAATTTGAATTCACCGGAGAAGGGGAAAGTCATTTTATTCCCTCTCTTTCAAAAGTTTCGAAAAAGTTTCAAATTTCACACAAGTTTCAATCACTCAGGCAACCAACAAACAATCAATCTAATAATTATATTAACATTCCCTAATTTATAATTTTGGGATGTTACAAACTACCACACTTAAAATGAATCTCGTCCTCGAGATTCGAAGAGGCTAGAAAGAAAGGTTAGGGTTTGGGGGTCTTCTAACAAATCCAATCTCCGGCAAGGTGGGATGTTACCACACTTAAAATGAGAGATACTGGTCCCTCAAAATGCTTTAACGATCCTCTGGGGTTTTTGGCAACTGACATCGCACAGCCTTCATATTAAATCCTTTGGTGATGCTCTCCCATTGATATAAGCTTCTTCCATCACTGGGTCTTCTTAACTGACAGTCTCGTGGTCAATTCTAAATAACATATCGATGGTTCTCATGGTGGTCTACCATTTGTGGTTATCCTGCAAAGAAAAGGGTCTTGTCTTCATCCTCACCGTAAAATTTCCTACGCGTGACAACAGGTGCCATGTACATGGGATTTTCTTATACCATTCTAAGGCTTAAACAAAAGCTTCAAAGAACGTCGTCTCTCACTATGGGTAAGTCTCTCAGATTTACCATTCCGAATAGCAAGATAAGTGATAAGAGTAAGTCGTCATGGTGATCAATCCATTCCGCACCCAAATCATTTCTCTGTATAAGGTTTAGCAAATCTCGCATTCTAACACTTGGGCATCCTCACAAGCGTTGCAGAATTTCTCTTGTCCATGAACGAAGTTCGGATAATCCATTGGTTCTGCAAGCTGAACAAAACATCTATCGTATCTTCACAACTCTCTGGCTATCGTATGTTCCTAAGGAAACGTTTGCTGATCCACCATAGCTTCTTCCATAAATCATATTCATTTCATAATCAATCCTTTATTACATCCTTAATTTCTTATCAAAAACTCCAAGTCAAAAGTACTCTATTACAAATGCTGCCATCCACATTGTTCAGTATGGTCAAGCATTTCTGTCAACTTTATTCATCTGCCTCTCTTGGCGGTACTTTAGTTCCACTCGAACTTTCCGAGGTGCTCCTTGAAATCATCCATCTTTTGCTTCATCATGGTGGTCATGAGCTTCATCTCCATCATCTCCGCACGTACTTCACTCAGGTATTCCTGGGTATGACGGAGTCTTGCTTCAAGTATTTCTCCGATCTGACGTATGGCTTCCATGGCAGCTTCACGAACAGCATCAAAGAAGGTTGCTCATGGTACATGTGAAATGAAAAAGTATTGCCCCATAGTCTTTGGACAAACTCCTTTCACATGATGGAGGTGTACTTCCACATACCAAAGTTCTACTCCACTTTCCATGAATGGGTAGCCTTTGTAGAATGCATCTCCTTCAAGATGAATGTGCTTCTTCATGTCCTTCAGGATTTTTGGGTAATCATGGTCACTGGTCATGGTCATGATCGTTTCTGGGCCCTTGAGGAATGACTCGTAGAGAGTTGTCATCTGCAGGTGTCAGTAAATAGGTACTCAGAGGAATGTATATGTCTCCTTGGTTATGGTACATTCCTACTCAGTGGATCCTGTGGGTTTACCGATTACTACCACACTTAAAATGAGAGGTACTCATGCCTGCATAGACCATATTATCTCATATCCTCATAATTGTTCAGAGAGCTTTGCTCGTAGAGAAATAACACATACATTTTCAACATAGGCAATCATGAGACAATAAATTCCATTAATTCATGATGTTATTACAATCTCACGGACTTCTGTTACAAAAACTTCACTCCATGATCTTATGAAAAACAAGAGTGCTTCGGATTACACTTATTGCCATGGTCAAAACTCAACTACTCCATTCTAGCTTTCTTGGACAATCGCTGGCAAAATGTCCTGCTTCCTTGCAACAAAAGCAAATGATTTCTGACAAGTCTCGAGGCTTCTTAGTGTTTTATTTTGCTCCTTGGGTTCCCGGCTTCCTTCCTGAGCACATGTATTTGTGGTGGCCAAATTTCATACACTTGTAACATCTGACATGACTCAGGTCTATGTCTGCAGAGATTTGGTTCTTCCGAGGGTACTTTTTCTTCTTTCTGGACTCCTTCATTTTGGCCAGTTCTTCTATTTCAAGTGGATCAAACTCCACTTCTTCCGTCGGGAAGTTTCCCAGATACTCTTGGCTTCTCTTCGTGCAGTCCTGTGAATAATGTCCTTCTTCTCCACATGAGTAGCATGCATTGGAGAAAAATCTGGTCAGGCCTTGTCCATCAGGGTCTTCAATATTTTCGTTCATCACCGGTCCTTCTAGAATCTTCTTCTTGAGGGTTTCCGTCACTGCATCTTTCTGCTGCTTGACAACTTGTTGCACCTTGGGGTAAATGTGACACTAAGCTGGGTAGTGGGTGGTTCCCTCACAAAGAAAACAAGTCACCTCACTACTTGGGCACTCCTCAGCTGGGTGATTTTCTTCACAATGAGTGCATCCATGCTTGTGTTCTTCCTGAGTGTGTCATATTTCTCCATAGATCTTGCATGCACATGTCTTCTCCTTCGGATTATCATAGCACTTCTGAATAAGACGGGATCTTAACAAGGTCTTCTTGAATTCGTCCCAGGTTTCTGCTCCACTAAATCCTTGTATGGCATGATGCATTTTCCACCAGATTGCAGCACTTTGTGTAAAGTACTGAAGAGCGTGTTCCACTTCATACTTCCTTGAGATCAAGTTGCTCCCGAAGTGGTTCTCCATGTTTTGAATCCATATCTCGGCTTCCAGCTGTGTCATTGGTCCAGAGACTACAAGTCCAGCTTCATACTCCATCTGGTAGGGTTGAGGTTTTGGGGATGAGACGGGTAAGAGAGGGAGAGAGATACACACAATACAAACACTATTTTTGAGAATATGTTTTATTTGTGGCCGTCGAAAAACACACACCAATGACGGCTCACAAATCATCGTAACTAACGTGGGTATATAATTGGGGTTTGGACTTCTAATAAACATTGGAACGTTTCGGGGTCTTCGAGTTCTTCGGGTCTTGAGAGTCTTCAATTGGTGTAGCTTCAACTGCATGATGAAATCCTATTTACTTTGAAGTGGGAGTCGGTTGATCCTTCACGTGGTCAAAGGGGAAAGGACATTGTCTAATTATGTGAGGTGAGAGAGAATGTTTGATGAAATCACAAGAGATGAGAAGTAAGAGGTGTTCTCGAAAAGAAGATTTCTGAGAGATCCTATCCTAAGAAGTTTCCAGTTTCTAGGGTCACGTCCTACAGTCAACATGTGCTCTGATACCATTTATGTAGCGACCCGACCCAAGACGAGTCAAGCCTCTGTGTTTCTGTGCCATCCCTGGATCAGTATGCTGGCACACACAGTACATCAATGTATATATCAAAGTGCAATCACATGTAAATAGCGTAAAACTGATATATACCTTAGTTATCTCAGTGGAAGCGGTCAAGGGAGTGGAGTCCCAATAAACACCAACGGCAAGTTGAGTGTAGACCATAACCCTGGATCGTACTCTTACTCGTCAAAGAAAAATATCTGCAACATAAGACGTTGCAGCCGTGTAGGTCAGCATATTGAATATGTCGGCAAGTCACATAAGAGAGGGGTGAAAATAATCCTCTATACTATATGCATATATGGCAGGTGGGGCTATAAGTTTTTAGCGAAAAGCAAGTTTTCTCCTACATCAAGAGAGGGCTAAAAGCAAAATGTTACTACATTGTTGGTTGTTAACGAGATGGTTCCGCCAACGAGTTCTCGTACCCGAGTTGTAAATATTTACCCTCATCAAAATATATATAATGGTGTTGAGAAATCCAAATAACTTCAGTTCCTTTGGCACAAGTTGTCCATAACCGTGGACACGGCTAATCAATTAGGTTTGAGTACTCTGCAGAGTTTTGCACACGTTCCCCACAAGATTTGATCGCCTCCGTGTATGTCCTCGCACTTCAGGGTGTTTGAAGACCGGATGATCAAAACATGGTCTTTCAACGGGTCCCTCTGAATCCCTATCGGTGCCCATCCATTCCTACCGTTCTTCTACATCTGCTAGCACCGCCTGTCCAGAGTCGCCGCGTTGTCGAACCAAGCCAGAGCCCATAATGACTTGTGGTTGTGCAGGTAAGCCTTGGGTCTTGAAAATATCCGTCCGTCCCTTTGAGCCTGGGTGAAGCTTTCCGCAGGATGTCATGGCCGTCCCCAGCATCCCGGGCATCCACTGGGTTCCCCAGGGAGCCGATCAACCGTCCTTCACCCAGAGTTGCATTGCGTCCGAGGTCTTGAAAATCTTGTCTTAACCGGTCTTGATTATTTAATCAACCTCGCATCACTCGTGTTATGCACTCAACCGAATTCCCGTCTACTCAAGCATAGCAATATGAAGTTTGTCGTCCCGGGGCCAAGTATCGGGGTTGTTGGGTGCCTACCACATGATACTACAATCTATACTAAAATTTCCAAGTACCTAAGCAGCATGCAATTGGGCATAGGATGGTAGAACTACGATGCATAAAACATAGGTGATAGTATGATCAAAGTGACTTGCCTGGTGATGTTGACGAAGAAGAATTTCTCGAGAAATAACTGGATAGACTACTCGTCACTCTCCGATGAAATCTATATAACAAACATATCATTCACATAAGCACTCATACTAGCAATCATTCTAGCAATCAAAACAAAAGAGGGAGCGAATAGGAAACCGAAAGAAACTTCAAATAAGACTAGGGAGTCTTCTACTACGTCAACACTAAATAGTTTTTGTCTAACAGAAAATAATAAAGAGGAACTAAGATATAAATTTAACTCAGATAAAATAAAGTATTTTTCACAAAACCTTTTGAAAGTATTCCCAAACGGGATTTGAAACAGTGGAGAAACCAATTGCAAGTTACTAAGGAACTAGAATTGATTTCATGATAACAAATAAAAATAAAATAAAAACTTGTTGCAAAACTACTGTTTAACTAACATAAACAAAACAATAATGTTTCTGAAATAATAAAGAATATATTTTAAAACAAAAGTAGAAAAGGAATTAGCCGAAATCCTAAAAGAGGTGAAACAGAAATTGTTTCACAAGAAACAGTGATCTAACATACTCAAACAAATCTGAACTTTTTACCACTGATAAATAAGAGCACTAGTGATCAGTAGCAAAAAGAATCAAATTAAAAGCTGTTTTTCAACTCCTGGAATAAGCAGAACAAGGTTTACACTAAATCTGATCTAACTTATACTTGAAAAATTCAAACATATACAAATTATATTTTTTAAAATCTACAGGAAATTTGTGAGCTACTGAAAAAGAATCAACATCATTGGACTTCGGGATCAAAAGTTATGGGCTAAACAAGATTGAAACTTTTCTGTTTTTGGAATTAAAACAGAAAAAGGGAAAAAACTGATTTGTGGACAGGGGTCCACGTGGCGCGCTGTGATAGGCTGCGGGGGTGTTTGTTGCAAGGTTAGGAGCAAACGGCCGAGGGCTAAGAAAACTACTGGTTAACCGTGTTAAGTGAAAAAAAACCAGCACGGTTTTTCTAATCTAACCGAAGAGGTATCCTAAGAACTAATCTAACCCGTAGGATATGGATCTAAGGGCTAACAAAACAAATAAAAACAACAGAGAGAGGAGGGAGTCCTTACCGTGGCTGGAGCTGCTCCCGTGGCTGGCTATGGTGGCCGAGATGGGAAGGAGGTGTAGGGGGGTGAGCTCCGGTGGGGTGGGGTAGGGGCCGGCGAGGGGGGGTGGGGTGGCAGGAGGGCGGTGGGGCTCCTGGGGGGAGGGAGGCAAGGTGGAGGGAGTGCAGGGGGAGGGGCCGAGGTGGAGGAACTGCTGGTATCTTCCTGGTAGTGGCGATGGGGATGGGGAGCAGCAGGGGGCGGTGGAGGGGGCGAAGGGGTGGCGGGGGGGGTGGCGGGGTGCAGGGGTGCCAGGGGGGCTCGGCACGGAGGAGTGGTGGAGGGGGGCGACGGTGGGGAGTTCTCTGGCGAGTTTTCCGGTGACGACTCCGGCAAGGGGTGCGCGAGCTAGAGGCGAGGAGAAGGGATGGTTTCAACGGGAATGGAACAAGGAGGTGCAGGGGTTTCTTATAGAGGCGACGGGAGGCGCTGGGAAGGAATGTGCTTCGCGAATCCCGGAGGTGGGGATCTCCTCTCCATGGAAGGCAATTTTTTCTGTGACGTGAGGGAGAGAGGAGGAAGAAGATGATCTTCTTGGGCCAGTGAAAGGAAAGTGTCTTAAATGGGCCAGCTCCTATTCCTAATAGAAACGATTTCTTTCCTATTTTTAAAACTAGGAAACTAAAACGATAAAAGGAAATCAAATCAATTCAGAATAAAGAGTTTTTATATACTAAAATTATCAGAAAAATAAAATATACATGATGGGCATTTTTCCACGGCAAAAATAAAAACTTCAGAAAAAATTATTTTCACAAAATTGCCTAAAAGGTTTATTTTCTTTTGCAAATAATTTTCAAATGACCCTCTAAGTTTGAGGGTTCAAATAACTTTCAAAATGCCCGTGTGTTCGAGGGTCATGTTCCTCCTCTCTAGAATGTATTTCCTGGCATTTTGTTGCACGAAGAAAACGAATGGAAATGCAAAAGAATTCAATGCAAATATCTCCGTTCAAATTCTTTATAGTTGAAGAAGTCATGTCATCTTCTCTCTTTGCTTTTAAAAGATTGAATTTGAATTCACCGGAGAAGGGGAAAGTCATTTTATTCCCTCTCTTTCAAAAGTTTCGAAATTTATAATTTTGGGATGTTACACATCTAGTGTATTGAGTTCATGACGAACAGAGTAACGCCTTAAGCAAGATGACATGATGTAGAGGGATAAACTCAAACCAATGATGAAAACCCCATCTTTTTACCCTTGATGGCAACAACACGATGTGTGCCTCGCTACCCCTTCTGTCACTGGGTGAGGTCACCGCACGGTATGAACCCAAAACCAAGCACTTCTCCCATTGCAAGAATCATAGATCTAGTTGGCCAAACAAAACCCACAACTCGAAGAGAATTACAAGGATATGGAATCATGCATAAGAGAGATGAGAAGAAACTCAAATAAGATTCATAGATAATCTGATCATAAATCCAAAATTCATCGGATCTCGACAAACACACCGCAAAAGGAGATTACATCGGATAGATCTCCATGAAGATCATGGAGAACTTTGTATTGAAGATCCAAGAGAGAGAAGAAGCCATCTACCTATTAGCTATGGACCCGTAGGTCTATGGTGAACTACTCACGCATCATCGGAGAGGTCATGGTGTTGATGAATAAGCCCTCCATATCCGAATCCCCCCTCCGGCAGGGCACCAGAACGTGCCCCAGATGGGATCTTGCGGAGAGAGAAGCTTGCGGCGGCGGAAAAGTACTTTCGATGATCTCCTGATTTTTTCTGGGATTTTAGGAAATTTATAGGCGAAAGACCTAGGGCAGAGGAGGCCTAGGGAGCCCACAAGCCTCGGAGGCGCGGGCCCCCCTGGCCGCGGCTAGGGGGCTTGTGGGGTCCCTGGTGGCCCCTGCCCTGATTTTGAGGCTTCCCGATCTTTTTCTGTTTCGGAAAAAATCTTTTTGGCAGTTTCGTTCCGTTTGGACGCCGTTTAAGATCCTCCTCTGAAAGGGGTCAAAAACATGGAAAAAACAGGAACTGGCACTTGGCACTGAGTTAATAAGTTGGCCTCAAAAAATATATAAAAGGCATACAAAACATCCAAAGTTTGACAAGATAATAGCATGAAACCATCAAAAATTATAGATATGTTGGAGACGTATCAGTGGTCATCCTTGGAAGACCCTTTTTAAACACTGCAGGGGTTGTTATTGATTGCAACAAACGCAATATCACTTTCCATGTCAACGGTAATGAGCATACGGTGCACTTTCGAAGAAACAATATCGAGTACATTGCATCAATGCTACCGAAAAAACTTCATCGATTCTTATAGGGAGCTTTGAATGTCCTACACCTACTGTCAAGATGAAGTATGATTTGCTTGTTGGGGATATGCACATCCCCATTGAGGTAACCTAGTGACTATTCGAAAATTCTCCGTTCCTTTTTATGTGATTCGAAAAAGCTTGTCAAGGAGACTTGATCAACCTCATTGACGGATTTCTTTCGATGACCATGGGATGGATGAACCGAGGAGTCACAAACCTGTGTTCCAAGCTTTCACCTTCGGTTGCTTAGAAGAAAAATGATAGATTTAGCTTTAGTTTTCCTTGTTTTCTGCTTTTTGCGTCCCGTAGAAAAGTACCCCAAAAATAAAAGTTCTCCGAATGCCGTGAAAATCAAGTATGATTTTTTCTGGAATTTTTGAAAAATTCTGAGACGAAGAGCTAGTCAGGGGGCTGCACCAGTGGGCCATAAGCCCTGGAGGCGCGGGCACCCCCTGGCCGCGCCTACCAGGCTTGTGGGGCCATGTGTACCCCCTCCACTTATTATAGCTCCCATCTGCTTCTCCTACCTCCAGAAAAAATTGTTTCGCAGCTCAAACCCGTGTTCTTGCTCTTCTTGCTGTGATTTTCGATCTCCTTGTGCAAAGCCCCATTCACCAAACTGTTTTCGGGAAATTGCTCCTTGGTATGTGACTCCTCCATTGGTCCAATTAGCTTTTGCTCTAGTGCCTTATACGTCGCTTATTTTTGCTGCCTTGGTGACCCTGTTCTTGAGCTTTGCATGCTAATTTTAGCTAGTCCCAAGTAGTTTTGATGCGTGATATGGCCTCTAGGCACTTGTCGGAGTAGTTGCTATGAGTTTCGTTGAGCCTTGTTCACTTTTCCTTAGAACCACTAAAAATTTCAGAAATTTTCAGAGTTAGAAAAAGGAAAAGATGAGGAGGTTCTTAAGAGGCTCTTCAAGCCGTGATCCCAAGGATGATGGAAATGAGAAGAAGAAACCCAAGTATCCGGTCCCCCGAGTTGCAGAAGTTCGAGCGTGCGAGTGGCCAAGCGATGTGTTCCTACGCGCCACCGGGCTTTATGAGGACTTTTACTACTTGGTGGAGAACGCGGGCCTTACCGCCTTCATTGAAGATAAGTTTCCGCAATACCTCCTCCTCACTAATATTTTCGTGCAAAGCTTTCACTTCTATCCAAGGAAGAATCCTCCTATGGTTGAGTTCAAATTATATGATATCCCTCAGCGCATGTCACTTCAGGATTTTTTCAATGTTTGCAAATTATCTTATGTTGGGGATATTCATGAACCTCGTCCATGGGACTTGGAGGCTTTCATCGATACTATTGTTGTAGGAGAGGAGAGAGGAGTGTCTTGCGCTAGAGCTGCTAGCATATATTTTCCCGTGCTTCAGTACTTCTCATTATTCGTGTGAAAATGTTTGATTGGTCGTGGGAAAGATGGGGCCCTTAGCTCCCCAGACCTTGCGGTTTTTCGCGAAGCCCTTCATAATGATAAAACTTATAGCTTGGGCGCTATTGTAGCTCAACGGTTGAACACAAACTGTTCTAAAGGCGTTGTTTATGGTGGTATCTATGCTACTCGTCTTGCTAGACATTTTGAGATACCTATTAGACTGCACGAGGAAGAAGAGATTCTTCTTCCTGAGAGATATCTAGATTATGATAGCATGGTTCGGCATGACTTCCTTAATAAAGATATAAATAAGAGGATGATTTATAACCTGGTATTTAGTCAGGGTACTCGTGAGACAATTACTTTGCCTGCTCCTTCTTTGTTCAATCTTCATCTAGGCACATACATTATTATGCCCTTGGACATCTACGCATATTGGGGCATAGCACCACCATACGCGCCCGTGCCCGAGCTACCAGTCGAGTACCAAACGTCAGTTTATCAGTGGGAGCCAGAGGAGCTCACATAGCAGTGGCACCCTCAGTACACTCCGGAGTACCCCCGGAGACGGTTATTTCCAGCCATGGGAGTAGACCAACTTAGGCCAAAAGCCTAAGCTTGGGGGAGTACGTGTTTCTCACCGACTTTACATTCATGTTCACACTTTCACTTTGTTAGTCGGTGTTCACACTTTGCCACTGTATCATCCATGCTAGTTTATTTCTTTTTCTCGTTTTCTTCTCGTGTGTTTGTCTAGTTTGAGAAAACCCAACAAGATTTCCCGTTCTTCTTTTGCTTGTTGGGAGCTTTCCCATGTAAATAGTTTTCTTTTTCTTTGGGTCAAGGTAGAAGACCATGGTTACAATGTTTAGTGGCTCTTGCATGCATATCTGTTTATCTGTCAAAGAGCCATATTACTTTGTCTTCTCCTTTGTGTTTGCTTGCAGATTCCAACTTAGTCCAATGCATGAGCACTCTTATTATTGTTCACAATATTCGGTCGTGCAAGTGAAAGGCGATAATGACGATATATGAGGAAGTGACTGAGCCTGGAAAAGCTGGTATGAACTCGATCTATTTTGTTTTTGTAAATATGACTAGCTCATCGTTCCTGATTCAGCTTTGTTGTGAGAGAAACATGTTTGCAATGACAACTTAGAGATCATAGTTTCTGATGCCATGCTTAATTAGCTAGGAGCTTACAATGGTTTGTCTTGGATGCCAACATGAATTTTGAGACGATTATGATGTAGTATGATAGGATGGTATCCTCCTTTGAATGATTCAAGTGGCTTGACTTGGCGCATGTTTACGCATGTAGTTGAAACAAAATCAACATAGCCTCTATGATATTCATGTTCATGGTGATTTATGTCCTACTCATGCTTGCACTCAATGTTAGTTAATCTCAATGCATTTTGATGACTGTTGTCGCTCTCTAGTTGGTCGCTTCCCAGTCTTTTGCTAGCCTTCACTTGTACTAAGAGGGAATACTGCTTGTGCATCCACTTCCATAAACCCAAAGTTGTTCCATATGAGTCCACCATACCTACCTATATGCGGTATCTACCTGCCGTTCCAAGTAAATTTGCATGTGCCACTCTCTAAACCTTCAAGAAATAATCTGTTTTGCATGCCTGAACTGCTCATGTGGTGACGGGGGGCTATCGGTATCTTCCGTGCTAGGCGTGTTATCCTCGATATGTGTTTATTCACTATCACTCACGAGAAAGGGGCTGGTAATTGGAATGCCCAGTTCCATGCTCAAATCAGAAAGATAATTTCAAACAAAACTCCCCTGGATTGTTGTTGGTATGGACGGCACCAGAGTATTCGGCTAGTCGTGGAGTGTGATTGATCGGTGGTGGGGGAGTCAAAACTTTACTTTTCTTTTTGGGAACCGCCTATAGTATGTGTAGCATGGAAGAGGTGAAAAACTCTTTGGTCATTGCATTGACAATGAAAGCATGCCACCCAAAATTATTATCTCTGTTTTCAAAGCTTGAGCTCTCGCACCTCTACAAGTCAATGCTTCCCTCTGCGAAGGGCCTGTCTATTTATGTTTCTGTTGAGTCATCCTCTTCTTATAAAAGCACCAATTAGAGGGCACCTCTGTCATTTTTATGCTTTGCTTTTGACTGATGTTGAGTATGACTGTGACTGGATCTTCTTTGACATGAATTATAATGTTTAGTCAGCCCTTGGTCTTTGAAGGTGCTCTGCATTTATGTTTTGCGGTCTCAGAAAGAGCTAGCGAGATACCATCTGTTCGTACTGCTCCATGATTGTTTTGATTGAAGTGTTGACATTTGAAACTTATTATTATTGCTCGCTAGTTGATTATGCCATTATTATGAGTTTACCGTGAGACCTAGATGTCATTTGCTTATGTGGTTAGCTTGTGATCTTGCTGAAAATCTGAATATGAGTTAGACATAGTTGCAACAACAAGATCAAACAGAGTTCGTAAAAGTTTTTCTTTTGTCTCTTTCAGTTTGTCAACTGAATTGCTTGAGGACAAGCAAGGTTTTAAGCTTGGGGGAGTTGATACTTCTCCATCGTATCTACTTTTCCAAACTCTTTTGCCCTTGTTTTGGACTCTAATTTGCATGATTTGAATGGAACTAACACGGACTAATGTTGTTTTCAGCAGAATTGCCATGGTGTTGTTTTTGCGCAGAAATAAAAGTTCTCGGAATGACCTGGAAATTTACAAGGATTTTTTGTGGAATATATAAAAAAACTGGCGCAAGAATCAACTGAAGAAGTGGAGCATGGAGCCCACAAGCCCACCAGGCGCGGCCCCCCTGGCCGCGACTGGCAGGCTTGTGGGGGCCACGTTGCTCCACCGCCTCCAATTCCAACTCTATTTAGTCCCTTTCGTCCGAAAAAATCAAGGAGGAGAGTTCATCGTGTTTTACGATATGGAGGCGCCGCCACGTCCCGTTCTTCCTCTGGAGGGCAGATCTGGAGTCCGTTCTGGGCTCTGGAGAGGGAGATCGTCGCCATCGTCATCACCAACATTCCTTCATCGCCAATTCCATGTTGCTCTTCACCGTTCGTGAGTAATTTCATCGTAGGCTTGCTGGACGGTCATGGGTTTGATGAGATCTATCCTGTAATCGAGTTTGTTTTGACGGGGATTGATCCCTTGTATCCACTATGTTCTGAGATTGATGTTGCTACTACTTTCCCATGCTTAATGCTTGTCACTAGGGCCCGAGTGCCATGATTTCAGATCTGAACCTATTATGTTGTCGTCAATATATGTGTGTTATTGATCCTATCTTGCAAGTTGTAGTCACCTACTATGTGTTATGACCTGGCAACCCCAGAGTGACAATAGCCGGAACCACTCCCGGAGATGACCATAGTATGAGGAGTTCATGTATTCACCAAGTGTTAATGCGTTGGTCCGGTTATTTATTAAAAAGAACCTTAATATCCCGTAGTTTCAATTAGGACCCCGCTGCCACGAGAGGGATGGACAATAGATGTCATGCAAGTTCTTTTTCCCTAAGCACGTATGACTACATATGGAATACATGCCTACATTACATTGACGAACGGGAGCTAGTTACATATCTCTCCGTGTTATAACTGTTGCATGATGAATACCATCCGGCATAATCATCCATCACCGATCCAATGCCTACGAGTTTTTCCTACTGGTCCTTGCTACGTTACTTTGCTGCTGCTGATGTCACTACTGCTACTGTTACTGCTACTGCTGTCACTGCCGCTACTGTTACTCTATCACTATTGTTGTCGCTGCTGCTACTGTTACCATTGCTACTATTGCTATCACACTACTCTGCTACTGATACTTTGTTGCAGATACTAAGTCTTTCAGGTGTGGTTGAATTGACAACTCAACTGCTAATACTCGAGAATATTGTTTGGCTTCCTCTTGTGTCGAATCAATAAATTTGGGTTGAATACTCTACCCTCGAAAACTGTTGCGATCCCCTATACTTGTGGGTTATCAGTGGGCCCCAGCCAGGCGACCTATGGCCGCGGCCAAGGGCAGGCGGCCTGGGCAGCCCCTTGGTCCCCTCTGGCCCATCTTCGTGCTTCATGAAGCTTTCGTCACGCTGATTTTTATATTTTTTTTCTCGAGATTTTTGGGACTCTGGAAATTTGGGTAAAAGTCCCTGCAAAAAAAGACATCAGCAGACAAAAACTGGCACCGGGTACACTGAGTTAGTAGGTTAGTCCAAATATGTGTAAAAAGGTATAAAAGTGTAGCAAAACATATAACAATGTCACCCAAAAGATCATGGAACAAGCAGAAATTATAGATACATTTCGGACATATCACTGCTCACATAGTCTTGTGGATCTTCCTACTGGATTGATACCTTGGTTTCTTAAATGAGGGAAATACTTGCCATTACTGTGCTACATCACCCTTTAAGCTTGGAGGGATAACCAACGCACATGCGCAGAGTCACAAGATTTCTCGCACTGTTGCCGGGGACGATCAATTCAAGATCAATCAGGTTCCTACACACAAATCTCATCTCCTTGCAATTACATTATTTTCCATGTGCCTCTCGTTTTCCTCTCCCCCACTTCACAAGCATCTTTATTTGCCTTCTTTCCATTTTTCGTTTTCTTGCCAGATCTCTTGATCGCTTGTGTTCTTGTTTGCTTGCTTCTATTTCCTCCATGTCAACACTCGAAAACAGAAAAATAAACAGGAAAAGTAAAGACATATGGATCCTCATCCACTTGCTAATCTTTTTAAAAGATCTAATTATCTTGAACCAATTTCTAGTGAGTTGATTGCTAATTATTTTTGTGAAGTTTTGCTTGAAAATCATGAATCTGAATATTGTGATGAAGTATTAAAATAAGAAAATTATAAAGTGATTCATGATATCTCCTTGAATGAAAAGCATGATTGCAATGATATTATTATAAATTCTATTAATGTTAATTGTGCTAATAATATGCAAAACTACAAGATTGGGGATGGCAATTTTGTCATGTCCACTACTCACTCTAAAGATCATGATTGGGGTGATCCTCCTTATTATCTTGAAAATTTATTTAATCCTCGTCATGAATATGATACTGATAATAATGTTTGCAATAGTATTGAAAGTGGGTTTGCAAGAGTGTTAACTTTAGGTAATAATGATCCCACTATTTTGGAGAATTATCTATCTTGTGATTTTTTCGATAAAAGTGGATTTCGAGAGGTCGTTACTTTAGTTAATGTCAATCCCACTACCATGGAAGATTATAAGACTTTTATGCATCTGGATTATGAAGAGAATATTTTATATGATAGCTATATTGTTGAATTTGAATATGATCATACATGTAATTATTATGAGAGAGGAAGATATGGTTATAGAAATTTTCATGTTACTAAATTGTCTCTCTTCATGATGAGATTGCTATTGTTTCTTTCTTCTTCCATGCGTATTTAGATATTTCTTGTCTTGATAATTTGTTTGCTTATGATATGCCTATGCATATGAAGTATGATAGACTTAAATGTGTTTGTCTTATACTACATTATGCTCTCTTTGTGTTCAACTACTATGTTTTATGTGAGCATCAACAAAATCTCAAGCCTATCTTAATGGTTATAAAAAGAGCTTGTTCGGAGGCAACCCAATGAATAAAAATTATTTTCAATTTTTCTTTCTGTTCTTGAGTTTTTGCAAAATTATGATACTATTATAATTGTGTTTTGTGTTTCATTTAGTGTCTGTGCCAAGTAAATCCTTTGGGATCATGTGGGGTATTAGTTGCTTTAATCCTGGTTTAAAACAGAAACTTTTGCGTCTAGTAGAAAAATCCTAAAAATCATAGAAATATCAAAAGTGTCTGAATATTTTACACAAGATTAATATAAAAATTCCCAACAATTTTATAATTTTTCAGAATTTTTGGAATTACATAAGTATAAGTAAATTTTGAATCTTTACAAATTGTTTGTTCTTAACATATTCTGTTTTCTTTGCATTATGTACTTATTTTAATGATTCTATGGTTTATATCGGGGGTGCATAAGCCATGCTAAAGTTAGAATACAGTAGGTATAATGCAAAAACAAAATTGGAATAGGTTTTCAACGGTACCTATAGTAAAGTTTGTTTTTTATACTAACGGATTTCACGAAATTTTGTTGAAATTTGTGTGATTGAAGTTTTCAAGTTTTGAGTGAGACCAGGATGGATGAAGGAGTAAGAGGTGATAAAATCCTAAGCTTAGGGATGCCCCATGGCACCCCAAGGCAATATCTAAGGAGTACCAAGCAGCTAAGCTTGGGGATGCCCCGGAAGGCATCCCCTCTTTCTTCTAGGAATCATCGGTAATTTTACTTGGAGCTATATTTTTATTCATCACATATCATGAGTTTTGCTTGGAGCGACTTGTATCATTTGTGTATTTGCATAATTTGATGGTTATTTTGTCATAATAAACCTTGTTGGACACCCATTTGAGAGAGCAAAATTATGTTCTCATTTGTTAAGGTCGCTCTTTATGCTTCACTTAAATTTTTTGAGCCATGGAATTGCTCAAGTACTTTGCTTATATATTTTTAACACGGTGGTGCTGTTATTCTGAATAAATTTACTATCATGATTCACTTAGATTATTTTTTAGAGTTGCTGAAATTTTGAAGAAATCCTCTCTTGCCTCACTTATATAATGTTGAGAGTTCAAATTTTAAAGAAACTTGTGCTGTCGTGCTTCAGTTATACTTGTTTGAGAGCTTGTTATTTGCATTGGAAACTTGCTTTAAATGAAAATTACTTCCAAAGTGATGAATATCCAAGAAGGATATAATAAAAACTTTCATGAAGATCATTGGATATTAAGCTTGATTCCTTGCAATAGGTTTGCAATATGAAGATAGTAATATATGAGTTATGTTGATGAGTAATTATGCTCTAGGAAGAATATTGGTGTTAAGGTTTGTGATTCCCTATGCATGCACATGAAGTCGACAATTATGCTATCAAATTACATACTACTTGTGCTGCATTATTCGGTGTTAGTTATGTTTAATGTTCACTTATGATGATTTTTGTTCCTTGGTTGGGCGCTTCTCAATCTATTTGCTAGCCTTCATTTGTACTAAGCGGGAAGGGTGCACGTGCATCCAAATCCTAAACCCAAAGTTGTGCCAAATGAGTCCACCATACCTACCTATATGCGGTATTTCAACGTTGTTCCAACTAAATTTTCAAGTGCAACTCTAATATTCAAAATAAAATTATGTTTTGTGTGCATGTACCGCTCATGAAGCGGCAAGGGGTGGCTGGTATCTTCCATGTTAAATAGGTTATTCTCAATATGAGTGTTTATTCACTTGTCATTGCACGAGAGTATGGTGGTAATAGGGATGCCTAGTCCCAAAAAGAAAAAAGAAATATTTTATGTTGTCAAATAATAAATTCCTTGAGAAGTGTTGGTATGGATGACACCCGTGGATACGGCTAGCCGTGGAATGTGAAAGAATGGTGGAGAAGGTATAAAGTTTATTTTATGTTTGGGAACCGCATATAATTTGTTTAGCATGGAGGATATTGGAAACTCTTAGTCCTGCTCGTTGAGAGTAAAAGCATGCCACCCTAAAAAAGTATATCTCTATGTTTTTCACTTTGAGCTATGGCACCTCTGCAAATCCCTGCTTCCCTGTGCGAAGAGCTTATCCATTTACTTTCTACAATTTATATTTTTTAAATTTCGGTCTCCATCTTCTCTTATAAAGCGCCAACTAAGGAACACCATTATCACACTTGAGCATTGGATGTAGTTAATATTTGAGTGTGTTGCATGAATGGATCAATGATAGAGCATGATGGTCTAGGGATAACGTTCTTTAGCATTGATATTTTAAAAGACTTGGTTTCTTCTTGATATGCTTGAGTATTGAAATATTCATGTCAAATTATAGACTATTGCATTGCATCATTTATAAGTCCATATGTCCATGCTTAAAGAAAAATAATATGATGAACATGTGAGGCAGCATTCCACAATCAAAAGTTCTGTTTTTATCATTTACCTACTCGAGACGAGCAGGAATTAAGCTTGGGATGCTGATACATCTCCGACGTATATATAATTTTTTATTGTTACATGTTGTTATGTTATCATTCTTGGATATTTTATGATCATTTTATAGCAATTTTATATCATTTTTTGGGACTAACCTATTGACATAGTGCCTAGTGCCAGCTGATGTATTTGGTTGTTTTTTCCTTTGCAGAAAATCCATGTTAGATGAGGTCAAATTGCCACGAAACTTTATGGAGATTTTTTTGGACTAGAAGGAAACTTGGAAACCAAAAATGAGCAGCAGACAATGCCCAAGGGGACCACTAGACATGAGGGCACGCCATATGCCCCTCACAGGCCGCAAATACAAAAACTACTCCTATTTACAAAGCCTTACTATGGATACATACATGCACACTTCAACTTGGGGGACTACTGATCTCGGCACTGACAAACATTTTGCCTTTATAAGTAAATCCACCAATCGGTTGTGCCATTGTACCAGTGTATTAGGGACCACAACCTACCAGGTTATGAAAATTAACATACGGAATTACGTGCAAACCCTTGGCCAGGGTGTCTATTGCCGCTGCAAAGGTAACCCGAGAAGTGACGAGATAGGCATCCACCAAGCTAAGAGCATTAAACTTTTCGCTGGTGAATGTGAGACTCTTTAGAGCAGCCTAGCGATGTCTATGTCTCATCGTGCTATCCACCTCGGATGTCATGGTCGAGCACTCTCCCAAGGAAGCGTTTGGGTGAGGTCCCCCTGTGGCTTGCCCCGAAGCGGATATTGGCTTTGTGCTGGTCCTTGGTGGTGGATTGTTATTAACTTCGGCTTCCTCTTGGGCCAGCAGTCTATTAAAATCTCGGTGCTTAGACATCTGGTCTTATACCTTTAAAAGGAACTCATGTATCATGAGAACACAGGGTACATGTCCGAGGATCAAACTTCTTGCCCCTTCCTCTGGGTCGCCCCTTGAGGAGTAGCGGTTTTTGCAGCAATGGAGTGGCCTCTGATAGGGGCCACATCACCGTGCGAACGCTTCGAGCGTCATCCTTAGGACGAGAAGTCAGGACGCCCGTTTCTCCTCGGGTTGAAGGTATCTTTCGAGATTTAGCTGGAGGAAGATTTACTAGAGAACAGGGTGGGAGTCCGGGCAGGTCCGGAATGATGGCCACTATGGAGCCGTCGAGGCTCTCTTGGAAGAATGTTCATCCCTTGTAAAAAGTAGTTATCTCCTCGTCTTCAAAGAAAAGGGGGTCCCGATCATTATGGCACAACCCCGACTTGGGTACTAGACACCTGATTCTTTTGACCGAGCATCTCCATCTCAGGATTAACACGAAGAATGGGTCAAGTTAGGAAAAGTAAGTTGTTCAAATGATAAAGGAACACGGGAGGGGATGCTTATAGTTTTCCTGGGTTGTTGGTGGACAGACCATCGATATACCTTATCTTGGAAAAATTTGTGGCTTCCCCTTTGTATATGATGGCCAAGACCAGACCAAAGGCCGCATCGTCTTTGAACTCTCTTGCAATTGATCGTGTGGCATCATAAAATCCATTGTATGAACACAATAGGTGTTGACGTTGCCGGAGTGGTTGGACTATCCGGATGATGGCTATGGCCATCACATCCACGATTGTAAGGTTGGTTCTGGTCACGCACTTTACCTTCTTCGCAAGGTCAGACACGTCGGAGTCATCTTTTTAAGCTATGCTCCATTGCCTCCAGCTGAAACGCTTCTATAGAAGATACAAGGAGAAGATCGGAAGGCCAGGCCAAACTAGATCGAGTAGAGGCACGTCGGTCATATAAAACCATTTGAATGCCCACGTGTCGTATTCCATGGGAGTGTTGATGGGGTTGTTGGTACCATCTATTCTGCATACCTGAGTGGCGCCCACTTCAAGTACTTTCCTGTCACGAGAACATGGCATTACACAAAAATATTTCCTCCACAGTCCAAAGTTCTCTTCACAACCAAGGTACATCTCGCACAAAGCGACAAACCTTGCAATATGTAATATGGAGTTGGGGTAGAATGGTGGAGTTGGATCCTATAGAATTCGAGCAGTCCCCAACGGAATGGGTGGATAGGAAAGTCTAAACTACAAAGGAGAAAGGGGACGAAACATACCCGTTCGTCTCCATGGAGAGCAAGATGATTGTCTTCATGGGTTTACCCTTCAACAGATATGAGGCCTACGTGAATCAGATCCAAATCCGGGTGCGGTAGATAGCCTTGAGTGGTGAGCCGTCCCAGTTGGACATGCAATACGGTGCAACTCCCCCAGGCAACCTTGAGGGGGGCGTGTGGGCGCTTGGAGGACCCTAGCTTTGTTGGCCATGGTTAAAAGACTTCTAGGCTCGGGGTTGTGGGGGGAAATGTCGCTCGTGGCAAGAGAAAGACCAAGATGCGATGGGATACAATTTTACCAATCATTGTTAAATAAAGAAAGAGGGAATCGACGCTTCAGCACTGCTCGTAAAGATGGCTCCACTCAAGATGTGGCGCGGTCATCGAGGCGGCACATGGTGGGACCAGAGCCGGGGACCATAAATCTGAAGAAGATTTCCCAAAGAAAATGCCATGCGGGTTAGTGGGAAGCTATTGAACTCTTCCGTCGACGCGAAGACTAAAAGAGGATTATCTTATGAAGATCCTCATGCTCCGTGTCAAAGACTAGTTCTGGTGCTACTGAGGGAGTCCAAGACTATGGCCCCCAGCCAAGGTGGTTTAGTCCCTCGGCCAGGCTGGAGGCCCATAAAGGAGAAAGACTTAGAAGGCCTAATGACGAAGCATGGATACTCTAGATTCTACTAAGGCTTGGCGTGCACTCCAAGGAAGGAATGATCCGTTCGGCATGTAATCTATATATGGTAACTGATATTCATGTAACCCTAGCTACCGCCGGTGCCTATATAAACTGTGGGGTTTAATGAGTAAAGGATACCCATACACAACATCTCAACCATAGGGTTTAGCCCACAATCTCGCGATCTCGGGGTAGGTCAACTCGGTAATCACTCCAACATCAATATAATAAGAGCAAGACATGGGTGTTTACCTCCATAGAGAGGGCCCTAACCTGGTGTTGTTGCCAAACCCGACTCACCTCGAGTAGGAGGGCCCGAGCTATGAGATCGGACATATGGTAACAAGAGACAAAGAGGCTTTTACCCAGGTTCGATCCCTCTTGATGGATGTAAAACCCTACGTCCCGCTCTTGTTGTTTTGATATTGTAAAGAATATAGAGTTGATCTACCTCGAGATCATGGATTTGTGGGCTAAACCATAGGGGTTATGAAGTTGTGTATGGATATCCTCTACGGGCTAAACCCCACGATTTATATAGGCAATCGGGGTATCTAGGGTTACATCAATGTAGGTTATTGACACGTCTCCAACGTATCTATAATTTTTTATGGTTCCATGTTATTATCTTGTCAACTTTGGATGTTTTGTATGCATGAATATGCTATTTTATATCTTTTTGGGGAATAACCTATTAACTCAGTGCCAAGTGCCAGTTTCTGTTTTTCCGTGTTTTTGACCCTTTTCAGAGAAGAATATTAAATGGAGTCCAAATAGAATAAAACCTGCGGAATGATTTTTTCCATAACAGAAGATACGCACGGAGCTTGAGAACCAAGGCAAAGGACCCCGGGGGAGGTCACAAGCCCCCTAGCCACGGTCTGGGGGGTCACGCCTACCAGGCTTGTGGGCCCCACCTGGCTCCTTTGCCCTACTTCTTTCGCCTATAAATTCCCTAAAAATCCAGAACCACCAAAGAGAGCCACAAAAATACTTTTCCGCCGCCGCAAGCTTCTGTCTCCGCAAGATCCCATCTGGGGACCGTTCTGATGCCCTACCAGAGGGGGATTCGGACACGGAGGGCTTCTTCATCAACACCATTGCCTCTCCGATGATGCGTGAGTAGTTCACCACAGACCTTCGGGTCCATAGCTAGTAGCTACATGGCTTCTTCTCTCTCTTGGATCTTCAATACAAAGTTCTCCATGATCTTCATGGAGATCTATCCGATGTAACCTTCTTTTGCGGTGTGTTTGTCGAGATTCGATGAATTGTGGATTTATGATCAGATCTATGAATATTATTTGAGTCTCCTCTGATCTCTTATATGCATGATTTCATATCCTTGTAATTCTCTTCGAGTTGTGGGTTTCGTTTGGCCAATTTGATCTATAATTCTTGCAATGGGAGAAGTGCTTGGTTTTGGGTTCATACCGTGTCGTGTCCTCACCCAGTGACAGAAGGGGTAGTGAGGCATGCATCGTGTTGTTGCCATCAAGGGTAAATAGATGGGGTTTATATCTATTGCATGAATTTATCCCTCTACATCATGTCATCTTGCTTAAGGCGTTACTCTGTTTGTTATGAACTCAATACACTAGATGCATGCTGGATAGTGGTCGATGTGTGGAGTAATAGTAGTAGATGCAGAAAGTATCGGTCCACTTGTCTCGGACGTGATGCTTATATGTATGATCATTGCCTTAGATATCATCATGACTTCGCGTGATTCTATCAATTGCTCGAGAGTAATTCGTTCGCCCACCGTAATACTTGCTATCATGAGAGAAGCCTCTAGTGAACACTATGGCCCTCGGATCTACTTCACCTCATATTTTCAGATCTACAGATTTACTTTGTTGGACTTTTCACCTTCAGATATCACCTTGCAAATAATCGTGAAGGGATTGACAAGCCCTTTATAGCGTTGGGTGCAAGTTTGTTTGTTTTTGCGCGGGTACATTGGTGCATCATCTTGATACTCCTACTGGATTGATACCTTGGTTCTCAAACTGAGGGAAATAATTACTGCTACTATGCTGCATCACCCTTTCCTCTTCAAGGGAAAAACCAATTCAAGCTCAAGAGGTAGGAAGAAGAATTTCTGGCGCCGTTTCCGGGGAGTATTCAAAGTGAAGCTTATCCAAGTAACTATCGCAAACTCATCTCTTACATTTACATTATTTTCCTTTTGCCTCTCGTTTTCCTCTCCCCCACTTCCAAAAAACAAAATTCATAAAAATATTTGCCTTTTTTGTTTGCCTTTCCTTTGCTTGTGTGCTATGTGCCTTCAATATGCTTGCATCTTTGCTTGCTGAAAATCTATTGATATGGATCCTCATCCACTTGCTAATCTCTTTAAGAGATCCAATTATGTTGAACCAATTGCTAGTGAGTTGAGTGCACTTGAATATCTTTATGAAGTTTTGCTTGAGATGCGTGAATCTGAAAATTGTGGTGAAGAAATTTATGAAGTGATTCACGAGGGCTCCTTGAATGAAAAGCATGATTGCAATGGTTTCATTATGAATTCTATTAATGTCAATCATGCTAAAAATATGCAAAACCCTAAGCTTGGGGATGCAAGTTTTGCTATGTCCACTACTTGTTGCAATGATCATGATTGGGGTAATGATTTTTCTTATGATCTTGAAAATTTGTTTGAGACTCATGATGAATATGATATTTTTAATAATATTGAAAGTGGGTTTGGAGAAGTCATGACTTTAGTTGATGATAATCCCACTATTTTTGAAGAGCGTCAACTTTGCATGCATATGGATCATGAAAAGAATATCCTATGTGATAGCTATATTGTTGAATTTGAATATGATCCCACATGTAATTGTTATGAGAGAGTAAAATAGTGTGGTAGAAAGTTTCATATCACTAAATCACCTCTTGTTATGTTGAAATTGCTATTGTCTCTTTCTTCTTCCTTGCATATGGTCGTTATTGCTTGTCTTGATAATTTGTTTTCCTATAAAATGCCTATGCATAGGAAGTATGTTAGACTTAGATGTGATTTTCACATGCTTTATGATGCTCTCGTTGTGCTTCAATTCTTATCTTTTATGTGAGCATCATTGAATTATCAATGCCTAGCTAATGGCGTTAAACAATAGCGCTTCTTGGGAGGCAACCCAATGAATTTATCTTTGCTTTTTGCTTTCTGTTTTGTTGTGTCCACACCATCATAATTCTGTTATGATTGTTTTTTTATGTTTCTTTTTGTGTTTGTGCCAAGTAGAACCTTTATGATCAGTTTTGGTGATGGTTGTTTGATCGTGCTGAAAAAGACAAAAACTTTGCGCTCACGGAAATATTTTTAATTCATATCCAGAAAGCGCTTTTGAGTTGATTCTTTTGCTTATGATTGATCTACAAATTGCCCTAATTTTCATTATTGTTCAGAATTTTTGGGATACCAAAGGTATACTAAGTATACAGATTGCTATAGATTGGTCTGTATTTGACAGATTCTGTTTTTGTTGTCTTGATTGCTTATTTTGGTGAAACTATGGATAGTATCGGGGGATACTAGCCATGCAAAAGTGAGAATACAGTAATATAACACCAATATAAATAGAAATCAAGTTTTCTACAGTACCTAAAGAGTGTTGGTTTGTTTTCTTATGCTAATGGTATCACGAGTTTATGTTTAAGTTTTGTGTTGTGAAGTTTTCAAGTTTTGGGTGATGTTCTCAGGGACAATGGGATAAAGAGTGGAAAGAGCTTAAGCTTGGGGATGCCCAAGGCATCCCAAGCCAAATTCAAGGACACCAAAAAGCCTAAGCTTGGGGATGCCCCGGGAAGGCATCCCCTCATTCGTCTTCAATCCATCGGTAACGTTACTTGGAGCTACATTTTTATTCACCACATGATATGTGTTTTGCTTGGAGTGTCGTGTATTATAGGAGTATTTTATTTTTTTGTCACAATCATCCTTTCTGCACACCTTTTTGAGAGGGACATGCACTCATCGTGACTTAGCTAGAATACTCATTGAGCTTCACTTTATCTTTTGAGTTAGGCAATTTAGCTCGCATGTGCTTCGCTTATATCTTTTGAGCTTGATAGCTTTGCTCTAGTGCTTCACTTAGATATTTTTAGAGCATGGCGGTGTCATATTTTGAATAAATAAGAACTCTCGATCTTCACTTATATCTTTTTGAGAGTGCTCTCTCTAAGTAACTTGGTAATTGGCGTGTGTTAGGAAAGAGTCCTAAAGATGATAGGCATCCAAAGAGGATGTAATAAAAACTTCCATATTCAAGTGCATTGATTAGTAAAGAGAAGTTTGATTCCTCTCAATTAGTTTTGAGATATGGATACGGTAATATTAGAGTTATGTTAGTAGGGTGTTGTGAATCTAGAAATACTTGTGTTGAAGTTAGTGATTCCCATAGCATGCACGTATGGTGAACCGCTATGTTAGGAAGTCGGAGCATAATTGATGTATTGATTGTCATACTTTGTGTTGCGGTCGGGATCGTGCGATGGTTAACACCTACCAACCCTTCCCCTAGGAGTATGCGTTTAGCACTTTGTTTTGATTACTAATTAAAACTTTCACAATAAGTATATGAGTTCTTCATGACTAATGTGAGTCCATGGTATAGATGCACTTTCACCTTCCACCATTGCTAGCCTCTCTAGTACCGCACAACTTTCGCCGGTGCACAAACCCACCATATACCTTCCTCAAAACAGCCACCATACTTACCTATTATGGCATTTTCATAGCCATTCCAAGATATATTGCCATGCAACCCCCACCGTTCCATATCATGACATGTGTCGTCACTTTCATATTGCCATTGCATGATTGTAAGATAGCTAGCAAGATGTTTCAACGTCATACGCTAAGCTAGATCGTTGCACATCCCGGTACACTGTCGGAGGCATTTCCTAAAGAGTCATCATTGCTCTAAGTGTTGAGTTCTAAGTAAATAAAAGTGTGATGATCATCATTATTAGAGCATTGTCCCACGTGAGGGAAAAAAAGAGGCCAAAGATGCCCACCAAAAAAATGAAAAAAAGAGGCCAAAGAGCCCAAACAAAAAAAAGAGAGAACAAGAGAGAAGGGACAATGCTACTATCTTTTTCCACACTTGTGCTTCAAAATAGCACCATGTTCTTCATGATAGAGAGTCTCTCGTTTGGACACCTCCATATACTAGTAGGAATTTTCATTATATAACTTGGCTTCTATATTCCAATGATGGGCTTCCTCAAAATTGTCCTAGGTCTTCGTGAGCAAGCAAGTTGGGTGCACACCCGCTAGTTTTCCTCTTGAGCTTTCACACACTTATTGCTCTATGTGATTCTGTTGCATGGTAATCCCTACTCATTCACATTGATATCTATTGATGGGCATCTCCATAGCCCGTTGATATGCCGAGTCAATGTGACCATCTCCTCCTTTTTGCCTCACAACCTCCACCACACTCTATTCCACCTATAGTGCTATATCCATGGCTCACGCTCATGTACTGCGTGAGAATTGAAAAAGTTTGAGAAAGTAAGAGTGCAAAAACAATTACTTGGCCAATACCGGGGTTGTGGATAATTTAAATTCGTTGTGTGGGGATGATGGAGCATATCCAGACTATATGATTTTGTAGGGATAACTTTATTTGGCCTTGTTATTTCAAAAATCCATGATCACTTTGCTAGTATGCTTGAAGTACTATTGTTTTCATGTCAATAGTAAACTAGTGTTTTGAATCTTACGGATCTGAACATTCATGCCACAAGAAAGAAGTTACGAAGGACAAAAATGTTAGGTAGCATTCCACATCAAAAATTCAGTATTTATCACTTCCCTACTCGAGGACGAGCACGAGTTAAGCTTGGGGATGCTTGATACGTCTCCAACGTATATATAGTTTTTGATGGTTCCATGCTATTATCTTGTCAACTTTGGATGTTTTGTATGCATGAATATGCTATTTTATATCTTTTTTGGGACTAACCTATTAACTCAGTGCCAAGTGCCAGTTTTTGTGTTTTTCGTGTTTTTGACCCTTTTCAGAGAAGAATATTAAACGGAGTCCAAACGGAATAAAACATGTGGAATGATTTTTTCCGTAACAGAAGATACGCAGGGAACATGAGAACCAAGGCAAAGGACCTCGGGGGAGGTCACAAGCCCTCTAGCCACGGCCTGGGGGGCGCGCCTACCAGGCTTGTGGGACCCACGTGGCTCCTTTGCCCTACTTCTTTCGCCTATAAATTCCCTAAAAATCTAGAACCACCAAAGAGAGCCACGAAAATACTTTTCCGCCCCCGCAAGCTTCTGTCTCCGCAAGATCCCATATGGGACCATTCTGGTGCCCTGCCGGAGGGGGATTCGGACTTCTTCATCAACACCATTGCCTCTCCGAGGATGCGTGAGTAGTTCACCACAGACCTTCGGGTCTATAGCTAGTAGCTAAATGGCTTCTTCTTTCTCTTGGATCTTCAATACAAAGTTATCCATGATCTTCATGGAGATCTATCTGATGTAACCTTCTTTTCCGATGTGTTTGCCGAGATCCGATGAATTGTGGATTTATGATCAAATCATCTATGAATATTATTTGAGTATCCTCTGATCTCTTATATGCATGATTTCGTATCCTTGTAATTCTCTTCGAGTTGTGGGTTTCATTCAGCCAGCTTGATCTATAATTCTTGCAATGGGAGAAGTGCTTGGTTTTGGGTTCATACTCTATGGTGCCCTCACCCAGTGACAGAAGGGGTAGTGAGGCATGCATCATGTTGTTGCCATCAAGGGTAAATAGATGGGGTTTATATCTATTGCATGAATTTATCCCTCTACATCATGTCATCTTGCTTAAGGCGTTACTCTGTTTGTTATGAACTCAATACAGTAGATGCATGCTGGATAGTGGTCGATGTGTGGAGTAATAGTAGTAGATGCAGAAAGTATCGGTCCACTTGTCTCGGACGTGATGCTTATATGTATGATCATTGCCTTAGATATCATCAGGACTTTGCGCGATTCTATCAATTGCTCGACAGTAATTCGTTCACCCACGGTAATACTTGCTATCATGAGAGAAGCCTCTAGTGAACACTATGGCCCTCAGGTCTACTTCACCTCATATTTTTAGATCTACAGATTTACTTTGTTGCACTTTTCACCTTCACATCTCACCTTGCAAATAATCGTGAAGGGATTGACAACCCCTTTATAGCGTTGGGTGCAAGTTTGTTTGTTTTTGCGCAGGTACATTTATGCATCATCTTGATACTCCTACTGGAATGTTACCTTGGTTCTCAGACTGAGGGAAATACTTACTGCTATTGTGTTGCATCACCCTTTCCTCTTCAATGGAAAAACCAACGCAAGCTCAAGATCGTGCTCTGCATTCAGAAGATATCATCAATCAAGGGTTATTCCCCATGCGGTCACAACGGCTCGATCCTACCAAAATGTGGTGAATTCACTCATGCAGCTAAGGGGACCGTTCACCTTTTTACCTTGCCTATAAAGTCGTGGGGTGGTTGATCGTTTCCCCCCATGATTCCTTCTTGCTCCTACCTCGAGAACTCCTCTTGCTTCCTGCGCCCATAGCCTTCTCTCATTCTTTTCACCGCAATGGCATACGGATATCTGAAGGGGCGGTGGTGTCCGTCAAGGGTGAACCTTGCCGCCATGAACGAGCTTCGGGTGGTGGGTTACATCCCTGCAAACGTATCTTGTAGGGTGACGGAGCACAATCAGTGTGTCCCCACTCCCCAAGTCGGGGAGCGAGTCGTATTCATTTCCCACCTCATCGAAGGTCTGGGTTTTCCCAGCACCCCTTCATGCGGGGGGTCTTCTTCAACAGGGTCGATTTTATAATATGGCCTTGAATTTGATCCTCCATCTCGCCGCCTTCATTACGGTGTGCGGGGCCTTCCTGTGAATCCCTCACCACTTCGGCTTATGGCTAAGCACTTTCTTCTGCAAGTCCAATAGTGGTGATGACCGCGATAGCAGTGGCGACCTTGCCAAATGTGGTGGGGCAATGATTAGTAAACGCCCAACAACAGCGTGTCCGAAAGGCGCTTACATCGAGATGGTGAAGAGGTGGTAGGAGGAGTGGTTCTACATCACCAAACATCACACTAAGAACCTGACCACACTTCCTCCCTTCATAGGTCTACCGCCGAAGAAATTATATTCCTTGCAGCCGAAAGATGTGGAATGGGGTAACCCCGAGGTGGTCTGCATCCTGCGGTCAAATGTCTACAAGCTTGCAACCAACTCCAAGTTGGTGCACATCATCGATGTGATGTTGCATCGTTGGATCATGCCACTTCAACAACGGACCAATCTAATGTGGCTCTACACCCCTGAAGATGCACCAACGACCCATAATTTTTTCCTGCTGACATAAACAGCATGTGGGCATCGCTCTTCAATACCAAGGGGACCGAGTTACCCATGGACGGGCCTGACAACGGCTACTCTGAGGCGTGCACGCCAAAGGAGGTAGCTTTTATTTCCTTCGACCTAATTCGACCGAATATGATGATTCCTAAATGTGGTATTCTCTCCAATGTGCAAAACTGGATGAACCAGGCAGCAAATATTGACTTCCATGCCCCTCTACCTGAGGAGACCATCTCCCCCAAGCTCCAGGCACTTCTGGCCCCGATGCCTTCAAAGGGCCTGACCAAGGCCACAAAGAAGTTGGCAAAGAGGAGGAGGAGGACCGGAGGTCCTCCAATCACATAACCCTATCTAAGATGGGGACTTCCAGCCTGAATCCTCGGAAATAGGAGTCGAGGAGGGGAGTAAGAAGACGAGGACAACTGCTCTCCCCAAGGAAGAGGGCAGCATTCAAGGACCCCCATCAACATGGAGACCCCTGGAGGTGAGAGGCGTCTCACAAGGGTGTCTGATGTCACCCCTCATAGGCCAAAGATTGAGATAGTCCTCTCCTCCTCGGAGGGTGGGGAGTCCAAGGCCGGCAAGCGTAGGCCTCCGTCGAGGAGGTATCTCTTTTTCTCTTCAACCCTTATGTTTTATATAGTATTTATAACCTCTATGGGCCTTCTAACCCTTCCCTTTCGCCTTATACAGGACCCAAGGGATAGCTTCCAATGATGGTGGATCCAGCGGGCTTCCCACCGATAGATCCTCCAAGGGGCATCGCCCTACCCCTACCATGCCCAAGGTGCCATGGGAGGCAACATCACTGGCTCCTGCCATGGTTACCACGGGTGGAATTGTCACTACGTCCCCGGCTAGGATGGAGTCCACGGCTGCCGAGACCCTTTGTCCAAGGTTCCTTCCTCTACGGAAGGGACACAACTGGGGGAGTCCACATCCTCGGCGCCCAAGGGCACCGAGATGAAATGGCACTCCACCCACGTGTCCCTTCTCCGACAAGGGAGATGGATTAGGTGGTGCGATCACCTCTGCCTGCCCAAGGACAAGTATCTAGAGGGTGGGCCGATGAGGTGGAAGAGGTCGTAGATGGCTCTTTCATCCTTGTCGAGCATCACACCGTGATGGGTGTGGTGCTGCAAAGCTACAAAGCCATGGAGGATAGTATATGAGGGGGCTTCAAAGGCCTCTTGCGAGGTTTCTTGGTAAACCACGCTAGACTTACTTTTACCTATACGACTAGAAAAAATCCTAGACAAAAATGTGATTGATCCGAGGATCATAGATAATTATCCACAGTAGCCCCCAAGCCCTGGAGTGAGATCCAAATATCTTGCTCGGGGTTCAAATTATATTTCTAAAAGAGAGAACCATACAACAATGGTCCCCGCAACCTTGATCGGATACTAATATTCGAACACATGATCAATATTGGTCGAGGTGCGCTAATATTTTCTTGTTGCTCCTCTTTGGTTTTTAACCAAGTTTTCTCTTCCACCTCTCGAGGGCTGGAAGAAATCAACCGGAAGCTCGAGATGTCCCAGAAGGACATGGAGCTTATGAAGAAGTAGATGGAGGAGCGCTAGGTAAAATTGATAATCTTACTTGGCGGTTCATATTTCTTCATCGAATCTATTTTTAAGGTAGTAGTCTTAGCATGCCTGTAATTTTGTAGCTTCCTCCTTGGTAGTAGATAAACTCGAATACGATTTGGAAATAGCTCAACACGAGGCACGGGAGCACAAAGTTGCAGCCAACCAAGCCCACAAAGAGTTGGCCATAGTGAAGGAGGTTGCATGCAAGCACCCAGCCCGGGTACAGGAGATGGATGTAGACCTAGCGGAGGTTGTCACCAAGCGACATGCTTTGCGGGAGGAGAAGAAGACCTTCTCCACTGATCTTGCCAAGGCTACATTGAAGTGCAAGGAGGCTAAGATCCAGGCCCGGTCGGATCTTGAAGCACTGCGTAAAGTAAGCCAAATCGCCACACGTAAGCCTTATTTGTTGCAATGTGTTTTCGGTGACAGCCGTTTTTTCCTTCTTACGCGAAACTGGCATTCCATGGAGGCTTTCAAGGACCTCTTGTAGTGTTACAGATGCATGCACGCTCTACGCCATTCGAACTGACAAGCCAATGGAGAAGATATTCTGGCGTCAGTTCCATGCAGTTGAGCATCCGCCGCAGCTCAAAAATCAAATGAACGAGTTAGGAGAGCTATTTTGGGCGGCGTACCCCGTTACGAGGGACCCCTGCATCAACTTGTGGCCGTCAAGGCCCATACCTTGCAGATTTGCGGCTTGCTGATTAGGTTGCATGAGGCCACCCCCATATCCTTAACTCAAAGAGTTCGGCTTGTTTGGAAGGCGCCCAACATGCATATGCGTCAGCAATGGCAGATTATCCAAAGATCAAGCCACTCAAGATCGCCTTTGGGCCTTCGACGGGAAAGAATCGGACGTACAAGGACTACCTGGCTTTCGCTTGTTTTTTTCTACAGGAATACTCCCACCCCGAGCTCCTCCAAGGTGAGCTCCCCTGCTCCTCCTCCCTCTGTCTCCACACTGCCGGCCTCCACACCGCCGGCCTCCTCCACAGCGAGCTCCGGCCGGCCCTGTTTCCTGTATTTTTGTTACAGAGCAACACTACATTTTTGTTTTGTGTTGTGTAGATGGATGCGTTGTCCTATGATTCCAGTTGGTCGTCATCGAACGATTTGGACATTGAGGACTTGCTTCAAGACGATGACATCGAGATGATGGGCCTCCTCCTCGACGTGAAAGAGTTTGAAGACCGCGTGAAGCTGATGGATCAGAGGAGAGGGTCGAAGATGGGGCGAGTCACCATCTACTGGAACCGTTGTCTCGGACACGAACATTTGATGCGAGACTACTTCGCGGAGGTACCGACATGCCCACCTCGCCTCTTCCGGAGAAGGTACCGAATGCGCCATAGTTTGTTTGTGAAAATTGTCACCGATTGTGAGGCCTGTTGGAAATATGCCCTAGAGGCAATAATAAAATGGTTATTATCATATTTCCTTGTTCATGATAATCGTCTATCGTTCATGCTGTAATTGTATTAACAGGAAACACTAATACATGTGTGAATGAATAGATCACAATGTGTCCCTAGCAAGCCTCTAGTTAGCTAGCTCGTTAGTCAATAGATGATCATGGTTTCCTGATCATGGACATTGGATGTCATTGATAACGGGATCACATCATTGGGAGAATGATGTGGTGGACAAGACCCAATCCTAAGCCTAGCACTAGATCGTATTGTTCGTATGCTAATGCTTTTCTAATGTCAAGTATCTTTTCCTTCGACCGTGAGATTGTGCAACTCCCGGATACCGTAGGAGTGCTTTGGGTGTATCAAACGTCACAACGTAACTGGGTGACTATAAAGGTGCACTACGGGTACCTCCGAAAGTGTCTGTTGGGTTGGCACGAATCGAGATCGGGATTTGTCACTCCGTGTGACGGAGAAGTATCTCTGGGCCCACTCGGTAGAACATCATCATGAGCTCAATGTGACTAAGGAGTTAGTCACACGATGACGTGCTACGGAACGAGTAAAGAGACTTACCGGTAACGAGATTGAACAAGGTATAGGTATACCGACGATCGAATCTCGGGCAAGTTCTATACCGACAGACAAAGGGAATCGTATACGGGATTGATTGAATCCTTGACATCGTGGTTCATCCGATGAGATCATCGTGGAGCTAGTGGGAGCCACCATGGGTATCCAGACCCCGCTGATGGTTATTGGCCAGAGAGGTGTCTCGGTCATGTCTGCCTGTCTCCCGAACCCGTAGGGTCTACACACTTAAGGTTCGATGACGCTAGGGTTATAGGGAATTGTTATAAGAGATTACCGAAAGTTGTTCGGAGTCCCGGATGAGATCCCGGACGTCACGAGGAGCTCCGGAATGGTCCGGAGGTAAAGATTGATATATAGGACGGATGGTTTCGGACACCGGAAGTGTTTCGGGCATCACCGGTAACGTACCGGGACCACCGGGACCACCGGAGGTGGTCCCGGGGGACCACCGAAGGGGGGCTGCGACCCCAAGAGGTAAGATGGGCTAAGTGGGGGTGGGAACCAGCCCCTAGTTGGGCTGGTGCGCCTCCCCACTCAGCCCATGGCGCAGGGGAAAGAAAAAGAGGGGGGAACCCTAACTTAGGTGGGCCTTAGGCCCACCAGAGGGGTGCGCCACCCCCTCCTCCCCATCTGGCCGCCACACCCCCCATCTGGGAGGGCTGCCGCACCCCCTAGGGTGGGAACCCTAGGGGTGGCACCCCCTCTCCCCTTCCCCTATATATAGTGGGCACTTTTGGCCTTTGGAGGACACAATTTTCCCTCTCCCTCGGCGCAGCCCTGCACTTCTTCCTCCTCCTCTCTGCCGGCGCTTGGCGAAGCCCTGCCGGGAGACCTCGTCTCTCCACCAACACCACGCCGTCGTGTTGCTGGTCTTCTTCCCCAACCTCTCCCTCCTCCTTGCTGGATCAAGGTGCGGGAGACGTCACCGGGCTGCACGTGTGTTGAACGCGGAGGTGCCGTTGTTCGGCACTAGATCGGAATCGCTGCGAGTACGACTCCATCAACCGCGTTCTAGCAACGCTTCCGCTTAGCGATCTTCAAAGGTACGAAGATGCTCTTACCCCTCTCTCGTTGCTGGTCTCTCCATAGGAAGATCTGAACATGCGTAGGAAAATTTTTGAATTTATGCTACGTTACCCAACAGTGGCATCCGAGCCAGGTTTCCTATGCGTAGATTCTATGCACGAGTAGAACACAAAAGTTGTGGGCGATGGTTTGTCAATTTGCTTGCCGTTAATAGTCTTATTCTTTTCCAGCGGTATTGTGGGATGAAGCGGACCGGACCGACCTTACACGTACGCTTACGTGAGACTGGTTCCACCGACAGACATGCACATCGTGCATAAAGGTGGCTAGCGGGTGTCTGTCTCTCCTACTCTAGTCGGATTGGATTTGATGAAAAGGGTCCTTATGAAGGGTAAATAGCTTTGGCATATCATCGTTGTGGCTGTCACGTAGGTAAGAAGGCGTTCTTGCTAGAAACCCAAATCAGCCACGTAAAACTTGCAACAACAATTAGAGGACGTCTAACTTGTTTTTGCAGGGTTTGACATGTGATGTGATATGGCCAAAGTTGTGATGTTGCATGTATGATGTATGAAATGATCATGTTATTGTAATAGGTTTCACGACTTGCATGTCGATGAGTATGACAACCGGCAGGAGCCATAGGAGTTGTCTTAATTTATTGTATGAGATGCAACGCCTTGTGCTTGCTACTTTTACTTCATTGCTAACGGTTAGCCATAGTAGTAGTGATAGTAGTAGTTGGCGTGACGACTTCACGGAGACACGATGATGGAGATCATGATGATGGAGATCATGGTGTCACGCCGGTGACGATGATGATCAAGCGATGCCTGAAGATGGAGATCGAATGAGCAAAGATGATAATGGTCATATCATGTCACTATATGATTGCATTGTGATGTTTATCATGTTTTACATCTTATTGCTTAAAACGACGGTAGCATAATAAGATGATCCCTCCTAAAATTTCGAGAAAGTATTCCCCTAAGTGTGCACCGTTGCGAAGGTTCGTTGTCTCGAAGCACCACGTGATGATCGGGTGTGATAGATTCTAACGTTCGCATACAACGGGTGTAAGCCAGATTTACACACGCGAAACACTTAGGTTGACTCGACGAGCTTAGCATGTACAGACATGACCTCGAATACAAGAGACCGAAAGGTCGAACATGAGTCATATGGTTGAATACGATCAGCATGAAGTTGCTCACCATGGTGACTAGTCCGTCTCACGTGATGATCGGACACGGGTTAGTCAACATGGATCATGTATCACTTAGATGACTAGAGGGATGTCGATTTAAGTGGGAGTTCATACTTAATTTGATTAAATGAACCTGATTGTCATGAACTTAGTCTAAAAGTTGTCTTTATAAATATTGTAGATGTCCAACGTCAACCTCAACTTCAACGCATTCCTAGAGAAAAACAAGCTGAAAGATGATGGTAGCAACTATGCGGACTGGGTTCGCAACCTGAAGCTCATCCTTGAAGCAGCTAAAAAGGCTTATGTCCTTAATGCGCCGCTAGGTGACCCTCCTGCTCCCGCAGCAGCCCAGGACGTTCTAAACGTCTGGCAAGTGTGGAGTGATGACTACTCTCTGGTCAGGTGTGGCATGTTATACAGTTTAGAAACGGGGCTCCAAAGACGTTTTGAGCAACACGGGGCATATGAGATGTTCCAAGAGCTGAAGCTAGTTTTTCAAGCTCATGCCCGTGTTGAGAGATATGAAGTCTCCGACAAGTTCTTCAGCTGTAAGATGGAGGAGAACAGTTCTGTCAGTGAGCACATACTCAAAATGTCTGGGTTACACGGTCGTCTGACTTCACTTGGAGTCGAACTTCCGGATGATGCTATCATTGACAGAATCCTCCAGTCTCTCCCACCAAGCTACAAAGGCTTTGTACTTAACTACAACATGCAAGGGATGGAGAAAACCATTCCCGAGTTGTACTCGATGCTCAAGTCTGCAGAAGTAGAAATCAAGAAGGAGCATCAAGTGTTGATGGTCAACAAGACCACTAGTTTCAAGAAAGGCAGGGGTAAGAAGAACTTCAAGAAAGACGGCAAAGCTGTTGCCGCGCCCGGTAAGCCAGATACCGGGAAGAAGAAAAAGAACGGACCCAAGCCTGAGACTGAGTGCTTCTACTGCAAGGGAAAAGGTCACTGGAAGCGGAACTGCCCCAAATACTTAGCGGACAAGAAGGCCGGCAACGTTAAAGGTATATATGATATACATGTTATTGATGTGTACCTTACCAGCGCTCGTAGTAGCTCCTGGGTATTTGATACCGGTGTTGTTGCTCACATTTGCAACTCAAAGCAGGAACTGCGGAATAAGCGGAGACTAGCCAAGGACGAGGTGACGATGCGCGTCGGGAATGGTTCAAAGGTCGATGTGATCGCCGTCGGCACGCTACCTCTACATCTACCGTCGGGATTAGTTTTAAACCTTAATAATTGTTATTTAGTACCATCTTTAAGCATGAACATTGTATCAGGGTCTTGCTTAATGCGAGACGGCTACTCATTCAAGTCAGAGAATAATGGTTGTTCTATTTATATGAGTGATATGTTTTATGGTCATGCTCCGCTGGTGAATGGTTTATTCTTGATGAATCTCGATCGTGATGTTACACATATTCATAGTGTGAGTACCAAAAGATGCAAAGTTGATAATGATAGTCCCGCATACTTGTGGCACCGCCGCCTTGGTCATATCGGCGTTAAGCGCATGAAGAAGCTCCATACTGATGGACTGCTAGAGTCTCTTGACTTTGAATCATTTGACACATGCGAACCGTGCCTCATGGGCAAGATGACTAAGACTCCATTCTCAGGAATAATGGAGAGAGCCTCCGACTTATTGGAAATAATACATACTGATGTGTGTGGTCCAATGAACGTTGAAGCTCACAGTGGTTATCGTTATGTTCTCACTCTCATCGATGATTTGAGTAGGTATGGGTATATCTACTTGATGAAGCACAAATCTGAGACGTTTGAAAAGTTCAAGGAATTTCAGAGTGAGGTTGAGAATCAACGTGACAGAAAAATAAAATGTCTACGATCTGATCGTGGAGGAGAATATTTGAGTCACGAGTTTGGCACACACCTAAGAAAGTGTGGAATCGTTTCACAACTAACGCCGCCTGGCACACCGCAGCGCAACGGAGTGTCTGAACGTCGTAATCGCACCTTATTAGATATGGTACGATCTATGATGTCTCTCACCGACTTGCCGCTATCATTTTGGGGATACGCATTAGAAACTGCAGCATTCCCTTTAAATAGGGCACCGTCTAAATCCGTTGAGACGACACCGTATGAACTATGGTTTGGCAAGAAACCTAAGTTGTCGTTTCTTAAAGTTTGGGGCTGCGATGCTTATGTGAAGAAACTTCAACCAGAAAATCTCGAACCCAAAGCGGAGAAATGTGTATTCATAGGATACCCTAAGGAAACTATTGGGTATACCTTCTATCTTAGATCCGAAGGTAAAACCTTTGTTGCCAAGAACGGATCCTTTCTAGAGAAAGAGTTTCTCTCGAAAGAAGTAAGTGGGAGGAAGGTAGAACTTGATGAGGTAATTACACCCCCTCTCGAACAGGAAAGTAGCGCAACGCAAGAAGTTGTTCCTGTGATGCCTACACCAACTGAAGAGGAAGTTAATGATGATGATCATGAAGCTTCGGATCAAGTTACTACTGAACCACGAAGGTCCACAAGGGTACGCTCCGCACCAGAGTGGTACGGCAACCCTGTGATGGAAATCATGTTGTTAGACAACGGTGAACCTTCGAACTATGAAGAAGCGATGGCGGGCCCGGATTCCAACAAATGGCTTGAGGCCATGAAATCCGAGATAGGATCCATGTATGAGAACAAAGTATGGACTTTGGTGGACTTGCCCGATGACCGGCGAGCCATAGAAAATAAATGGATCTTCAAGAAGAAGACTGATGCAAATGGTAATGTAACCGTTTACAAAGCTCGACTTGTCGCAAAGGGTTTTCGACAAATTCAAGGAGTTGACTACGAAGAGACTTTCTCTCCCGTAGCGAAGCTGAAATCAGTCCGAATCATGTTAGCAATTGCCGCCTTTTATGATTATGAAATTTGGCAAATGGACGTCAAAACAGCATTCCTTAACGGGAATCTTAAGGAAGAGTTGTATATGATGCAACCAGAAGGTTTTGTCGATCCTAAAAGTGCTAACAAAGTATGCAAGCTCCAGCGCTCCATCTATGGGCTGGTGCAAGCATCTCGGAGTTGGAACATTCGCTTTAATGAGGTGATTAAAGCGTTTGGGTTCATACAGGTTTACGGAGAAGCCTGTCTGTACAAGAAAGTGAGTGGGAGCTCTGTAGCTTTCCTCGTACTATATGTGGATGACATATTATTGATGGGGAATGATATAGAGATGTTGGAGAGCATAAAGGCCTATTTGAACAAGAGTTTTTCAATGAAGGACCTTGGAGAAGCTGCATACATATTAGGCATCAAGATCTATAGAGATAGATCGAGACGCCTCATAGGTCTTTCGCAAAGTACATACCTTGACAAGATATTGAAGAAATTCAATATGGAAAACTCAAAGAAAGGGTTCTTGCCAGTTTTGCAAGGTATGAGATTGAGTAAGACTCAGTCGCCGACCACGGCAGCAGATAGAGAGAAGATGAGTTATGTTCCCTACGCTTCAGCCGTGGGCTCTCTAATGTATGCCATGCTGTGTACCAGACCTGATATAAACCTTGCGATAAGCTTGGTAGGGAGGTACCAAAGTAATCCCGGTGCGGAACACTGGACAGCGGTCAAGAATATCCTTAAGTACCTGAAAAGGACTAAGGAAATGTTTCTCATTTATGGAGGTGACGAAGAGCTCGTCGTAAAGGGTTACGTCGATGCTAGCTTCGACACAGATCCGGATGACTCTAAGTCACAAACCGGATACGTATATGTGTTGAATGGTGGGGCAGTGAGCTGGTGCAGCAGCAAGCAAGAAGTCGTGGCAGCATCTACATGTGAAGCGGAGTACATAGCTGCTTCAGAAGCGGCTCATGAAGGAATTTGGATGAAGGAGCTCATCACCGAACTTGGAGTGGTTCCAAGCGCGTCGGGTCCTATGACACTCTTCTGTGATAACACTGGAGCCATTGCCATAGCCAAAGAGCCCAGGTTTCACCGGAAGACGAAGCACATCAAGCGCCGCTACAACTCCATCCAGGACCATGTCCAAACTGGAGTGATAGATATTTGTAAAGTACACACGGATCTGAATATTGCAGACCCGTTGACTAAACCTCTTCCACGAGCAAAACATGATCAGCACCATAATGCTATGGGTGTTCGATACATCACAATGTAACTAGATTATTGTCTATAGTGCAAGTGGGAGACTGTTGGAAATATGCCCTAGAGGCAATAATAAAATGGTTATTATCATATTTCCTTGTTCATGATAATCGTCTATCGTTCATGTTATAATTGTATTAACAGGAAACACTAATACATGTGTGAATGAATAGATCACAATGTGTCCCTAGCAAGCCTCTAGTTAGCTAGCTCGTTAGTCAATAGATGATCATGGTTTCCTGATCATGGACATTGGATGTCATTGATAACGGGATCACATCATTGGGAGAATGATGTGGTGGACAAGACCCAATCCTAAGCCTAGCACTAGATCGTATTGTTCGTATGCTAATGCTTTTCTAATGTCAAGTATCTTTTCCTTCGACCGTGAGATTGTGCAACTCCCGGATACCGTAGGAGTGCTTTGGGTGTATCAAACGTCACAACGTAACTGGGTGACTATAAAGGTGCACTACGGGTACCTCCGAAAGTGTCTGTTGGGTTGGCACGAATCGAGATCGGGATTTGTCACTCCGTGTGACGGAGAGGTATCTCTGGGCCCACTCGGTAGAACATCATCATGAGCTCAATGTGACTAAGGAGTTAGTCACACGATGACGTGCTACGGAACGAGTAAAGAGACTTACCGGTAACGAGATTGAACAAGGTATAGGTATACCGACGATCGAATCTCGGGCAAGTTCTATACCGACAGACAAAGGGAATCGTATACGGGATTGATTGAATCCTTGACATCGTGGTTCATCCGATGAGATCATCGTGGAGCTAGTGGGAGCCACCATGGGTATCCAGACCCCGCTGATGGTTATTGGCCAGAGAGGTGTCTCGGTCATGTCTGCATGTCTCCCGAACCCGTAGGGTCTACACACTTAAGGTTCGATGACGCTAGGGTTATAGGGAATTGTTATACGAGATTACCGAAAGTTGTTCGGAGTCCCGGATGAGATCCCGGACGTCACGAGGAGCTCCGGAATGGTCCGGAGGTAAAGATTGATATATAGGACGGATGGTTTCGGACACCGGAAGTGTTTCGGGCATCACCGGCAACGTACCGGGACCACCGGGACCACCGGAGGTGGTCCCGGGGGACCACCGAAGGGGGGCTGCGACCCCAAGAGGTAAGATGGGCTAAGTGGGGGTGGGAACCAGCCCCTAGTTGGGCTGGTGCGCCTCCCCACTCAGCCCATGGCGCAGGGGAAAGAAAAAGAGGGGGGGAACCCTAACTTAGGTGGGCCTTAGGCCCACCAGAGGGGTGCGCCACCCCCTCCTCCCCATCTGGCCGCCACACCCCCCATCTGGGAGGGCTGCCGCACCCCCTAGGGTGGGAACCCTAGGGGTGGCACCCCCTCTCCCCTTCCCCTATATATAGTGGGCACTTTTGGCCTTTGGAGGACACAGTTTTCCCTCTCCCTCGGCGCAGCCCTGCACTTCTTCCTCCTCCTCTCTGCCGGCGCTTGGCGAAGCCCTGCCGGGAGACCTCGTCTCTCCACCAACACCACGCCGTCGTGTTGCTGGTCTTCTTCCCCAACCTCTCCCTCCTCCTTGCTGGATCAAGGTGCGGGAGACGTCATCGGGCTGCACGTGTGTTGAACGCGGAGGTGCCGTTGTTCGGCACTAGATCGGAATCGCTGCGAGTACGACTCCATCAACCGCGTTCTAGCAACGCTTCTGCTTAGCGATCTTCAAAGGTACGAAGATGCCCTTACCCCTCTCTCGTTGCTGGTCTCTCCATAGGAAGATCTGAACATGCGTAGGAAAAATTTTGAATTTATGCTACGTTACCCAACAAGGCCGCCTTGGATTACTTCAAGCATCACAGATCCGCCGCCGGTATCATGGGGTTTAGTGCATACCAAAAGATATCGGCTGCAATGTGGGTGCTCGCCTATGGCATACCCGCGGACTATACGGACGAGTATCTTCGCATTGGACAAGATACAACCACGGCGTCCGTTCATAGGTTTGCAAAATTGGTCATCCGGTTGTATGGTGATGAGTATCTTCAGGCAGCCAACGAGGAAGATACAAAGAGATTGATGGAGATGAATGAAAAAAGGGGATGGTAGGGGATTCTTGGTAGTCTTGATTGCATGCATTGGACATGGAAAAATTGTCCAAAGGCATGGCACGAAATGTATTGCGGTAAAAGCCGTGATGCTACCATTGTGCTTGAGGTCATGGCATCAGAGGACACATGGATTTGGCATGCATTTTTTGGTTTGCTGGGAACACTCAATGATATCAATGTGCTCAATAGATATCCTTTGTTCAAAATATTAGTTTCTGGGGATGCTCCAACTTGCAACTACAAAATAATGGACAATGAGTACTCAATGGGATACTATCTCACCGATGGAATTTACCCCGATTGGGCAACTCTTGTGAAGTCCATCAAGGAGAAAATGGGGTGCCTTTAACCAGAAAAGAGGCTCATTTCACCAAGGCACAAGAGGCAGCCCGCAAGGATATTGAGAGAGCTTTCGGTGTTTTGCAAGCAAGATTTGCCATAGTTCGGGGTCCAGCTCGTTTTTGGGACAAAAAAACCTTGGATAACATCATGAAATGTTGTGTGATTCTACACAACATGATCCTCGAGGATGAGAGAGGGTTAAAACTGCCTTGTTTCTATGACAATGTTGGTACTCGTGTGCAACCGGAAAGAAACCCTTGTCGCATACAAGCTTTTCTTGAAGCACATTGTTAGATTGAAGATGCAAACACTCATGGTCAGCTCCGGGGTGATCTAGTAGAGCACCAGTGGCAGTTGGCTGGGCGGCGCCAAGGCCCATGATCTACCTTTGTTTACTTTTCTATGTCCTATTTGATTCAAACAATTATTATAATTTGCTTCAAAACATTGTTGTAATAAATTGAATGATTATTATGTGTTTGAAAGTACTATTCGGTGTTATTGAGATGTAAACTATTATGTGTTTGCAAGTTGATTGTGTTTTTCTAGTGAAAATTGTGATATGTCAAATGACAATTTTAGGGGTTGGGGTTGGGGCAAAGACTAGAACCTTCAAACCCAACCCTTATAACGGAATATTCTGTTATAAGGATTGGGTTTGAGGGTTCTAGTCTTTGCCCCTGTTTTTCAACCCTTAAAAGTGACAAAAATGATCAATTCTCAACCCTTAAAACTAGTTTTAGATTTAAGGGTTTGAGGAATCTACTAGACATGCTCTTACCATTACCATCCCCGACTTCCGAGGTGACAGGGTTGCTCCTTGAGGAGATGCGTGCTATCCAGCTATCCTCACTCGCACATAAGCGGGTCATCAGTGTTATGAGGGTGGCCGTGGTCCTCGTCTTATCTTTTCCGAGCTGTCGGGCTAACCATTCATCCTGGATGTTGTGCCTAAAGGCAGCGATGGCCTCGGCATCGAGGCAGTCGACGATTTGGTTGTTCTTAGTTAAGAACGAATTCCAAATTTTCTGAGCAAACT
This sequence comes from Hordeum vulgare subsp. vulgare, assembly GCF_904849725.1. Taxonomy (NCBI): domain Eukaryota; kingdom Viridiplantae; phylum Streptophyta; class Magnoliopsida; order Poales; family Poaceae; genus Hordeum; species Hordeum vulgare. The sequence continues at coordinate 536,812,147 of NC_058520.1, read as the reverse complement.
CGCCCTCCTTTCGAATAACATGGCTGAGGTCATCAGCATCCGGGGGGCAAACATAGGTGCCCTAACAATTAGACCTAAAGGTGTCCTCCAGCTCTTCCCAACATCTGATAGAGTTTCTGGGTAGGCTATGGAGTCAGTGTCGTGTTGGCCCCTTAAGCTTGAGTGGTAGGTATTCTATGGCGTGAAGATCAAATTCCTGGGCCATGTGTATGTGCACAAGGAAGTCTTCTATCCAAACGGGCGGGTCCATGGTACCATTGCATTGGTCGATGTTGATGGGTTTAGACACTTCTGGGAACTGACGTTCCATGACCTCGTCTGTGAAATAGACCGGGTGTGCGGGAGCTCAGTGTCAGAATGTATCCTGACATGGATTGTAAGGGGTTTGTTCCCTTCTTATTTCCTGAGCTCGACCGTGCATGTCTATCCAGGCTTCATATCTTTCCCGCCCTCCACGTGCGTGGTGCCAAGATCCATAGATTGATCGAGGAGGTGATCTATCCTTGTGTATCTTAGTTCGCAGGTCGTACGGTTCGACCGAGTCCTTATCATGCGGGCGGGAACTCATTGGGGGTCCTTACACGCCCCTGTGGGACGATCTCGTCCTCTAGGAGGATTGTCATCATGTTCGTGTAATGGTATCGAGGTGGTCCGATTCAGTAACCTTGTACTCAAATTCGAGCAACAAGCGCTATCGTGGAAACAATTTAGCCGTCATGTGTTGTTCCTCCGGATCGGCTTCAGCTCCGAGTACTTTCTCCCATTAGTCGTTAAGGGTGGCTTCATGCGAATTCAACTCCTGGTGCTTCAGCTTCATGCTTCTAGCAGTTGCATCTAGCCGTCATTGGGAACATACGTGCTTGGTTGGATCCTCGGTTACCTCGAAGTCAAAGGGTCCGAGGTTGTGATCGCCCTCGGGTTCTGGCATGTAGTCGTCATTCGTTCCGTTGTCGGGGCCATCCATCTCCTCGGCTTTTCCTCCCAAGGGAATTTCCATAGGCACGTTATGTTGTACGGGCTCGATATGCTTGTTCTCCTTGATATTGGGGCTACCATCGTCTTATGTGGCGTTTTTTTTGTTATTGCTTCCATCAATTCCTTTGACCTTATTCTTTTGACGGTGGCATTTGGAACTCCCCTTAGGCCTCTAGTCGAGATCCTCCCTAGGAGTGTCGACCATTTAGACGTCGTAAGTAGATGTAGCGGCCCACTTCCCTATATGGGGTGCAGCCTTGGGAGAGTATGGTTCATAAGCGATGAGGTCTTCCTCGGCCATACCGAGGGCGGCGTCGGCTCTCTAATCGAGCGCGTCGGTTAGATCTTCAACTGTGGCGACTAGATGGGTGGTGGGTGGGACGAAAATTTTCTGGTTGTTGGTTTTACATCCGGTCTGATCATAAACTGCACATGAGATCGCCAAGTTCTGGATCCGTTCGAGTACCTCGTTTATCTACGAGATCTCCGTCGCATTCAAGGCCTGGCGATTGGTCGGGCTGATGTGAAAAAGCTCATTCGGGCCGCCCATCGTTGGCCCGTTATCCGAAGCCTCATTGGCCAACTCCAGTTCCAGGGTCGGGCAGACTCCTCGGGGGTGGCCATCGGATCCAAAGTGGAGTTTGGCTCAGGGCGATTGTCTGAGGTGGCACAGACGAGGCCGGATGCGACGGATCCCAGATCCATCTCTAGGGCGGCTTCCATAAGGAGATCGGATGCATGAGTTAGATCGGAGATTGGTTGCGGGGTGTTGGCACCCGGGAGTTCCTCGGATTGGACTGCGGCTTCTCCCGATAAGACTAATTCCCGTGGGCATCAACAATGTACATCGAACCCCCGAACATGATGACTTGATTTGAGGCGAAGGTGTCGATGCGGCCTAGATGGCCACTAGGGGTGGCGTGTAATACTACACTGTCGAAGGCGAAAAGCTGGCCACAAACAAAAGCGCGACCGTAGTTGATGGTGCTGTTGAATTGCAGAGGAGCCATCAGTCCTAATGATATCACATCAGGCTCTCGGTGGAAGCACCAATGTCGGTGTCAAAACCAACAGACCTCAGGTAGGGGGCAAGCTATGAGGTCACACAAAGGGTAACAGGAGCTGAAGAACGGGAAGCTTTCACCCAGGTTCGAGCCCTCTCGATGGAAGTAAAACCCTATGTCCTGCTCTTGTTGTATTGATATTGTAAAGATTACAGAGTTGATCTACCTCGAGATTGTGAATTTGCGCGCTAAACCCTAGGGTTATGAAGTTGTGTATGGATATCCTCTACAAACAAAACCCACCGGTTTGTATAGGCACTGGGGATATCTAGGGTTACATAAATGTCGGTTATCACCTATGCGTTATACGTCGAACGGAATCCTTCTCCCTTGGAGCGCACACCAAGTCTTCGACGAAATCATGGATGCACACGCCTCGTGCAAAGACTCCAAAGTCCTTCCTCCAAGTTGAGCCCCTAACGTGACCCACAAACTAACTCACCTCGGCTGGGACCCCCTAGTCCAGGACTCCCTCACCTGGGTAAAATCATTGTGTTCTTTGTCTCCTGTTACCTTCGATCCGATCTCACAATTCGGGCCCCTACCAAAGGTTTGTCACTTTTGACACCGACATCGCCGGAAGCCAAATCCGGCTATTTAAGACGGTCGATGTACCCCAACCCTAGCACATCCACCTCCTCCCTCTCTATGTCGCCACCTGATCCCGTCTGCCTCCTCTCCCCCGCTCTCACTTGTTCTCCGAAGTCGCCATGGTCTGACACAAGATCACCACCTACGCGATGCTCATGTCGAAGCGCTAGATGCAGATCGAGGCGGAGATCCACGCTAGGATCTCCGCCCGCATCGTTGCGGTTCTACCTTCGGACTCGCCGGAGCCGGAGGAGGAGGAGGAGGATCGGCAGTCGGAGGAGGAGGTGGGAGAGCAGCTGCCGGAGCCGATGGATGTGGTAGATCCGTAGGAGGGCGAGGCGGAGTAGCCTACTCCAGGGTCGAACATGACGGAGGCGGAGGCGGAGTTCATCGAAGCCCAAGCCGAAAAGACGGCGGGGCAGCAGGTCATCCTCGAGTCCATCCAGGATGAGGCCGATGTGGAGGCCAACCGGCAGTTCCTCTAACATAAGCACGCGGAGGTCGATGCGCTATTCGCCGAACTCGAGGCGGAAAAGGAGGAGGAAGAGGAGGAGGCCAGAGCAGAGCAGTCGGAGGGGCGGAGCTCCAGCTGCCATGCATGTATCCTTTGAAGGACACATAGGTAGTCGAAATCTTCGACGAGGAGTAGCTAAGTGATCTATCTACGTAGTATGTATGGTTTTTAGTTTGCATGCTTTTACATGAATATAAAAAGGATACAACTATGCAGCGGCGCCGCATGCACATGCACCACATAAAAGAATCTTTTAACTCTTGAAATTCAAAAAGTTTTATCTTTAAAACCGTTAATTCAATCGATGATCTGTTTTCACCGTTGGCTTTGTCGCGACAAGATCTTCGAAACTAGATCCCATGTCGACATGTTTCGACAAACTTTTTTTCCTTCCGTAATTGTCACATTGTTCCACTCACTTGCTTTATTATTAACCACTTATTTGCCCAATAAAAATAACTTAATTGCCATATTTTTTTTATGTCGTTTCGTGCAAAGATTGTCGATCTCACGTGATCATATATTTTTTTTGCTCGTACTTAATCACCATGTTTTTTGGAAATTACGTATAAATATGACATCTCGACATAATCGAACGGGCAAGCACAAACAACTTTTTTAGAACGATAACGTGCAAAAATATGACAACTCAACATATTTAAAACCGAAGGCCACAAAAAATCTTTTTTTTTTTGGTAATTGTTAGTAAATATGACAACTCGGCGTAGTTAAACTAGCAAGCACACAAAATCTATACACACAGTTATCAAGTTAACAATTAAGTTAATTAAATATGACTATTAAGTGTCTCATAATCTAACAACTAAATAATAATAATCTGGCAACTATCGATGAAAAAAAAAGTTGTCGAAACATGTCGACATGGGATCTAGTTTTGAAGATCTCGTTGCAAGAAAGCTAACGACGAAAACGGATTGTCAATTGAATTTATAGTTTAAGAGATAAAACTTTTTAAAAATTCAACACTAAAAAAATCTTTGCTAGTCCACCGGCTGCACGCCAACGCAGCCGTGCACACGCTCCTCATTAGAATTTCCCATATAAAAATCTAGTAAGAGGTGTTCGAATCCTTAGCTGTTGTGCTACTGTATTTTTGAGAGATTCTCCTTCATTCTTTTCGAGCTCAATTAATCTGTTTGGAGCACAGCGGCCAGGCCGAGGGGTCGCTGCCGGTGATGCGGAGTCATGGGACGGTGGCGTTGGCGGTGGCGACGTACGGTCAAAAGACACCACCCTCCGATCAGCGCAACGGCGACCGGCGAGGCGCATATCTTACTGCCTGCCTGCCTGACAAGGCACGCGCGCGTGCGGCGACGTTCGTGCCACTGGCCCGACGCCGCCCTATCTCAGCAGTGATGCGTGCACGAGACAGGCACATGGGCGAAGGAGGTTGCAAAAAAAGAAAACTTGGTGGCATTGCATGTGAGAGACGGCTTGACAGGTGGGAGTAGGACAATCATAGAGCACTCCCGCTTTAATAAGTAGGAGCGCTCCTAATCATCACATGTGGATTTCTCAGCCCTGCAAAAAGAAGAAACATGTGGATTTCTTATAGGAAATAAAATAAGTTTCTTGTTTCGCTTTACAATCCTTGTTTCGTTTGGTGGCCAAGCTAAACTGACCAGTCACCATCTCAGTCATCACACACAAATATGTCACTTTCACACGGACAGCTCCTTTGTATAGGAAGGTCTCAGTTTTAGTTTTTCTTTTCTGGACTATATGGTTTTTATGCTTTTGTTACCACAGGTGAACTTTTCTTAGGGGGGGGGGGGGGGGGGGGGGGGGGGGGGCAAGTGAAATTCTAGAACATTCGCACATATGAACTGATTTTGTACAAATTATGATATTGGATCAAAGTTTTTGAAAAACACGTTTTAAGGATCGATTTGAGACGCGGACGAACATACCCCTTAGACTTATACTGTAAAATCGAATATTCATTTATATTTTTTTCCATGTCTTTTTCTTCCTCTCGTTCGTGTCTATAGACACACACAAAACAGTCAAATGTGAAACTGTTTGTGTCGAGGACAGCGCACGAAGCTAGTTTATCTGTGGTCGGATCGATCCAGGAGCTAGCTATTACGTGGCTGGAACGATCCAACAGCTTGCTAGCTAGCTAGCTCTTTCGTGTCCGGATAGATCCAACAGCTATCCAGCAACTCCTCCTTCATTGTCGTGGCGAGCTCCCCCGTAGTAGCTCGAGTTTCCGGCGAGTTTTCGACAAGATTTCGATGAGTACCATGGTCGAAGGTCATCGGAGCCCGTGTGCGCACGGCAAAAATTTCTTGTCACGTAGCGTTGACCGGTTTACTGAACCTCTTCAGTTTTGCCTCCAAATCTATAAGTAAAAGGATAGCAGGAATGAATTCTTCGGGGCCTATATTTTTTTACGGATTTGACCACTGACTCTATTTAAGGTGTTTTTGACACTGCGGAACTGAAAACTTCAATTCATACGGATTTGATCATTTTTAAAGGGGTTGTTAGAGTTGCTCTAAGTTTCTGATCCATATTAATTAACATACATAAAAAATCATAACATTTTTATTTTTAATATGATTTTTGTATCTAAGTTTCAGAAGAACGGATTTATCCATACATATCCCATAGTAGACTAGACACTGACAACCCGGCCAGACGGCTCGAGCATGAAAGCCTAGTATCCGAGTCACATTCGACCTCCACTTCTTTTCAAATGCTCGGAAGAAGTCTGAAATGGCTAATAACTACTCCCTCCGTTTACAGGTATAAAATGTTCTAACTTTTTTTAAAATTTGATGTACATAGCCACGTTTTAGTGTATTTGTTCATTCATTTTAATCTGTATGTAGTTCATACTTAATATTCAAAACAACTTATATTTGTGAACGGAAGGAGTAATATTTTATTTGAAAATAGATGTATCCAAATATTATATATAAATAATTAAACTTTAAAAATAAAAGTGTACCATACCCCACTGACAAACTTCTTAAATATGATATTTTCCCTAAGTTATATCACTTATTTCACTCGCAGGGATCCCAACTTATTCTTCTTCGACTAAGGGCTCCGGAAGAATCAAGCGAGGGTCTCGATGGTTCTAAATTGTGAAGAAAATGCGCCGCTCTTGGAAAAGATAGGAGTGAAAATTCAACTTTGCTACAGTGTAGATAAGCCTCTCTGGTCAAGAGGAAAGACATGGCAAGCAAACGCCTCGGCAGATGCGAAAACCAGTTCCTAAGGTCAAATCCCCTTTGCCGAGGAACCAGCAGGGGAGGCCTGCAAAGCAGCCACACTCGTCAAACTGTTTGACATTTTCTGGCCATGCTGAATTGCTGGTACATAAATATGCTACTCAAAGTGTAGTTAGCAAGCCACGTCAATTAGTAAAACATGAAGAGAGAGAACAATTCAAGAGTTGTTTCCAAAAGACAAGGCAACGGTTTGGTTTGGTTTGGCCAAACACATTGCGACCTACGTACTGCTGTACCACGCATGCCCCCAAAAGAAAAGACACGAGGCTGTTTGATTAGTGTCCAACTTGTGCCTATAATACTGTTTGGGAGCTCACACTTTGAAGCAATCGGTCGTCAAACTCCCAACCTTTTGGTCGTCAAACCTTCTGCCAAACACGCACACTCACATTACAAAACCATACGTTGATCGTAAGACACACCATGAAAGGGAGACAAATAGGGTGCTGTTGGATACGGAGTACTACTTATTTATTAGTTTGTGTGAGCAGCAGAACTGTTGGGATCCGAGAGTTGAAAGCCTGGGATGGCCATGCCTCAAACTTCAACGTTCCATGTTGGTGGATTTGAAGCCCCAAGAAATGCATGCGAATGACAAGCGCTTGCATGCATGCTGGAGATGCTGCTACACAGCCATGCTCTCGTTTTTCTTCGTCGTCTCCTCTTTGCATGCATGGCTCACGTCTCCTTTTTGACGTTTTGCCAAAGACCCCTGTTGCGTCGCATGCTTGTCCTCGAATCTTTTACTATTCTCTCCTCTCAAGTTTACTTCTAGTACTGTGGAAACCTCTATTCTAAGCGTGCCTTGTCACTGACACATGTAGGAGTACATGCTTGCTGGGACCCGGGGTGCGCCTGTCAGGAACGAAGACTTGTGTGCACCAAAAACACCACGCCTCAGGTCAGTCAATAGGCGGACTACTCGAGTGCATGGCAGATGTCAGGGCGCCATGTTGGTGCATGCGCGCCTGCAAGAATGGCCGGAAAGATACCCCTGTTCATATTAGAACTGGCCAACTGTATGCCTTGTAATGTGATGGAAGGAGAAGGTGGTCTGCTACTCCACAACTTGTCTGTGCACTTGCAAGTTTCTCCTTTCCTTTCACCGCAAGAAATGGATTGTTTCGAGCTGTCCTCGTTAACACGCATTGACACAGTCCATTATGCATTCACTACGTCTAGAGCAAGTATCCGCAAACGAAAACGAACTTGCTTGTACTGCTTACTAAGAGCATTTTGACACGGAAGTTTTGTATGAATTAACCTAAACTTTACAGATTGAACATTCTTTCAGGAGGCATGATGTCTCTATCGATAGGAAGACATATCTGATGACTTCATCAATCTCATGACCATCGATTCTGTTAGACTAATACGCGATAGACCATTGTAGAAATATAGACGGCCCACAAGTTATTTTGTTAACAAGATTCGCCGTCGTGGTTAATCCCCGGGACATGATTACTGCCACACCTCTCCATGTACCAATCACATGATACAAGTTGACGATAAGCCCTTCAGCCACTAGAGAGCGCTCTGGTCACACCTTTGCCATGGCCGGTCCGGCCACCCCCATCACGGGCGTCTAAACCGTCTCTATTATGATTTCTGTCTAGGCCTAAATCATGCCAAGTCTATTTTGATTACCTGAGCTGGGCGTATAAACCGTCTCTATCGTGATTTCTGTCTAGGCCTAAATCATGCCAAGTCTATTTTGGTTATCTGAGGTGATGTTATATAGTATTCCCCGGCTACACGTGTCTGACTCAAAACACCCGACCCTCCGTATAATCCAAGTCTAACTGTAGCCCAGTAGGCACATTTGACACAATTTTAATAGACTCGATCTCTCGAATGTGCTCATTGGGATATGGTGTCCATGCGTGGGCTGACAGAGGTGGGTATATATAAGTGTTTATTTACTTCTGTATCGTGTTTCTAGAAAACATAATATTTAGAAATTGAAAATCATTTTATTGACAACTCATTGTCATACTTATCTTCTCCATTTCAAAATAAGTGTTGTGGTTTTAGTTCAATAACAGAGGGAGTGCAATATAATGAATTTAACCATCCCCTAATCAATCAATCAATAATGAATTTAACATCTATAAAATGCAATTGGTTTAGCTAGGGAGGTCACTTTATTTTGTTGCCACAGGCTACAAGGTCACTTGAAGACTGAAATTACAATAATGAAATGACATTTTGATTGTAAGAACAATATTTTCTTTGCTCAGTTAATGCATTATTTTTTAAAAGGGAAAACAAATGACATTTTGAAGGTTCGATTACAAAAGTCTGAAGTGTAGGTATATCTTGACGTGATCTACATACCGATAAATTTTTTGTTGATATGTATTTTCATCTCTGCATCGGTATAGAATGACTCGGTTTTACGGGATCTGATTTTGATTTCTGATGCAAGGATTTTTTTTTTCATTAGTTGATGCAAGGAGTAATTGTTGCATGTAAACAACTTCTATAAAGCGTCGTAAATATATTGTTATGCCGCGTGCAATTTAAGCGTACTATCTCCTTTTCGTAAAAGAACAAAAAAATGTAGTATCTCCATTTTACAGTAAAAAACTGAATGTATTGAACCCGTAAAAAACGAAAAGAAAAAACGAACATATCCACTACGAGCAGGCATCGTCTTCTTGGTGACCATGTCCATGTTAGCTTTAGGTATTTAACCAGCTTGACCATGTCCATGCGACAGGATGATTCATTAGCTAGCTAGCTAATTAATTAATGCTAGTGGTTAAGCTCTAGCATACGGCTCCGTCCAAATGATGGTCAATCGATCTGACCTGCAGCGCCGCCCAGCTAGCGCCGTCGCCTATGCCAAGCTAGGTCCGTGGTCAATGCATATGCCAAGCTAGTTTGGTCAACGCACGGCTGTCGGAATAAACATTCGATGTATGTGATCCGCAATACGAACAAGTTCAGTTTCTTTCATTAACTCAAACAGGTGGGAGTATTCCCGCGGAAATAAAAAACAAGCGGAAGTATTATCAATAAATGATGGTGTGCAAGAACCTGCTCCCTTCGTTTTTAAATATAAGTTTTTTAGACATTTCACTACATACAAGAAAAAATAAATAAATTTATATTTTAAAATATATCTATATACATTCATATGTAAAAAAAAATTAAAACATTAAAAAAATATTTAAAAATGAAAGGAGTATTAGATTAACGAAAAATATATCTGGCGAACGCTCGCTCGGGGTGGGATCCCACCAAGAGCCCCCCAAAGCCATTAGGCCCTTCCCAAATGCAGGCATGATAAGTTGAGAGAAGAGTTGCCTTCGACAATATGACAGAGATTTTTAGGGCGCCATATCATCCACGATAATACTCCCTCCGTTCCAAAATAACTGTTTTAAGCTTAGTACAACTTTATACTAGAGCTAATACAAAGTTGAGACACTTATTTTAGGACGAAGAGAGTATGACATACCATGCATTGTCCGTAAAAGCCTCAACAAATAGTACTAGTTATTTTATAAAAGCAGTATATACGTACTGCTAAAAAATGTTAAAATGTGGCATATACAGCACGAAAATAAATACAATTTCAAATATGGCATGTTTTAATGGCCGTGTAATACACATTTTGTGAGTTAAATTGCTGACCTGGGCGTGGCTTACGGGGTGAAAGGCGATGGTTTGTTGCTAGTGGATTTTACCCTCCTCTTCCTCTCGACTTGTCGAGGACATGAGTCGGCACGCATGCCGAGGCCGCAGCCATCAGCTAGCTAGCTACCATGGAAAGCTAAGCTAGGTGCAAGTTGGAGGCGTCCGACCGATCAACCGAGGATTGGCTGAAAGCGGACCGGGGACGAAGACCGGACCGTGCATGCATGCATATGCATGGAAACCGACCTGCAGTGCAAAGGCCGGCGATGAGGCTCGCGCGCGCTCACCACCGCCGGAAAATGGCATCTTCCCCGCCCACGTCAACCCACCCAGGCCACCACCGTCGCCGTCGTCCGTCGCGGCGGCGTGGTTGTCAACGGCTGACCCAAGCGCGTGAAGCCGCGCAGCGAGACAAGCGACGGGTAAAAGGGCGGTGGATCGGATCACTGCAAGTTGGGAGGCGACTGATGAGTGAGAGGGCGGGGAGGACGACGACGGATCAGCCAGTTCACACCCGGGTCACGGATGAGGGTCAAAGCTGCCTGCAGCTCTGAGGCCACGGCGCGCGACGGGGAGCTCTGCCGTCGTCGTCGTAGGCGTCGTGGGTCGCCGTCGTCGGGCCCGAAACCTAGGGGCGGGAAATGGTTTTGTTCCCGGGCGCGCATCGTTGCTTGTTCGGCAGCGTCACGAAGAAGAAAAATTGCGTTGCGGATGGCCATGAAAATGCTGAGGTCACGCAACGCCGGGCCATGCATGCAGGGCTATTCAGCTCGGAGCAGACAATTCTGAGGTCTCCGGGAAGCGTTGGCGGCGTATTACCGACTGAAACGTAAGGTCCAAAGCAGAATTCTGAGTCTGTGGCCAACCGGGAACGTTGACATAAACACTGATAGCGGAAGAGCGGGTCCCCGGTGAAACAGCGCCACAATCAGCGGTCAAGTACAGCTGTGGTTCTGGCGGGGGTTGCGACAACGATTGCTAGAGCTAACACAAGCATGAGAGCTCTGGATGTACCGACAGAAACATCATGGCCCAGCCAATTCGTAACACGATGTAAAAACTGTAAATTTGACAGCACAATTCAAAACCTATAGGATTTATTTGTACCTTGTCTTGTACTTTAAATTGATCATATACTCATGTATACTGTAGATGTCAAGTTAAAGGCACCAGTGTGCATTTCCCTCCTAACTGAATATGCTCCGTGTGGCTGTGCACATCACTGCTCTCGATTTGTGACACCAGATAGGCAGATATGCCAGGCTGCTTGCATACAAGACGTCTGTCTGCCTCAAAACAACGGTGAAGAAATCACATACGACGGGACGACCCTTGAGTGGACTTCAGCGGTGAACGTCAACTGCAACGGGAACGGACGCCCGTTTTTTAAGACTATAGCACGCGTCTGCCTGATAAGGCAAAAACCCTTGCACAAAACTGCAGACGACCAAGAAAATGCCGAGACCATACAACACTGTATTTCGCGGGACAGTGCACATCTATTCAGTTCAGAGCAGACAATTTTGAGGTCTTCAGACTTTGGCATTTACCGGGACATAAAGTCCAACGCAGAATTCTGAATCCAGAAGCCCAACTGGGAACGCTGACAGTGCCACGATCAGCAGTCAACCACGGATATGCATCTGGTGCCGATCGCGACATGAATGAAATTCATGTCGGCAGCACGAACCAACAACTGGTATGATCTCTGTATGTGGTCAGTTGAGGTAGAGAAAACTTCATGGCCTGACCAATTTGTAACACAATGTGAAACGTAAATTCGACGGCACTATGCCCAGAACCAATATTGTGCATACTTCGATCTGCATCCGGGACAAATTTGGGATGCAAGGGTGAGAATTCATCATCGTCAACAGTGACTCAAATGAACACTGCAGAACCTGAAAGCAGGGGCATGGAAATTACAGGTTAGCATCCTAAGTACGTACTCCGCATCATCGAGTTACAAAAAGAATCACACTAATATCATCATAAGACTAGCAAAAAAAAAAACAGACTGAGATAGCAGGGCGTGCTGATTCATTCAGAACAAGCAAAATAGATATAAATTGGTGCAGAACACCCATGAAAGCAGCCAAGTGAATCAACAGACATGTAGGACATTTAGTTATCGCCTCTACAGATTTGGCATGAACAATCAGTCATCAGCTTAGCTATCCATATCTGTAGCATCTATCCTAAACAAATAACACCAAAAAACATCCCGACAAGGTAGGGTGCCGCACCAATTCATTAATAACAAACTGTAGGTACAAAATGGTGGAGATCATCAATGGAAGCAGTTCAGTTCAACAAGCATTGAAAGGAATTTTGTTGCTGCCTCTCCAGATTTGGTCTGAATTAATCAGCTCATCAGCTTAGCTATCCATATAAACTATCACCAGCATCTATCTGGTCACATAAGGACTACTGAGGGCTTCCCTACGGGGTGGCAGTGTGTGTTTTGAAACTGGTGCACTTGTTGTCATGTCTAACAATAAGATATCCATTTTGAGTTCTTCAGCCCCGACTTCAGTGTCATAACACTCATCTAATTGCCGGAACCTGTTCGTCTGTATTCGCTGCATGTCTAGAAACACAGGCTGTCCCTTGCCACTGCCCCCCCTTTCAAAATCAATGTCTTCATAATCATGTCAAAGTGAAAATGAGATCCTTGTAAGATAACCACCAGTACCCAGGTCATCCTCCACTTCTGCACAGCGAGATCACCACCAGTACCCAGGTCATCTTCCACTTCTGCACAGCGAGCACCAGCCGGTTCCTTTTCTACCTTCCCAAAACGGTTGGCTGGTGGAGCTCTCACTTCCTCTTGTATGTATGCCTGGAACTTGTGTTTGGAAGCCTGTACCTTGAGTCTCAGGCATCCTTGATCATAGACGTTAGGCCTACCACCTGACTGGAGATTCTCATACGTGGTCTGAGATACCACCAAAGTACCTATATCAGACATCACGATTTAGGAGCGGTGCACAGGAAGGAAACTGCAGTTACTAACTTTAGATTGAAAGAAGCCGTACAAGAACTCAAAATGGTGTACACTATCAAAAAAGGCAGATTTAGGACCTACAGTTACTAACTTCAGATTAGTAGCTGGAACCAAACGTTCCCCTTCCCCACTGCTTGTGAACTACCTATTTCCATAGATGTGTATACCCTTGTTCTTAAAAAGGGGCATCAATGCCTCCTTAATATTGTGTTCTAGCAATGTGAGTGAACATGAAGAAGCAACTGCAATGGCCACTAGCGAGTGGTCGAAAGCACAGCTGGTCCGTCAACACAATAATCCTTCGGGGTCATACTGAATGGATCGACCACATTGCTTTTTCAAAAAGTAAACACCTAGTAAATCTAATAGCAACCCAATGAGACAAAAAGATCGTACGCACGCGATGGAGCCTTTGGCTAAAATGAATTGAAAAGAAAAAAGAAAATAAGCCATTCATCGGATATTTCTTGCTCCATTTAGCTGCCAAGTGGCATCTGAAAGCAAGTCCAAAAAGACATAAGGAAACTTAACAAGAAGCATCAAGTAAAGAAACAGTATTTTGTCTGTAAGCCAAATGACACAAATATAACCATCGGTGGATCACACTCAACAAACGGTTTCGTAGTGTAGTGGTTAGCACTCCAGACTTTGAATCTGGCGACCTGGGTCCGAATCCCGGCGAGACCTACATTTTTAGCTGCCATTTTAGTTTTTCCATGGTACAATGTACTCACATTTTTATGGCATTTAGTATTCTAGAAAAATATTGACTCACAATATTTTAGCTGACATTTAGTGTTTCCAGGGTAGAATGTACTCCTATTTTGCTGACATTTAATATTTCCATGGTACAGTGTACCCAGACCATCCATGGTACATATACTCACAATCTAGAGGCTAATAACACTTGAAACATACCTCTGTCTTCTGATCTACATTGGTCTGACTATAACCTCGCCAAAATTACATCTCACTATCAAGAAAGGCAAATTCTCTGGACCCCGCGCAAGCGGGAGCTACATGCACCAATCTGCCCTTCTATCAAGAAAGGCAAATTCAGTACCTATAGTTACTAACTTCAGATTAGTAGCTGCAACCAAAAATGCCTCTTCCCTACACTACTTACGCTGGGGACTGAACTGAACTACTTACTTCCATAGATGTGTGTACCCTTGTCCTTGAAATGGGACATCAATGCCTCATTAATATTCTATTCTAGCAATGTGACGCAGACCTGTACACTCAAAATCCTGTATTCTAGCAATGTTAGTGAGCATGAAGTTTAGATAGTGCAATGGCCAGTAGCGAGTGGTTGAAAGCACAGTTGGCCAATCAAAACAATTATCCTTCAATATAACCAAGTGACAACCAGAGCCAATCCAAAAAGGTAGAAAGAAATTTAACAGGAAGCATCGAGTAAAGAAACAATATTTGTCTGTAAGCCAAATGGCACAAATATAACCATCGATGGATCACACTCAACAAACGGTTTCGTAGTGTAGTGGTTAGCACTCCAGACTTTGAATCTGGCGACCTGGGTTCGAATCCCGGCGAGACCTACTTTTTTAGATGGCATTTTAGTATTTCCATGTACAATGTACTCACATTTTTTTACGACATTTAGTATTGCGGAAAAATATCGACTCACCATTTTTTTTGCTGACATTTAGTGTTTCCACAGTAGAATGTACTCCTGTTGACACTTAGTATTTTCCTGGTACAATGTACCCAGACCTTCCATGGTACAAATACTCAGTCTAGAGGCAAATGCCACTTAAAACATCCCCGTCTTCCATTTATATTGTTATGACTACAACATTGCCAAAATTTACAGTACACTATCAAGAAAGGCACATTCAGCACCTAAAGCCACAAACTTCAGATTAATCACTGCAACTGAACGTATCCCTTCTCCACTTCTTATGGTGGAGACCAAACTGAACAACTTGTTTCCATAGATGCGTATAGCCATGTTCTGAAGATGGAACATCAATGTCTTATTAATATTATATTTTAGCAATGTGTTGCAGACCCAAACAAGAGAAATAAGTCATTCATCGGATATTTCTTGCTCCACTTAGATGCCAAGGGGCAACCGGAAGCAAATTCTAAAAGATAGAAGGAAATTTAAAAGGAAGCGTTGAGTAAATAAATACTCTGTCTCAAGGCGTAAGCCATTTTTTGACACTAAAGTCTTACATTGAGACAGAGGAAGTAATATTTTGTATGTAAGCCAAATGACAGAAATATAACAATCAGTGGGTCACACTCAACAAATGGTTTCGTAGTGTAGTGGTTAGCACTCCAGACTTTGAATCTGGCGACCTGGGTTCGAATCCCGGCGAGACCTACTTTTTTAGCTGGCATTTTAGTACTTCCATGGTACAATGTATTCACTTTTTTTATGACATTTAGTATTTGGGAAAAATATTGACTCTCAATTTTTAGCTGACATTTACTGTTTCCAGGGTAGAATGTGCTCCTTCGACACCGTCTCGTGGCCCTTCCTGTTCGAGGTACTCCATCAGTACGGCTTCGGAGACCGATTCCTCGACTGGCTGGCCCTCCTGCTGTCGTCTGCACGCACGCGAGTACTGATCAACGGCGAGCCAGGCCCCCCTATCGCCGAGGACTGCGGCAGGGTGACCCGCTGTCACCTCAACTGTTCGTCCTCGTCGTGGACACACTGGGACGTCTCATTAAGCGGGCCGTGTCGCTGGGCATCTTGGAACAGCTGCACCCGCACCGCCCCATCCCGGAGATCTCGCTCTACGCTGACGACGTGGTACTCTTCTGCCACCCCTCCCGGAGTGACATTGCTGCGATCAAGGCGATCCTGGAGCTGTTCGGTCGAGCCTCGGGGCTGCGCGTCAACTACAACAAAAGCTCTGCCACCATGCTCAACTGCGATCCGGGAGATACAGACCTGGCCACGGAGCTCCTTGGGTGCAAGATCGCGACCCTACCGCTCACATATCTCGGGATCCCCCTCACCATCAGGCGACCCTCGAGCGCCCAGCTGCAGCCATTGGTCGACAAGGTGGGGGGCATGCTCCCCGGCTGGAAATCTCGGCTCATGAACAAATCGGGCCGCCTCGCCCTCGTCAAGTCAGTTCTCTGCGCTATCCCCATCCACCAGCTCCTCGTCTTCGCCCCTCCGAAGAAGACCACCAAGCTCATTGAAAAAATTGAGAGAGGATTCCTCTGGGAGGGCCGCGCAGCCGCAAACGGTGGCAGCTGCCACGTCAACTGGCGACGCATCTGCCGGCCGCTTTCCCTCGGCGGCCTAGGCGGCCAGGACATGGAGCGCGCGGGGCTCGCCCTCCGACTGCGGTGGCTCTGGTTCAGCCGTATCGATGAGGGCCGGGCTTGGCGCGGCCTCGATCTCCAATTCTCCAAGGACGAGCAGGCCCTGTTCTTCGCCTCCACCACACTGGCCGTGGGGGATGGCAGAACGGGGAGATTCTGGGAGGACCGCTGGATCGGTGGCCGCTCCGTCAGCGAGGTCGCGCCAAGGCTATACGCTTGCATCCCCAAGCGACGGCGCAAGCAGCGCACCATTGCAGAAGGCCTCCTCAACCACACCTGGGCTAGAGACATCCACGGCCACCTAGGCATCCATGAAATAGGCCAATACTTGCTGCTGTGGCGCGAAACCGAAGGCTTTGTTCTCACCGAGGGACCGGACCAGCTAATCTGGAGGTGGACTTCAAATGGCTGCTACTCTGCGCGCAGTGCGTACCTCGTCACCTTCCAGGGCTCCACTAGCTGCGATGCATGGAAGCTGACCTGGAAAAGCTGGGCGCCACCCCGCGTCAAGTTCTTCCAATGGCTTGCTAATCTGGACAGGTGCTGGACAGCGGACCGTCTGCGCCGCCGCGGCCTTCAACACCATCCACGATGTGTCCTTTGCGACCAAGAGCATGAAACGATGCGCCACTTGCTAGTCACCTGCCCCTTCTCGCGGCAGGTGTGGCATGACACGCTCTCCTGGCTGCGTTTGACATGCCAGCCGCCAGACCAAGAGGCCTCCCTAAACGACTGGTGGATGCAAACCAAGCTGGACACGCCTAAAGCTATGCGCAAGGGCCTCGCCACGGCAACCCTCCTCACAGCATGGATGCTTTGGAAGCACCGCAACTCATGTGTGTTCGACGGCGAACGGCCCTCCACTGCCGTGCTTTCGGCAAAGATCAGAGAGGAAGCCTCCCTTTGGGTTCGGGCTGGGGCCACCGGCCTTGGGACGATTGTGCCGCCTACCTGGGATGTGCACTAGTCTTGTGCAGGCCTTTCTTTCCTTTTCCTTTTCCTTTCCTTTTCTTTCTTTGGAGCCCCTGTAGCCTACTTCTCGAAGGCATGTACTGTACATATTCTCTCCCTTTTCAATGAAAAGAAACGCAAGCCTTTGTGTTTTCCCGAAAGAAAAAAATGTGCTCCTATTTTTGCTGACACTTAGTATGTCCCTGGTACAATGTACTCAGAGCTTCCATGGTACAAATAATAACAGTCTAGAGGCCAATAACACTTGAAACATACCCCTGATTTCTGATTTACATTGGTGTGACTATAACCTCGCCAAAATTACATTTCACTATCAAGAAAGGCAAATTCCCTGGACCCCGCGCAAGCGGGAGCTACATGCACCGATCTGCCCTTTTATCAAGAAAGGCAAATTCAGTACCTATAGTTACTAACTTCAGATTAGTAGCTGCAACCAAACATGCCTCTTCCCCACTACTTACGCTGGAGACTGAACTGAACTACTTACTTCCATAGATGTGTGTACCCCTGTTCTTAAAATGGGACATCAATGCCTCATTAACATTCTATTCTAGCAATGTGACGCAGGACCGTACACCCAAAATCCTGTATTCTAGCAATGTTAGTGACCATGAAGAAGAAACTGCAATGGCCAGTAGCGAGTGGTTGAAAGCACAGTTGGTCAATCAAAACAATCATCCCTCAAGGTCATACTGAATGGAACAACTATATTACTTATTCCAAATTATCATGCCTCAAACACCTAGTAAATCCTATATCACTCAACGATACAAAATGACGTACCCATGCAATGAAGTATTTGGCTAAAATGAATTGAAAAGAAAAGAAAAAATAAGACATTCATCGGATATTCCTTGCTCCATTTAGCTGCCAAGTGGCAACTAGAACTAGTCCAAAAAGGCAGAAGGAAATTTAACAGGAAGCATCGAGTAAAGAAACAATATTTTGTCTGTAAGCCAAATGACACAAATATAACCATCGGTGGATCACACTCAACAAATGGTTTCGTGGTGTAGTGGTTAGCACTCCAGACTTTGAATCTGGCGACCTGGGTTTGAATCCCGGCGAGACCTACTTTTTTAGCTGGCATTTTAGTATTTGCATGTACAATGTACCCACTTTTTTAGGACATTTAGTATTTGGGGGAAATATCAACTCCCATTTCTTTTTGCTGAAATTTAATGTTCCCATGGTGAGTGTACTCCTATTTTTGCCGACATTTAGTATTTCCTGGTACAATGTACTTAGACCTTCCATGGTACAAATACTCAAGTCTAGAGGCTAATAACACTTAAAACATCCCGGTCTTCTGATTTCTATTGGTATGACTAAACCTTGCCAAAATATACAGTACACTATCAAGAAAGGCAAATTCAGTAACTATAGCCACAAACTTCAGATCAGTCACTGCAACCGAACGTATCCCTTGCCCACTTCTTACGGTGGAGACCGAACTGAACTACTTATTTCCATAGAAGAGTATACCTATGTTCTTAAGATGGAACATCAATGCCTTATTAATATTCTATTCTAGCAATGTGTTGCGGACCCATACAAAAACTAACAATATTGTATTCTTGCAATGTGATTGAACATGAAGAAGGAACTGCAATGGCCACTAGTCAGTGGTTGAAAGCACATCCGGCAACAAAAACAATTGTCCTTCAAGGCCATACAGAATGTATCGACCATGTTACTTTTTCCAAATTATTGTACCTAATACACCTAGTAAATCCTAATAGCAACTCCAAATGATCGTACCCATGCCATGGAGCCTTTGGCTAAAATGAATTGAAAAGATAATTGAAATAAGTCATTCATCGGATATTCCTTTGCTCCATTTAGCTACCAAGTAGCAACTGGAAGGAAACCAAAAAGAAGAAGAAAATTAAACAGGAAGCGTCGAGTAAAGAAACAATATTTTGTCTGTAAGCCAAATGACAGAAATATAACCATCAGTGAGTCACACTCAACAAATGGTTTCGTAGTGTAGTGGTTAGCACTCCAGACTTTGAATCTGGCGACCTGGGTTCGAATCCCGGCGAGACCTACTTTTTTAGCTGGCATTTTAGTACTTCCATGGTACAATGTATTCACTTTTTTTATGACATTTAGTATTTGGGAAAAATATTGACTCTCAATTTTTAGCTGATATTTACTGTTTCCAGTGTAGAATGTACTCCTATTTTTGCTGACATTTAGTATGTCCCTGGTACAATGTACTCAGAGCTTCCATGGTATAAATAATAACAGTCTAGAGGCCAATAACACTTGAAACATACCTCTGTCTTCTGATTTACATTGGTGTGAGTATAACCTCACCAAAATTACATCTCACTATCAAGAAAGGCAAATTCCCTGGACCCCGCGCAAGCGGGAGCTACATGCACCGATCTGCCCTTTTATCAAGAAAGGCAAATTCAGTACCTATAGTTACTAACTTCAGATTAGTAGCTGCAACCAAACATGCCTCTTCCCCACTACTTACGCTGGAGACTGAACTGAACTACTTACTTCCATAGATGTGTGTACCCCTGTTCTTAAAATGGGACATCAATGCCTCGTTAATTTTCTATTCTAGCAATGTGACGCAGGCCCGTACACCCAAAATCATGTATTCTAGCAATGTTAGTGACCATGAAGAAGAAACTGCAATGGCCAGTAGCGAGTGGTTGAAAGCACAGTTGGTCAATCAGAACAATAATCCCTCAAGGTCATACTGAATGGACCGACTATATTACTTGTTCCAAATTATCATGCCTCAAACACCTAGTAAATCCTATATCACTCAACGATACAAAATGATGCGTTGACAAGATCAAGGACGAATCCCGATGCTGGGCAAAAGGGCTCAGGATAACCCTGCCCGCATCCTGCGACGTCCATTGATCTTCCTGTAACACTGATGTACCAGCCTCTTAGGAGGATGTAACCCCCCCCCCCCCCTTTCCAATGCAATGAAACGCAAAGGTTTTTTGCGTTTTCTCGAAAAAAAAAGTATTTATCTAAAATGAATTGAAAAAAAGAAGAGAAAATAAGACATTCATCGATATTCCTTGCTCCATTTAGCTGCCAAGTGGCAACTGGAACTAGTCCAAAAAGGCAGAAGGAAATTTAACAGGAAGCATCGAGTAAAGAAACAATATTTTGTGTGTAAGCCAAATGACACAAATATAACCATCGGTGGATCACACTCAACAAATGGTTTCGTAGTGTAGTGGTTAGCACTCCAGACTTTGAATCTGGCGACCTGGGTTCGAATCCCGGCGAGACCTACTTTTTTAGCTGGCATTTTAGTATTTGCATGTATAATGTACTCACTTTTTTTAGGACATTTAGTATTGGAGAAAAATATCAACTCCCATTTTTTTTGCTGAAATTTAATGTTTCCATGGTGAGTGTACCTTTTTGCCGACATTTAGTATTTCCTGGTACAATGTACTTAGACCTTCCATGGTACAAATACTCAAGTCTAGAGGCTAATAACACTTAAAACATCCCTGTCATCTGATTTCGATTGGTATGACTAAACCTTGCCAAAATATACAATACACTATCAAGAAAGGCAAATTCAGTACCTATAGCCACAAACTTCAGATTAGTCACTGCAACCGAACGTATCCCTTGCCCACTTCTTACGGTGGAGACCGAACTGAACTATTTATTTCCATAGAAGTGTATACCTATGTTCTTAAGATGGAACATCAATGCCTTATTAATATTATATTCTAGCAATGTGTTGCGGACCCATACAAAAACTAACCATATTGTATTGTAGCAATGTGATTGAACATGAAGAAGGAACTGCAATGGCCACTAGTCAGTGGTTGAAAGCACATCCA
The DNA here is from genome assembly GCF_904849725.1 of Hordeum vulgare subsp. vulgare. NCBI lineage: Eukaryota > Viridiplantae > Streptophyta > Magnoliopsida > Poales > Poaceae > Hordeum > Hordeum vulgare. The sequence goes on along the minus strand of NC_058520.1, from coordinate 536,790,965 downwards.
GCAACCAAAACAATTGTCCTTCAAGGCCATACAGAATGTATCGATCATATTACTTTTTCCAAATTATTGTACCTAATACACCTAGTAAATCCTAATAGCAACTGCAAATGATCATACCCATGCCATGGAGCCTTTGGCTAAAATGAATTGAAAAGAAAATTGAAATAAGACATTCATCGGATATTCCTTTGCTCCATTTAGCTGCCAAGTGGCAACCGGAAGCAAACCAAAAAGAAGAAGAGAATTAAACAGGAAGCGTCGAGTAAAGAAACAATATTTTGTCTGTATAAGCCAAATGACAAAAATATAACCATCAGTGAGTCACACTCAACAAATGGTTTCGTAGTGTAGTGGTTAGCACTCCAGACTTTGAATCTGGCGACCTGGGTTCGAATCCCGGCGAGACCTACTTTTTTAGCTGGCATTTTAGTACTTCCATGGTACAATGTATTCACTTTTTTTTTACATTTAGTATTTGGGAAAAATATTGATTCTCAATTTTTAGCTGACATTTAGTGTTTCCAGGGTAGAATGTACTCCTATTTTCGCTGACATTTAGTATGTCCCTGGTACAATGTACTCAGAGCTTCCATGGAACAAATAATAACAGTCTAGAGGCCAATAACACTTGAAACATACCTCTGTCTTCTGATTTACATTGGTGTGACTATAACCTCGCCAAATATACTGTCAAGAAAGGCACATTCAGTATCTACGCTTGCTAACTTCAGATTAGACGGTGCAACCAAATGTACCAATTCCCCACTGCTTATGGTAGAAACTGAACTGAAGTACTTCTTTCAATAGATCCTTATTTCTTAAAATGGGACATCAACACATCATTAATATTATATTCTCGCAATGTGATGCAGAAACGCACAAGAGCTCAAAATCGTGTATTCCAGCAATGTGTGTGAACATGAAGAACGAACTGCAAAGGCCAATAGCGACTGGGTGAAAGCCAAGATGGACAATCAGAACAATTAACCTTCAAGGTCATATTGAATGCCAACCACATTACTTGTTCCAAATTGTAAGAATAAAGGGAAATGTCTTCGCTATGTTCCCTATGTAACATCATTCCAGCAACAGGTTTACAGGCATTACCTCTGTCGTGAAATTGTCGAGGGGGCGGGCAAGTTAAGCGCAGATTCAGTCCTAGGAATTAGGATAGTCAGAGCAACTCCAATGGGGCGATCTATTTCGTCCGCCGCCGTCCGTTTGGGTCGGCACAGACAAAAGAGGAGGCCCAACGCGCCGACCCAAACCCAAATCAAGTCCGCTTCGCATCCGCGCCGACGCATTTGCGGCCCGAATTTGCGCCGCAAATGCATCGACGCGGACGCGGAACGGACGCCAGGCGCGCCTTCTCGGTGTCCGCCGCATCCCCACCTGGCGGTCGTCCAACTGCCCACAGCCTACCTGGTCAGCTTAATTTATGACCTCGGGCCCACACGTCAGCGACGTCGGTCGTCCTTTTTTAAGCCGACCGTGTGGCGGGGCCATCCTCATCCGCTTCCAGCCAGCCCCCGTCCCCATCTAGCCACACTCGCTCCCCCGTCGCCAAGCCCTAGCCGCCCCAGCCATGCCAGATGGGGCTCTTCTCCGGCGCCGGCTGGCCGAGGAGCGCCGCCACGGCGAGTACCTCGAGATGCTCGAGCGCGACGCCGAGGAGGAGCAGCACGACGCCGAGGAGGAGGCGCGCTAGGCCGCGGCGGCACAGCCCCCGCCCGACATGAATGCCCTCTAAAACACGGCGTTCCCCTGGGCCGGCCCTGCGCCGACGCTCATCGACCTCACGGACCCCGAGGACGACGACGACGACGCCTAGGGCAGCGCGCCGCCTCATAGTTTAGTTTGTTTTTAATTTTCTTAAATGCAAATGTGGACGCGTGGACTCTCGCCGGCCTTCGTGGCCGGCTTTAATGTTTATTAATGTTGTTTTTATTTTAAATATGCATGCATTCTTTTTTTTCTCGCGCCGTCAAAATGGGTTGGGCCAGCGTTGGGCCCATGCGCCGACCCAAACGCGGAAGCGAACGTTCGTGTCCGCCTGGCCGACCCAAACGGACAAAAAGCGGACAAAATTGCCGTCCGTTTGGGACGGCCCGTTGGAGTTGCTCTCAGAGCGGTAGGATGAGATGATGGCAAGGCGATGAGCTAGATGGAAGATGTGCGGGGGAAGGTATGGTTACAACTACTGACCATAGAAGTGAGATATTAGAGACGTGTAAGAAGGGTGACCCGATCACGCCGACGATGGTGCTAATAGAACAAGTAGAAAATCCAATACTGGCTAATAATGTTGAAGCTATATATATCATTCAAGCTTAATAAGAAGAAAGGAAAAACACCAAACAAACACTAAACACCTAGTAAATCCTAATAGCAGCTCAATGAGGCAAAATTATCGTACCCACACAATGGCTAAAATGAATTGAAAAAATAAAATAAGGTATTTACCGGATATTTCTTGCTACATTTAGCTGTCAGGTGGCAAATGGAAGTTTAAAAAAAGGAAGGAAATCTAACAGGAACCATCAAGTAAAGGAAAATATTCTGGCTGTATGCTAAATGACAGAAATATAACCATCAGTGTACCACACTCAACAAATGGTTTCGTAGTGTAGTGGTTAGCACTCCAGACTTTGAATCTGGCGACCTGGGTTCGAATCCCGGCGAGACCTACTTTTTTAGCTGACATTTTAGTATTTACATGGTACAATGCACTCACATTTTTTTCCCGGACTAGTATTCGGGGAAAATATCGACTCGTGATTTTTCAGGTAATTAGTGTATCCAAGGTAGAATGTACTCCTATTTTTGCTGACATTTAGTATTTCCTTGGTACACTGTACCCAGACCATACAAATACTCACAAGTGAAAGAACAGTGTATACCTACTAACTTCAGATTAGTTGCTGCAACCAAATGTAGAACTTCTCCACTGATTACGAGACTGAACTGAACAACTTATTTCAATACCGTTATTCTTAAAATGAGACATCAATGCCCCATTAATATTCTATTCTAGCAATGTGATGCACCGACCCGTGCAAGAACCCAAAATATTGTATTCTAGCAATGTTAGTGAACACGAAGAAGGAACTGCAATGGCCATTATCGGGTGGTTTAAGGCCCAGCTGGGCTATCAAAATAGTTAACCTTCAAGGTCATACTGAATAAACCGGCCATGTCATTTGTTCCAAATTGTAATGATAAAGTGAATAGTCTTCTCTATGTTCTCTTTGTATTATCATTCCGGCAACAGGTTTACTGCAATAAAGTTTGGGCTGCAACTTGTTAATGTGGCCATACCGACTATGGATGCTTGTGACAGCAGCTCGCAATCCTGAGTTGGAAAAGCAATGCTAGTGTACTGATTTTTTACATCACAGGCCACTAAGATGGTCTGTTGGTCACAATTTAGGAGCAACACAATTTATAAGTGCAAGAAAAGGATTATCTCTTGAAAAGTACACACATATTCCTCAAATGACAACTGGGTAATTAATAGCCCCATGGCAAATTATAAGACAAAACTATTTGAAGTGACCAAATAAACCAACTTTGTCAACGAAATTAAATGCCAGAAAATATGAGAAGAGACATATGTACCTTGCACAGAAGAATGAGAATTAGGCAGTTGATTGTCACATTCCGATACAGAGCTAGCGTAAAGCAAATGAGCAGAATAAGGTGATGCATCAGAATCCCAGGAATCCATCCACTGTATAGCCGGTAGCAGAGCATGTCCAATTGGCCATAAGCATCGTAGCCACACGAAAAGCACAGAGCAGAATATGCTCCAATCCAACTGCTACCAACTAATTCTTCATGCTGAAACATGTTCTCATGGCCCTACGCCTTTGGCACAGCAGAACAAAGATAACTGCAAACGAGATAGGAGCGAGAGAAAGTCAATCAACAAATAGGAGTGAGAGAAAGTCGATCGACAAGCCTAAGAATTAAATAACATATGGGCTATGGCAGCATAGATGGAACAAACTAAAGAAATGTTTACCAGAAAAAGACATAGTAAGCTTTCGAGAATATGCAGTACACCTACAAGCCATCCATTTAAAAGAAGGATCGACAGTATTACATACTGCAGAGGGAATTGAGAGAAAGAACAGCACCTCTAAATCTAATGGCACATATCCGACTGTCTGGGACACAAAATTTCTGCAAAGAAGTGGTACATGAAAAGTAATGTTGTGAGAAAGTAATGTTCCAAAATTTCCCTCGTACAACGTACTCAGAGCTTCCATGTATTTAGAGGTGATGAAAAGTAATGTTGTGAGAAGTGGACACAAAATTTCTGTACCATTCCTATCATTTTTTTATTTTTTTGCTTAGTCGTTGTCAATTCTGTGCGATAGATTTACTAGATAAGTACCTGCGAAGAAGTGATACATGAAAAGTAATGTTGTGAGAAAGGTAGTGTTCCAAAAGTCAGCCGCCTAGTACACCTAGAGGGCCCCAGGCACTAGGTGACACCCTTCCTGCTAGCCAATTTGTCCCTCCTAGGCCCACCTAATTGACGTTCAGGCACTAGGTGCTGATTTGCCGCCCAACTGGTAGACAAAATGGAGATATTTGCCGTCCAACTAGTGAACTACTCTAAACACACTTTATACCATTGCCATTCTTTTTAAGGGTTGGCAATTTTGTATGAAAAACATAGAAGTGTACTGTCTGCATGCAAGACCATTGCATGGGTGCCACATTACTTGGAAGTAGGAACCAGACAACCTCTAGAAGCCGAACATGCTATAAACAGCAAGGTGGCAAGCAATATGGACTTTGAGAAATCTTGCACAATTTCAACCAATCAAAGCTCCAATGGAGACAATTCTCGACAGTACAAGAAACCAGTATCGCAGTAACTAACAACACTAACTCTGAGTAAATAACTCATGCTGCTCCCTTTTGTCCAGGACTCCAGGGTCGAACAAATTCCATCGAGCATCAACAAGTTACCATCTGATTAATCTGTCACACCCTACCTATCCTCAAATTCGCGAAATGCTTGACGTCGACTAGGCGTATGCTATCTTATAGTCAATTAACCGAAAGCGCATATACGAGAAAAGCTATGGGGCGAAATGTGAGGGTTCGGAGAGGGGATGAAAGAGAAAAAGGGGCCAGACCTGAGGCGGAAGTGAGAGGAGAGGAGGAGCAGGACGGCAGTGTTGACGAAGAGCGGGCCACAGGATACGGCGGCACGGACGGCCGTGTTGGCGGCCTGGATGAAGGCATTGCGGCAGCCACGGCCGCCAGCTCGTGCCCCGCGCGCCGATCTTGAACCCCACCGGCACGGCCCACAGTACCAGCGTTGCCACAAAGATGGCGCTCGTGTCGCCCGCGCCAACGCGACAGGGCGGCATCCCGTGTTCTGTCGTGGCGAGCCAAGAGCCGCACCCATCCACACGCTAGCTGGCTAGTCGATCCTCTCCTCTTTGTCGGATATTTCCTACATTTAGCTGCCAAATGCCAAACAGAAGCAAGTCTGAAAAAAGGGAAGGAAATTTAACAGGAATCATCAAGTAAAGAAACAATATTTTGTCAGTAACCCTAATGACAGAAATATAACCATCAGTTTATCACACTCAACAAATGGTTTCGTAGTGTAGTGGTTAGCACTCCAGACTTTGAATCTGGCGACCTGGGTTCGAATCCCGGCGAGACCTACTTTTTTAGCTGGCATTTTAGTATTTCCATGGTACAATGTACTCAATTTTTTTGCTGACATTTAGTGTTTCCAGGGTAGAATATACTTTTATTTTTGCTGACATTTAGTGTTTCCCTTGTACAATGTACCAAATCCTTCTATGGTACATATACGCACAGTCTAGAGGCTAATAGCACTTGAAATATACCTCTGTCTTCTGATTTACATTGCTGTGACTATAACCTTGACAAAATTTACAGTAAACTATCAAGAAAGGCACATCCAGTACCTATATTACTACGTTCAGATAGTCGCTGCAAGCAAATGTACCCCTTCCACACTGCTTACGGTGAAGACTGAACTGAACCACTGATCCACAGAAGTGAGATATCTGAGATGTGTGAGAAGGGTGGCCCTACCATGACGAGGGTGGTGCTAATAGTAACAATGTTTTTCCATGTGCTTATTTTTTACGGTCCATAGAACAAGTTGTGGAAAACCCACTACTGACTAATCATGATGGAGCTAGATAAATTTTGTTATCCAATGGTTCTCCCAATGCATCTCCTCTCGTATGTTGTGTGTTCTTAAGTGCATGATAAATATCCTTGAAGCATAATGATGAAGAAGAGAGAAAACACCAAACAAACACTAAACACCTAGTAAATCCTAATAGCAGCTCAATGCCCACGCTATGGAGCCTTCGGTTAAAATTTACTGGAAAGAAGAAGTAGTCGTCAGGTGTTCCTTGCTCCATTTAGCTGCCAAGTGGCAAATGGAATAAGTCCAAAAACGGGAAGGAAAATTAACAGGAACCATCAAGTTAAGGAAAATATTCTGGCTGTAAGCCAAATGACAGAAATATAACAATCCGTGTACCACACTCAACAAATGGTTTCGTAGTGTAGTGGTTAGCACTCCAGACTTTGAATCTGGCGACCTGGGTTCAAATCCCGGCGAGACCTACTTTTTGAACTGGCATTTTAGTACTTCCATGGTACCATGTAGTCACATTTTTTTCCTGAAATTTAGTACTCGGGTAAAATATCGACTCACAATTTTTGTGCTGACACTAGTGCTTCCAGGGTAGAATGTACTCCTGTTTTTGCTGACATTTCGTATTTCCTTGGTACAATGTACCCAGATCTTCCATAGTACAATTACTCGCATGTGAAAGAAAAGTGTATACCTACTAACTTCAGATGAGTTGCTGCAACCCAATGTACACCTTCCTCATTGATTACGGTGGAGACTGAACTGAACTACTTATTTCGATACCGATGTTCTTAAAAGAGACATCAATGCCTCATTAATATTCTATTCTAGCAACATGATGTGGCGACCCATGGAAGAAATCCGAATATTGTATTCTAGCAATGTTAGTAAACATGAAGGAGGAACTGCAATGGCCACTATTGAGTGGTTCAAAGCCCAGCTAGGCAATCAAAAATAACATTCACAAGGTCATACTGAATGGACTGGCCATATTATTAGTTCAAAATTGTGATGAATTGATAAAGTGTGAGGTCTTCTGTAATCTCTGCGTTCTCTTTGTATCATCATTCCGGCAAAGGTTTACTGCAATAAAGTTTGAGCTGCAACTTATTAATGTGGCCATCTACCGGCTATGGACATGCTTATGCCAGCAGCTAGCAATCCTTAGTTGGAAAGCATTGTCAGTTTACCGATTTACATCAAAGGCCACTAAGATGGTCTGTTAGTCACAATTTAGGTGCAATGCAACTTATAAGTGCAAGGAAAGGATTCTGTCTTCAGGAGTATACACACTTATTCCACAAATGAAAACTGGGTAAACAGTAAGCCCATGGCAAATGATAAGACAAAACTATATGAAGTGACCAACTAAACCAACTCTGTCAACAAAATTAAATGCCAGGAAATATATATGTACCTCGGACAGAAGAGTGAGAATCAGGTAGTTGATTGTCACATTCCAATACAGAGCCAGTGTAAAGCAAATGAGCAGAATAAGGTGTGCATGAGAATTCCACGAATCCATCCACTGTATAGCCGATAGCGGAGCATATCCAATTGGTCATAAGCAAAGTAGCCACCTGAAAAGCACAGAGCAGATTATGCTGCAATCCAACTGCTACCAACTAATTCTTCATGCTGAAACATGTTCTCAAGGCTCTTAGTACGCCACTGCCACAACAGAACAAAGATAACTGAAAATCCAGATAGGAGTGAGATAAAGTCAATCAATAAGCTAGAGATATAGTAAGGTTTCGAGAATATGCAGTACACGTACGAGCCATTCTATTTAAAATAAGGATCAATAGTTTTGCATACTGCAGACAGAAGGCTCTACAACGTCCTAACTATCTTCAGATAGAGAAGAGCACCTCTAATGACACATATCCGACCATCTAGGACATAAAATTTCTCCTTCTATCATTTTTTGCTTAGCCATTGTCAATTCTGTGCGACAGATTTACTGGTAATAAGTATGTGCGAAGAAGTGGTACATCAAATTAATGTTGTGAGAAAGGTGGCGTTTCTAAAATTCAGCCGCCTAGTGCACATAGAGGCCCCCCAGTCACTGGGTGACACCCTTCCTGGTAGCCAATTTATCCCTCCTAGGCCGGCCTAATTGGCGTTTAGGCACTAGGTGCTGATTTGCCGCCCAACTAGCGGACAAGACGGAGATATTAGCCACCCAACTAGCAGACAAGACGGAGATATTAGTCGCCCAACTAGCAAACTCCTCTTAACACACTTTATTACCATTCTTTGAAGGGTTGGCAGTTTTGTCTGAAAAGACATGGAAGTATTTGCACGCAAGGCCATTGCATGGTTGCCACATTTACCTGGAAGTTGGAGCCATACAAACTTAGAAGCCAAACATGCTAAACAGCAAGGTAGACAGCAGTATGGGATTTGAGAAAGCTTGCGCAATTTCAACCAATCCAATCTCAAATGGAGACACAACTCTCAACAGCACAAGGAAGCAGCATCGCGGTGGCCAACAAGACTTCACACTAAAGAGAACATAGCTCATGCTGCTCCCTTTTATCCAGGGCCGAACAAATTGCATCGAAGTCAAAGCATCAACAGGTTAACCGCTTGATTAATCAGCCGCGCCCTCTCCATCCACAAATTCGCGCATCGCTGGAAGTAAACTAGGCGTACCCTTTCTTCTACTAGTCGATTAACCCAAAGCACATGTACGCGAAAAGCGACGGGACGAAACGTGAGGGTTTGGAGAAGGGGGAGAAAGAGAGGCGAGACCTGAGGCGGAAGTGAGGGAGGAGTGGAGTAGCGAGACGGCGGTGTTGACGAAGAGCGGATCGCGGGAGACGGCGACGCGGACGGCCGCGTTGGCGGCCCGGAAGAAGGCGAAACCGGCGGCCAGGGCGGCCAGCTCACGGCGGCCCCGCGCGCCGATCTCGAACTGCCGACACGGCCAGAGCAGCAGCGTCGCCGCGCCGGCGCGACTGGGTGGGGGGGTGAGGGGGCGACATCCCGTCTTCCGTCGTGACGAGCCGAGAGCCGCACCCGTCCACACGCTAGCCACTGCCCAACCAGCCCCCACAGAAAGAGAATGGTTGATTAATTGTCTGCATACCTGTATTAGCGTGAATTTTAAAGCGCCCGAAGCCTGGTTCAAGAGCTATGCTTGGATCAACAGTTTCTCCAGCCTGGCTGGTGCGATGCACAGCGAACCCACATGTGTAGGGACCTTACAGCAACTCTAGCACACCCGCATCGGTCCGGCCCGTAAAACGTGTTTACAGCTCGCGGAAAAACGCCTTTACGGACCGGCGCACGGCCGCGGATGTAGACCCCGCATAACGGATCCGTAAAAAAGGCATATTCGTTGAATATGCTTTTTTACCGGTCGGCTTTGCGGGGTCTGATCTGGAGCAGCTCCTCCCGGTCCGGAAAACCTAAATTTGCACCACATCTTTACTAGAATAATGCATTTCTTTGCTTTTCCAACCACATTTGAATACATAAGACATCACTACATCTTTACTAGAATAGCAAGACCAAAGAAAATAAGAACCACAAGTATGCATTTCCAAAAACTAGAATAGTGCACGTATCCCGTCGTTTTCGCATTTGAAGAACACCCATCCGGTGTGGTTCGACGTGACCGAAGTAAGCCGCAGCACTGTCCGTGTGCAGTCATCGCACTGTATGAGCGGCAACGGCGAGCCACATAGCCGTTGCGCGAGCGCCAAGCCCGGTGGATGGCCAGACGAATCCATGCCCGCAAATCGTCGGCGGCGCCGAGAGGACGAACCCGTCCCTGCATGCGCTGATGCGCTCTTGCCGGGGCTGCGGGAGATGCTCCACGACCACTCCATCGCTTGGCGCAGCCACCGACGGCCGGCAAAAGCCAAATCCGACGTCCGAAATCTTGGGCGAAGGGGGAGAGGGGAGGTGGTTGGTGGGGAAACGCGGGTTGAAATGTCCCCCACCAACCGCTTCCCGCTTATATGCAGGGCACCGCAGCGGCGAGGGGGGAACCCGCGAATACGCGGGTTGAGGCCGAGATTTTGCCGTGCCCCGCAAAAATATTTACGGGCCGGGGCGGGATGGAGGGTCTGATCGGGCAGGTTTTTCCGCCCCGACCCGCACTTTGGCGGTTATTTTGCGGGCCGGGGCGGGATGCGGGGTCTGCCAGAGTTGCTCTTAGAGCATCACTAGTAGTGTCCTCAAATCCTCAAATTTTTAAACCAGTTTAAGGTTTGAAAATTGGCATTTTTTGGCAGTTTTAAGGGTTGAAAAACAGGGCAAAGACTAGAACTCTCAAACTCAACCCTTATAACGGAATATTATAAGGGTTGAGTTTAAGGGTTCTAGTCTTTGCCGTAACCCCAACCCTTAAAACTGTCATTTGACATATCATAATTTTTATCATCTCAATAACGGTTTGAAGAAAACAATAATCATTCTAGTTATTATTACAACACCGAATAGTACTTTCAAACACATAATAATCATTCAAGTTATTACAACAATGTTTTCAAGCAAATTACAATAATTGTTCTAATCAAATAGGACATAGAAAAGTAAACAAAGGTAGATCATGGGTCTTGACGCCGCCCAGCCAACTGCCACTGGTGCTCTACTAGATCATCCCGGAGCTGACCATGAGTGTTTGCATCCTCAATCTGACGATGTGCTTGAAGAAAAGCTTGTACGCGACAAGGGTTTCTTTCCCGGTTGCAAACGGGTACCAACATTGTCATAGAAACAAGGCAGTTTTAACCCTCTCTCATCCTCGAGGATCATGTTGTGTAGAATCACACAACATTTCATGATGTTATCCAAGGTTTTTTGTCCCAAAAACGAGCTGGACCCCGAACTATGGCAAACCTTGCTTGCAAAACACTGAAAGCTCTCTCAATATCCTTGCGGGCTGCCTATTGTGCCTTGGTGAAATGAGCCTCTTTTCTGGTTAAGGGCACCCCATTTTTCTCCTTGATGGACTTCACAAGAGTTGCCCAATCGGGGTAAATTCCATCGATGAGATAGTATCCCATTGAGTACTCATTGTCCATGATTTTATAGTTGCAAGTTGGAGCATCCCCAGAAACTAATCTTTTGAACAAAGGAGATCTATTGAGCACATTGGTATCATTGAGTGTTCCCGGCAAACCAAAAAATGCATGCCAAATCCATGTGTCCTCCGATGCCACGGCCTCAAGCACAATGGTAGCATCACGGCTTTTACCGCAATACATTCCTTGCCATGCCTTTGGACAATTTTTCCATGTCCAATGCATGCAATCAAGACTACCAAGCATCCCCGGCCATCCCTTTTTTTCATTCATCTCCATCAATCTCTTTGTATCTTCCTCGTTGGGTGCCCGAAGATACTCATCACCATACAACCGGATGACCAACTTTGCAAACCTACGAACGAACGTCGTGGTTGTATCTTGTCCAATGCGAAGATACTCGTCGGTATAGTCCGCGGGTATGCCACAGGCGAGCACCCGCATTGCAGCCGATATCTTTTGGTACCCACTAAACCCCATGATACCGGCAGCGGATCTACGACGCTTGAAGTAATCTGAGGCGGCCTCACAATCTGTGAAATCTTCATAAACAAACTACGGCGCATTCGGTACCTTCTCCGGAAGAGGCGAGGTGGTTATGTCGGTACCTCCGCGAAGTAGTCTTGCATCAAATGCTCATGTCCGAGACCGCGGTTCCGGTAGATGGTGACTCGCCCCATCTTCGACCCTCTCCTCTGATCCATTAGCTTCGCGCGGTCTTCAAACTCTTACACGTCGAGGAGGAGGCCCATCATCTCAACGTCATCGTCTTGAAGCAACTCCTCAATGTCCGAATCGTCCGATGACGACCAAGCGCCTCCATCTACACAACACAAAACAAAAATTTGTGAGTGCCAACAATGAATCAACAATGAAAAAAATAAACAAAAAAAGAAGAAGAAAAATGCATACCTGCGGGTCGGCGAGGAGAGCTCGGGGCGGCGCGGGGGCGGGTGTTGCGGCAACAAAAGTCCTTCCTTGGCGCTAGGAATTCTTCTTGTTACTTATGTGGTTTGCGTCGGTTTTTCCCTTGAAGAGGAAAGGGTGATGCAGCACATGAGCAGTAAGTATTTCCCTCAGTTTGAGAACAAAGGTATCGATCCAGAAGGAGGGCCTCGTCAAGTCCAGAGTACTGCGCAAACACAAACAAGCTTGCACCCAACGCTTCAAAGGGGTTGTCAATCCCTTCAAGATTGTTTGCACAGTGAGATCTGAAGGCGGAAAGTGCAACGAAGTAAAAAGTGTAAGGCTGAAAATATGGTGTGGAGTAGACCCTGGGGGCCATAGTGTTCACTAAAGGCTTCTCTCATAATAGCAAATATCACCGTGGGTGAACAAATTACTGTCGAGCAATTGATAGAACCGCGCAAAGTCATGACGATATCTAAGGCAATGATCATACATATAGGCATCACGTACGAGACAAGTAGACCGATACTTTCTGCATCTACTACTATTACTCCACACATCGACCGCTATCCAGCATGCATCTAGTGTATTGAGTTCATGCCGAACAGAGTAACGCCTTAAGCAAGATGACATGATGTAGAGGGATAATCTCAAACCAATGATGAAAACCCCATCTTTTTACCCTTGATGGCAAGAACACGATGCATGCCTCACTACCCCTTCTGTCACTGGGTGAGGTCACCGCATAGTATGAACCCAAAACCAAGCACTTCTCCCATTGCAAGAATCATAGATCTAGTTGGCCAGACAAAATCCACAACTCGAAGAGAGTTACAAGGATATGAAATCATGCATAAGAGAGATCAGAAGAAACTCAAATAAGATTCATAGATAATTTGATCATAAATCCACAATTCATCGGATCTCGACAAACACACCGCAAAAGAAGATTACATCGGATAGATCTCCATGAAGATCATGGAGAACTTTGTATTGAAGATCCAAGAGAGAGAAGAAGCCATCTAGTTACTAGCTATGGACCCGTAGGTCTATGGTGAACTACCCACGCATCATCGGAGAGGTCATGGTGTTGATGAAGAAGCCCTCTATATCCGAATCCCCCTCCGGTAGGGCACCAGAACGTGCCCCAGATGGGATCTTGCGGAGACAGAAGTTTGCGGCGGCGAAAAAGTACTTTCGATGATCTCCTGATTTTTTTTGGGGATTTTTAAGGAATTTATAGGCGCAACCCTAGGTCAGGGGGCGCTCAGGGGGGCCACAAGCCTGTGGGCCGCGGCCTACCCCCCTAGCCGCGGGGTGGGGGCTTGTGGGGCCCTTGAGGCTCCCCTGCCTTGGCTCTCAAGCTTCCCGATCTTCTTCCGTTCCAGAAAAAATCTTTTCGAGGATTTTCTTCCGTTTGGACTCCGTTTCAAAATCTCCTCTCAAAGGGGTAAAAACATGGAAAAAACAGGAACCGGCACTTGACACTGAGTTAATAAGTTAGTCCCAAAAATATATAAAAGGCATGCAAAACATCCAAAGTTTGACAAGATAATAGCATGAAACCATCAAAAATTGTAGATACGTTGGAGACGTATCAAGCATCCCCAAGTTTAACTCCTGCTCGTCCTCGAGCAGGGAAGTGATAAAGAATGATTTTTTGATGTGGAATGCTACCTAGCATAGTTGTCCTTTGCAACTTCTTTCACGTGGCATGAATGTTCAGATCCGTAAGATTCAAAACAATAGTTTGCTACTGACATGAAAACAATAATACTTCAAGCAAACCAGCAAAGTAATCATGAACTTTCAAAATAACAAGGCCAAAGAAAGTTATCCCTACAAAATCATATAGTCTGGCTATGCTTCATCATCCTCACACAACTAATGTAAATCATGCACAAACCCGATATTGGCCAAGTAATTGTTTTCGCACTCTTACTTTCTCAAACTTTTTATAACTATCACGCAATACATGAGCGCGAGCCATGGATATAGCACTATAGGTGGAATAGAGTGTGGTGGTGGTTGTGAGACAAAAAGGAGGAGATGGTCACATTGACTCAGCGTATCAAAAGGCTATGGAGATGCCCATTAATAGATATCAATATGAATGAGTAGGGATTGCCATACAAGAGATGCACTAGAGCTATAAGTATGTGAAAGCTCAAAAGGAAAACTAGTGGGTGTGCATCCAACTTGCTTGCTCACGAAGACCTAGGGCAATTTTGAGCAAGCCCATCATTGGAATATACAAGCCAAGTTATATAATGAAGATTCCCACTAGCATATGGTAGTGACAAAGCAAGAAGCTCTCAATCATGAAGAACATGGTGCTATCATGAAGCACAAGTGTGGAAAAAGATAGTAGCATTGTCCCTTCTCTCTTTTTCTCTCTTTTTTTATTTGGGCTCTTAGGCCTCTCTTTTTTTCTATTCTTTTCTCTCTCTTTTTTGGGCTCTTTGGCCTCTTTTTTTTATTTCCTCACATGGGACAATGCTTTAATAATGATGATCATCACACTTTTATTTACTCACAGCTCAAAGATCACAATGATGATGACTCCATAGGAAATGCCTCCGGTAGTGTACCGGGATGTGCAACGATCTAGCATGGAGTATGACGTTGAAACATCTCGCTAGCTATCTTACGATCATGCAATGGCAATATTAGAGTGGTGGCACAAGTCATGAGACGGAACGGTGGGAGTTGCATGGCAATATATCTCGGAATGGCTATGAAAATGCCATAGTAGGTAGATATGGTGGCTGTTTTGAGGAAGGAATTTGGTGGGTTTGTGCACCGGCGAGAATTGCGCGACACTAGAGAGGCTAGCAATGGTGGAAGGTGAAGGTGCATCTATACCATGGGCTCACATTAGTCATGAAGAACTCACATACTTGTTGCGAAAGTTTTTATTAGTAATCGAAACAAAGTGCTAAACGCATACTCCGAGGGGAAGGGTTGGTACGTGTAAACCATCGCGCGATCCCGACCTCAACACAAAGGATGACCATCAATAGATCAATTATGCTCCGACTTCCTAACATAGCAGTTCACCATACGTGCATGCTACGGGAATCACTAACTTCAACACAAGTATTTCTATATTCACAACACCCTACTAACATAACTCTTAATATTACCAAATCCATGTCTCAAAACTATTTGAGAGGAATCAAAACTTCTCTTTCTACTCAATGCACATGAAGATGGAGGTTTTTGCATCCTCTTTGGGTATCTATCACTTTTGGGACTACTTTCATAGCATAAGCCAACTACCAAATCACGCATCGTCGTGCTCTAAAAGATATAAGTGAAGCACTAGAGCAAAAGTATGTAGCTCAAAAGATATAAGTGAAGCACTATGAGCATTCTAGCAAAAATCACGATGAGTGCATGTCTCTCTCTCTCAAAAAGGTGTGCAGCAAGGATGATTGTGACACAACAAAAGGAAAAGACTCCTACAATACAAGACGCTCCAAGCAAAAACACATATCATGTGGTGAATAAAAATATAGCTCCAAGTAATGTTACTGATGGATTGAAGACGAAAGAGGGGATGCCTTCCCGGGGCATCCCCAAGCTTAGGCTTTTTGGTGTCCTTGAATTTGGCTTGGGATGCCTTGGGCATCCCCAAGCTTGAGCTCTTTCCACTCCTTATCTCTTTGTCCATGAGAACATCACCCAAAACTTGAAAACTTCACAACACAAAACTTATACAGAAACTCGTGATAACATTAGCACAAGAAAACAAACTACCACCTCTTTTGGTACTGTAGAAAACTTGAATTTCATCTATATTGGTGTTGGGCTACTGTATTCTCAATTTTCCATGGCTAGTACCCCCCCGATACTAACCATAGTTTCATCAAAACAAGAAACCAACTCAACAAAAACAGAATCTGTCAAAAACAGACCAGTCTGTAGCAATATGTATACTTCGTATACTTATGTACCTCAAAAAATCTGAAACATTACGACGGCCTGGGAAAAAAGCATATCAACCAGCAGAAAAAAAAATCAACTAAAAATCTCTTTTTGAATAAAAATGAAAAATCATCTCGTGAGCGAAAAGTTTCTGTCTTTTTCCAGCAAGATCAAACAACCATTACCAAGACTAGTCATAAAGGTTTTGCTTGGCTCAAACACAAAAAGAAACACAAAAAACACAATCACAACAGAATTGTGATGGTGTGGACGCAACAAAACAAAAAGAAAAAAGATAAATTCATTGGGTTGCCTCCCAACAAGCGCTATTGTTTAACGCCCTTAGCTAGGCATAAAAGCGATAGAATCACGTATCGTCGTCTTTGGTGTTCAAACCATAAGTGGCGTGATCACTTATCATCTTAAGGTTTTCATCTTCTTTGCTGGATGATTCACCACTACATTTAGGAACAAAGACAGAATTGGTGATTTTATTGTGGGCAAAATTTGGAGTATTCTGCACAGCAGCAAAAGCGGAACCCAAGTTGATTATAACATCCTCTAGTTTGCCAATCCTAGCGGAATCATGACCTAGCTTTTCGTTAACCGTGGGTTCCTTCTCCTTTAAAATTTTCAAAACCATTCCCACCTTGGATCCGTACTGAGTTATTTGATTGTGGATCTTTTTATCCAAATTCTCAATGAGTTCAATCGTAGCAACTTTATTTTCAATAACGTCCAGCCTACGCATCACATGTTCTAGAGTTAAGGTAGTTCCATTAACCATGAGTGGGGGTGAGCCTACCAAATTTATCACAGCTCCGTAAGAATCAACGGTATGGCCACCCAAGAAATTTCCACCTACGATGGTGTCAAGAATATACCTATTCCAAGGAGAAACACCCACATAAAAACAACGAAGCAAGATGGTAGTGGATTGCTTATGAGTAGATCTACTCTAAGCATTGCAAATCCTATACCAAGCGTCCTTTAAGTTTTCTTCCTCAATTTGTTTGAAATTGAGAACTTCGCTCTCGGGAGTATCGTTCGAAGTGGTGGATCTAGCCATGAGGACAGGTAGACTATCCCACACAGACGAACAGAAAGCAAGTGAGAGAAAGGGAGAACGAAAAGGCAAACAAAAAAAGGCAAACGAAAAAGGCAAATTGGTGAAGTGGGGGAGAGGAAAACGAGAGGCAACTGGCAAACAAAGTAAATGCAAGAGATGAGTTAGCGACACCTACTTGGATGAGTTCTTGACTTGATCTTCCTCCCCGGCAACGACACCAGAAATTCTTCTGCTGCGGCAACAAAAGTCCTTCCTTGGCGCTAGGAATTCTTCTTGTTACTTCTCTGATTTGTGTAGGTTTTTCCCTTGAAGAGGAAAGGGTGATGCAGCACATGAGCAGTAATTATTTCCCTCAGTTTGAGAACCAAGGTATCGATCCAGAAGGAGGGCCTCGTCAAGTCCAGAGTATCTGCGCAAACACAAACAAGCTTGCACCCAACGCTTCAAAGGGGTTGTCAATCCCTTCAAGATTGTTTGCAAAGTGAGATCTGAAGGCGGAAAGTGCAACGAAGTAAAAAGTGTAAGGCTGAAAATATGGTGTGGAGTAGACCCTGGGGGCCATAGTGTTCACTAGAGGCTTCTCTCATAATAGCAAATATCACGGTGGGTGAACAAATTACTGTCGAGCAATTGATAGAACCGCGCAAAGTCATGATGATATCTAAGGCAATGATCATACATATAGGCATCACGTCCGAGACAAGTAGACCGATACTTTCTGCATCTACTACTATTACTCCACACATCGACCGCTATCCAGCATGCATCTAGTGTATTGAGTTCATGACGAACAGAGTAACGCCTTAAGCAAGATGATATGATGTAGAGGGATAGTCTCAAACCAATGATGAAAACCCCATCTTTTTACCCTTGATGGCAACAACACGATGCATGCCTCGCTACCCCTTCTATCACTGGGTGAGATCACCGCACGGTATGAACCCAAAGCCAAGCACTTCTCCCATTGCAAGAATCATAGATCTAGTTGGCTAGACAAAATCCACAACTCAAAGAGACTTACAAGGATATGAAATCATGCATAAGAGAGATCAGAAGAAACTCAAATAAGATTCATAGATAATTTGATCATAAATCCACAATTCATCGGATCTCGACAAACACACCGCAAAAGAAGATTACATTGGATAGATCTCCATGAAGATCATGGAGAACTTTGTATTGAAGATCCAAGAGAGAGAAGAAGCCATCTAGTTACTAGCTATGGACCCGTAGGTCTATGGTGAACTACCCACGCATCATCGGAGAGGTCATGGTGTTGATGAAGAAGCCCTCTCTATCCGAATCCCCCTCCGGCAGGGCACCAGAACGTGCCCCAGATGGGATCTTGCGGAGACAGAAGCTTGCGGCAGCGGAAAAGTACTTTCGATGATCTCCTGATTTTTTGGGGATTTTTAAGGAATTTATAGGCGCAACCCCTAGGTCAGGGGGCGCTCAGGGGGGCCACAAGCCTGTGGGCCGCGGCCTACCCCCCTAGCCGCGGGGTGGGGGCTTGTGGGGCCCTTGAGGCTCCCCTGCCTTGGCTCTCAAGCTTCCCGATCTTCTCCCGTTCCAGAAAAAATCTTTTCGGGGATTTTCTTCCGTTTGGACTCCGTTTCAAAATCTCCTCTCAAAGGGGTAAAAACATGGAAAAAACAGGAACCGGCACTTGACACTGAGTTAATAAGTTAGTCCCAAAAATATATAAAAGGCATGCAAAACATCCAAAGTTTGACAAGATAATAGCATGAAACCATCAAAAATTGTAGATACGTTGGAGACGTATCAAGCATCCCCAAGCTTAACTCCTGCTCGTCCTCGAGCAGGGAAGTGATAAAGAATGATTTTTTGATGTGGAATGCTACCTAGCATAGTTGTCCTTTGCAACTTCTTTCACGTGGCATGAATGTTCAGATCCGTAAGATTCAAAACAATAGTTTGCTATTGACATGAAAACAATAATACTTCAAGCAAACCAGCAAAGTAATCATGAACTTTCAAAATAACAAGGCCAAAGAAAGTTATCCCTACAAAATCATATAGTCTGGCTATGCTCCATCATCCTCACACAACTAATGTAAATCATGCACAAACCCGGTATTGGCCAAGTAATTGTTTTCGCACTCTTACTTTCTCAAACTTTTTATAACTATCACGCAATACATGAGCGCGAGCCATGGATATAACACTATAGGTGGAATAGAGTGTGGTGGTGGTTGTGAGACAAAAAGGAGGAGATGGTCACATTGACTTGGCGTATCAAAAGGCTATGGAGATGCCCATTAATAGATATCAATGTGAATGAGTAGGGATTGCCATACAAGAGATGCACTAGAGCTATAAGTATGTGAAAGCTCAAAAGTAAAACTAGTGGGTGTGCATCCAACTTGCTTGCTCACGAAGACCTAGGGCAATTTTGAGGAAGCCCATCATTGGAATATACAAGCCAAGTTATATAATGAAGATTCCCACTAGCATCTCCAACCGCGCCCCCAACAGACCCTTCCGAGGCTCTTTTTTTCCACCGACGAGTGAAAAATGGTCTAGTCGCGTCCGAGGAGCCGGTTTTTCGTCGGTTAGGGCTGAAATTGGCCCTGATGGTCCCAGCCCGAACCCAACGCGCTCGGGGCGCGCGGGGACGCTAGCGGAAGAAAAAACGACGCGTCGGTCCCCCTGTCAGGCGGAAAAAAGGACTTTTCTTCTCTGAAACCGCCCCCTCGCGCACCACACCTTTCGCCACCATGCCGATCCCGGTGCCACCCCACCTGCCTACTGTCGCTGTAAAGGCCATCTCCCCATCGATGAACGTAGGGTTCGCTGCGGATTCGCCCCCTCCCCGACGCTTCTTGGCGAGTTTTCCCGGTGTTCCGGGCACGTACGCGGTCGCGCGTCCGCCACGCCCTCCAGGTGTTCGACAATTTTCCTGTCCAATGGACTCCAACGACGAAGAGCACCTCATGGTCCTTGCCTCTCTGGTCGGCCTGTTTGCGAGCAATGCAGAGCCACGACGAGGTAGCTCGGCGCCGGGCCGGCCGAAGGCAAAGCAGAGGCATCGACTGGAAGGCCATTGCTTGCTGTGCACCGACTACTTCGCAGACGCTCCTCTGCACAGCGACAAAGTATTTCGGTGCCGTTATCATATGAGCGAGAAGCTCTTCCTCGGGATTGTGAATTCCATGAGGGAGTTTGATGGCTAATTCAAGTGCAAAAAGGATTGCACCGACACACTTGGATTCACCTCGCTCCAGAAGTGCACGACAGCTATGAGGATGCTTGCGTACGGAGCTCCCGGTGATATTCTGGAAGACTATGGACGCATGGACAAGTCCACCACCATTGAGTGTTTCTACAAGTTCTGTAGGGCAGCAGTGGTAGTTTTGGACCTCGGTATTTGCGATCACCCAATGTTGAAGACACTGCTCGGATCCTAGCACAGAATGCAGAAAGAGGATTCCCTGGGGTGCTTGGAAGTATCGACTACATGCATTGTAAATGGAAAAACTGTTCATTTGCTTTGCAAGGGATGTACAAAGACGCCAAAGGAGGTTGTAGTGTGGTACTTGAGGTAGTGGCCACACATGACCTTTGGATTTGTCACTCCTTCTTTGGTATGCCAGGAACTCACAATGACATCTACGTACTACAGTGCTCAAATGTCTTTGCCAAGCTTGTTGAAGGTCATGCTCCTCCGGTTAACTACGAGGTCAATGGGCACCACTACAACAAGGGATACTACCTAGCACATGGCATCTATCTGAGATGGTCCATATTTGTGAAGACTATCTCAAATCCTGCACCAAGAGGCAAGCACTCCTATTTTGCCAAGTGTCAAGAAGCTTGCAGGAAGGATGTCGAGCAGACATTTGGTGTGCTTCAATCTAGTTTTGCTGTTGTCTGGTACCCCACTCAGACCTGGTCGAAAGATCAAATGTGGGAAGTCATGACTTGTTGTGTTGTCTTGCACAACATGATCATTGAGAGCGAGGAGGAGGACCCGATATTTGACACTGAATGTCTGAACCATATTACACGCAAGGTCCTTCCGGCCCGAACGGCTAGAGATGCTCTTACACGAGAGGAGGCAGGAGGGATGCAAGTTGTGTACGTTGTTCTTCTTCTACCTCCACTAACCTCCTTCCTAATCTCCTTTCTTCCTCCATCTCTTAATCCACACAATGGTGATTCGATTCGAGATAAGCTCTACACTAAAAAGATGCACATGGATGTTACAGTTCCTTTTTTATGACCGGTTCGTAGTTTCATCGATGGTAAATGCTTAATTTTGTGTTCATGTTCGAAGCTATTATGGACGAATTTTGTCAAATTCTTCGCGTACGATTGACCGTTTGAAAATTCCTTTGACCGGCAGCTTCATCAGGCAATTCCACACGACATTCATGCTACAAGTTTTCTATTTCGACGATCCCATAACACTGACGCCGCAATTACTCGCACAATGTATTTCTTCTCCTATGCCCTCTATCTTAAAGACCTTCCGTTCGTCCCTTTTGACGCTCACACTGTTCCTCCTCCTTGCCGGCATCCTACTACACTAGAGTCATTCTGACATCGATCATCTTCGCATCTTCTCTCTCGTCCCACTCCATTGACATCGTCATGGCGCGAGCACTCCTTTCTCCTTTGTCAATTGTATACGTGTGGACTTTCTATGTGATGATGAAGCTAGCAATTAGTTCGTTGTGCCACCGATGGGGTCGCTCGCGCAAGACTCCGTGCATGTCGTGTCGTATGCGACATTGCGACCACCATCCACCGCAGTCGCCATGGTCCGACACGCCCCGCATTTCCCCTCCCCCGTCCTTTGCCTCAATGCTCTTTGTGCGGACTTTCTCTACGATGGCGACGCTAGCAACTAGTTATCGCGGCGACGACAAGAACGCTCATCTGGGACTCCATGCGCGACAGGAGCGAAACAACTGGATCCTCATGTGGTTTTGGTGATCCAACTAGGAGGCAATCAAATAAAAATCTGTAACAAAAGTGATTTACTACAAAATGTTGCGAGGATATATTTGTTCAAATATTAGCATGGAAGGGCATACCTGCAGTCCCGCTTGAAAATGGAGCAATTGCAATTGGTGACACATCATAGACCGGGACTTTAATTCCTGCTGAGCTTGGAGCCTGAGGATTTTGAGGAACATTGCGTGGGAAACAAAAAATTTCCTAAGCACACGAAGACCTATCATGGTGATGGTCATCTACGAGAAGGAGATCGGATCCACGTACCCTTGTAGATCACTAAGCGGAAGCATTAATAAATGCGGTTGATGTAGTGGTACGTCTTCACGATCCGTCCCACGAACCGTCTCGTGATCCGTCCCGATCAAGTGCCGAACGGACGGCACCTCCGCGTTCCGCACACGTACAACTCGATGACGATCTCTGCCTTCTTGATCTAGCAAGAGAGACGGAGATGTAGATGAGTTCCCCGGCAGCGCGCCGACGCTTCAGTGGTGGTGGTGATCTATTCCTGCAGGGCTCCGCCCGACCTCCGCAGAAAACCAATCTAGAGGAAGAACTACGATCTAGAGGAGAGGGCAGCACGTGGCAAAGTCGTGTCTCAAAAGCCTAAACCTCTAGTATATAGGAGGAGGGGAGAGGCAGCATTGGCGCGCCAAGGAAGGCCTCCTTGGGTCGACCGAAGTGGGGAAGGGAGGAGTCCTCCTTCAATCCCACTTGGATTAGGACTCCTTCCTTATTTTCCCACCTCTTTTGGACTTTCCACGTTTTCCTCATGGGCTTTCCTTGGATGACTTTGTTAGCCCATTATACCTTATTGCGCATCCAATAAACCCATGTGGACCCCTTGGGGCGTGGTGGGCCCATCCAGTGGGCCCCCGTAACCCATTCGTCACTCCCAGCACACTGGCGGTAATGCCCGAAAACCTTCCGGAATCCAAATACCAACTTCATATATATCAATCTTCGTTTTTGGACCATTTTGGAACTCCTCCTGACGTCTGAGATCTCATCCGGGACTCCGAACAAAACTCTGGTCACCAACACATATAACTCAACTATACCGAAACGTCACCTAACCTTAAGTGTGCACACCCTGCGGGTTCGAGAACTATGCAGACATGACCTGAGACACTCCCCGGTCAATATCCAATAGCGGGACCTGGATGTCCATATTGGATCCTACATATTCTACAAAGATCTCTATCGGTTGAACCTCTATGTCAAGGATTCATATAATCCCGCATACTAATCCCTTTGTCCTTTGATATGTTACTTGCCCGAGATTCGATCGCCAGTATGTCTATACCTAGTTCAATCTCGTTACCAGCAAGTCTCTTTACTCGTTCCGTAATACAAGATCCCGTGACTAACACATTAGCCACATTGCTTGCAAGGCTTATTGTGATGTTGTATTACCGAGTGGGCCCCGAGATACCTCTCCGTCACACGGAGTGACAAATCCCAGTCTTGATCCATGCCAACCCAACAGACACCTTTGGAGATACCTTTAGAGCACCTTTATAGTCACCCAGTTACGTTGCGACGTTTGATAACCCACAAGGTATTCCTCCGGTGTCCGGGAGTTGCATGATCTCATGGTCATAGGAACAGATACATTGACATGCAGAAAACAGTAACAATAAACTCACACGATCATATGCTACGTTTATAGTTTGGGTCTTGTCCATCACATCATTCTCCTAATGATGTGATACCGTCATCAAGTGACAACACTTGTCTATGGCCAGGAAACCTTGACCATCTTTGATCAACGAGCTAGTCAACTAGAGGCTCACTAGGGACAGTGTGTTGTCTATGTATCCACACATGTATTTGAGTTTCCAATCAATAAAATTATAGCATGGATAATAAACAATTATCATGAACAAAGAAATGTAATAATAACTAATTTATTATTGCCTCTAGGGCATATTTCGAACAGAGGAGTGACATAAAAACAACACAAGACTTTGGTGTTTTTGGTGTTGCAATAGTATTGCCATAGTTTGAAGCATCGGGGTCCACAACTGCACTTGGGACACCGATCCACCAATTATTTTCCTCGGTGCCCTCTTGGAACAGACTCATTGATGGTGCATCACTCCAATGTCCACCCACACTAGCCATTGCAGAGTGATAGAGATGACCACTGCTGCTAGAACGATTGCTTTGAGCTCCTTTAGCCGGATCAACCACCACCTTGTCAGTTGTTGGCTCATCTGCAACCTTCCTACTGTAACTTTGCTTGCCACCCCCATGCTCATCAGAAGCCTTACTGCTAGAAGTTTGCTTGCTACCCCCATGCTCATCAACCTTGGGTGCATCATTGTTGCCATGTGGTGGTATGTAAAAGGTAACATCCATTGCTTGTTGATTACTTGACGAAACGAGGTGAACATCTTTGAGAAGCCGCCCCATTCACCTACAATGCTTTGCTTGCAACACTTGAACAAAAGAATTAGTAGCTCCTTTTAACTCTGCAACATAGAGTTTTGTGTGTTTGTCGTAGATTTCGGCCAGATGTGGTGAGACCTGAAATGTATACGAAAATGAAAGTGGAGGTGGTCACTGGATCTGCAACTTACTACATGATCGGAGGGTATTTTACAAAATAAAAAACATAAAACAACAACTCAGAGGAATATAAATAATCTCACCTCAAGCTCTATCCCAAATGGGATTAGGTTCTGAAGCCAATCATCCAGTGAACCACACACATCTTCTTCTGCACTTTTCCCATTTCCCATTGGATTAATATCTTCTATATGGTTGTATTTTGCACCAACGTCATCTTTGTTTCCATTAATGTTGACATCTTCAACACCGCAATCTTGAGTATCATCACAATCCACATCTTGAGCAGCTGCGTTGGTGTTGCCTACAGCAACACAAGTGACTCCGCCTTATGGAGACAATGGTGCATACGATGTCTCTCATAGAGGCCGAAACTGCACACCACACAATAAAATAAGCAAAAAAATAGTGGAAACAGAAATGCTACAAACGGACGAGGGGAAGAAAACTCACACGACACTTCCCAGACGAGGCTTTTCCCAAAGATAGCTTGTTCTTGTCATATTCCCATACAATATCAAAGTCAGTGTGTTGAACAAATCATGCTCTTGACACAGAATAGTTCAATTGGTGCTCGTTGATCGCAACTTGAGGAAAAATCAAATGATCCATGTAAATAACCTGATAACACAACACGTAATATCTCAGACAACACAACACATAATATCTCAGACAAAAAAGAAATGTGATCACAAAAAATCAAAAAACATAATGTGAGGTGATAAATAACTTCAAGAAGAAAAGACGTATACCGCTAACATAGGGAAACAACCCTCAACCCAAAACTTGGTGATATCGTGTGATTTAATCTTCTCGTGGCATTTCTTGACATCATTCATCGCAGCACTTAAAACATGTTCATCCCAAGCATATTTAGTGACCTTCTCAATTTCTTCAAGGCTCTTCAAGTACTCTAAGGGCACCATGTTGCCCATGCCACGGGTTAAAACTGTTGCGAGAGCCAAGAGCACCCATGACCTCTTGGTAGTATCACCATCATCATTCCTCGCTTTGTAGAGCACATCCATGGCATAAGCAATTGGAGCTCTGCCATTCTTGTGATATATGTTGTGGAGATCACGCTGCCCGTGCCTCTTGTAAAGCTCAACTATTCTCTTGCCTGAAGGAATGTTGAAAACCTTCCTCACCATGTATCTTGTAAAACAACAACCTTATTCCGGTTCAGCCTACAAACCAGTGAATGTATTAGAATTGTTGATGTCACAACATTAAATAAAGAAAGTACATGTTGCAGAGATGCTGACAGAGAAAGACAAAAGAAGACAAGGTGGGATCAATACATAAGCTCACGTTTGCCGGTGTCGATGTTCATTGGCAACCACTCCATCTGATCATGCGGTACCGTAAAAGGTGAGATGCTTTTGAGATCACCAAAGCGAGTTTCATCTATGTATTTCCTCTTGGTGGAATTGAGTTTAGACTTAGCAATTTGACACAAACATTTTGTTGCGAAACGTTGGTTGAATACACCATCACACTCCATATCTCCTTTGTCTAGCAAGTAGCTACAATATTTTTTTAAATGTATTAGGTACAATACAAAAAAATTTGCAAAAAACTAGTAGATCAAATAAAAATTATATGACAAAACAAGTTTATAAAACAACCATTACATCATGCAACTACAAAAATAAGTTACATATGATTATTTCAATTATGTTGAACATATGCAACAAAAAAAATGCAAAAAACTAGTAGATTAAACAAGTTTATAAAACAACCATTCATCATGCAACTATAATTAGTAGAGGTTACATATGGTTATTTCAATTTTGTTCAACATATCTCAACAAACAAAAAATGAATACATGCATGCAACAAAAAACCACAGTAAGATGGAAAATCCTGTCATAAACATTTGTCTACATTGCATTCCAAACAACAAAGATTGTAGATTTATAGTTGTAACAACATTGCAGCAACCAAGATACAACATGGCTATGCTGGCCAAAAAATAGCATATCCCTACTACAACATGGCTAGGCTGACCACAAAAAAGTAGCATCAGTAACACTAACAACCGTATGAACCCTTGCAACCCTCCACTTGAACAACCGCGCACATGAATCCTCAGATCTATCTGAAACTCTGCAGCAATTGGAGCCCCTAAATGGGGTGACGAATAAAATCAGAAAATCAACCAAAAACCCTGGAAAATGGTGACCGTACCTAGTAGATATACTCTTCAACGACATGAACTAACAGACCTGGCAATGAAACGAATCTCATGTTGGTGGCGGAGGGGAGTGGTGACCATACCTAGCATATGGAAGCAGATCCACTTTCCCAACGACAGTAACAGACACTAATGGCCATAGAATGAAGCTCATGCTCGCGGGGCAGGGGTCCTGTCGCCCGGGTCCTCCCGCTCATCGACGTGGCCTAAGGTGCTCGCCAGCGATCGATCCTTGTCTGCCCTTGCCGTCCCCGCACCATCCGGTCGCCGGCCCCCGCCATGATTCGAGATGTGGACATCGTCGCCTCCGTCGCCTCTGTCGCTCGGGTCGCCAAAAGAGAAGGAAGCAGTGACGAACGGGTGGAAGCAGCTACGAGCTGGAAGCAAAAAAATGACCGCAACAAAAAATGGCATCTGGATGAAACGAATCGTTTTCTTAGGACACACAAGACGAACTGAAAAAATGTGTTTCACGTTGCCCTTATAAATTATCCATTAGATTTTCTTGTATATAAAGTATTGCAACGTCATTGGTTTAATTATTAAATTAGAATGGATGGTATTTACTTCTCCGGTTGCAACGCATGGATTATTTTACGAGTGGATATTAAAAATAACAAACCATAAGACTAGAGAGAAATCAGGAGCGGTTATCTACTACCACTAAAAAAGCAAGAGAGTGCAGATCCAAATCTAAATCTGGACCCTCTAATCACTTAATCAATGCTCTAAAATCTTTGTTAACGAAACCAAGGAATCTTCGTTAGCACTAATCGCACCTCGCACACCTCGCACGTCGTCTCACCCGCACACCTTGTCTGCGCGTTAACTAGCGACTCGCCCTGCTTGCGTCGGTCGCCGCCTCCTCGCCCCGCCCGTGTCGTTCTCCACATCTCCCCGCACGCTCACAGCGCCGCGTCGGTTGATACGTCTCCATCATATCTACTTTTCCAAACTCTTTTGCCCTTGTTTTGGACTCTAATTTGCATGATTTGAATGGAACTAACCCAGACTAACGTTGTTTTCAGCAGAATTGCCATGGTGTTGTTTTTGCGCAGAAATAAAAGTTCTCGGAATGACATGGAAATTTACGAGGATTTTTTGTGGAATATATAAAAAATACTGGCGCAAGAATTACCTGGAGATGTGGAGCCAGGAGCCCACAAAGCCCAGGAGGCGCGCCCCCCTGGCCGCGCCTGGCAGGCTTGTGAGCCCCTCGTGGCTCCGCTGCCTCCAATTCTAGCTCTATATATTCTCTCTCGCCCGGAAAAAAATCAAAGAGAAGAGTTCATCGCGTTTTACGATACGGAGCCACCGCCACCACCTGTTCTTCCTCTGGAGGGCAGATCTGGAGTCCGTTCTGGGCTCCGGAGAGGGGGAATCGACGCCTTCGTCATCACCAACCATCCTTCATCACCAATTCCATGATGCTCTTCACCGTTTGTGAGTAATCTCATTGTAGGCTTGCTGGACGGTGATGGGTTGGATGAGATCTATCATGTAATCGAGTTAGTTTTGATGGGGATTGATCCCTAGTATCCACTATGTTATGAGATTGATGTTGCTACTACTTTGCTATGCTTAATGCTTGTCACTAGGGCCCGAGTGCCATGATTTCAGATCTGAACCTATTATGTTTTCATCAATATATGTGTGTTCTTGATCCTATCTTGCAAGTTGTAGTCACCTACTATGTGTTATGACTCGGCAACCCCGGAGTGACAATAGCCGGAACCACTCCCGGAGATGACCATAGTATGAGGAGTTCATGTATTCACTAAGTGCTAATGCTTTATTCCGGTTCTCTATTAAAAGGAGACCCTTAATATCCCTTAGTTTCCATTAGGATCCCGCTGCCATCGGAGGGATGGACAATAGATGTCATGCAAGTTCTTTTCCATAAGCACGTATGACTATATACGGAATACATGCCTACATTACATTGACGAACTGGAGCTAGTTACATATCTCCCCATGTTATAACTGTTACATGATGAATGTCACCCGACATAATTATCCATCACCGATCCAATGCCTACGAGCTTTTCCTACTGGTCCTTGCTAAGTTACTTTGCCGCTACTGCTGCTACTGTTACTGCTATTGTTGTCACTACTGCTACTATTACTATTGCTACCGTTGCTATCACACTACTTTGCTACTCAAACTTTGCTGCAGATACTAAGTCTTTCAGGTGTGGTTGAATTGACAACTCAACTGCTAATACTCGAGAATATTCTTTTGCTTTCCCTTGTGTCGAATCAACAACTTTGGGTTGAATACTCTACCCTTGAAAACTATTGCGATCCCCTATACTTGTGGGTTATCAAGACTATTTTCTCGCGCCGTTGCCGGGGAGGCCTAGCTCTATTCTCTGAGTCACTTGGGATTTACGTCTGTTGATCACTATGAGGAATCTGAGAGATCCAAAAACTAAAGTCTTGCCCTCAACTACGAGGACATGTAAGGAACTGTCATCTAGCTCTGCACTTGATTCACCTTCAGTTATGAGTAAGTTTGCGGCACCACCACCTACTAGAAATTCTGATGTGTCGCCTGTGCTTGATGATGCTACTTATGCTATCCATGATGCTTGTGATGATGATTTTCTTGATACTACTTTGCCACTAGGTGCATTCCTTGATGCACAAATTGCTAGAGTTGCTGCTGAATGTGATGATACTTCTGAAACTGCTGAAATTATTGAAGTAGAACCTGCTGTTTCACGTGTTATAGCTAGCTCTCCTAGATATGAATTGCCTGATATACCTGAGGGTTATGTTATGGAGGGAGAGGTAGCTGAGGAATTTCTTGCTTGTAAGGATAGCTATGATATTGAGAATTTACTACGCAAGTGGAAGGAAAAATCTCTGAATGCTAGAATGAAATACGATCCTAAGTTTGCTACTTCACCCATCTTTGTAACCGATAAGGATTATGAATTCTCTGTCGATCCTGAGTTAATCACTTTGGTTGAATCTGATCCTTTTCATGGTTATGAGACTGAAACGGTTGTAGAACATCTTAGCAAGCTGAATGATATAGCCACCCTATTCACGAGTGAGGAAAAGATTCGCCATTACTATATCCTTAAGTTGTTTCCTTTCTCGCTAAAGGATGACGCTAAGACTTGGTTCACTTCTCTTGCTCCTGGTTGTGTGCGTAGTCCCCAGGATATGATCTACTACTTCTCTGAGAAATATTTTCCTGCCCATAAGAAGCAAGCTGTCTTGCAGGATATATATAACTTTGTGCAGGTTGAAGGAGAGAGTCTCCCACAAGCTTGGAGGAGGCTTGTCCAGTTACTGAATGCTTTGCCTGATCACCCTCTTGAGAAGAATGAAATACTTGATATCATTTATAATGGACTAACCGATGCTTGTAGGGACCACCTAGATAGTTGTGCTGGTTGTGTTTTCAGGGAAAGAACTGTGGAACAAGCTGAAATTCTATTGAATAATATCTTGAGCAATGATAATGCTTGGACTATTCCCGAACCACCTCCGAAGCCAACTCCGAAGAAAAGAGGTATTCTATTCCTCAGTCCTGTAGATATGCAAGAAGCCAAGAAATCTATGCAAGAGAAAGGCATTAAATCTGAAGATGTTAAGAATCTACCACCTATCGAAGAGATCCATGGTCTTGATAACGCGACACATGTAGTAGAGGTAAATTCTCTTCGTAGATTCAATGAGAGTGATATTCCTTTTGATAAACCTGCTAGCTTATGCTTAGATGAATTTGATAACTTTGTTGCCAAACAACACAGTTTCAATGATTATGTTAGCACACAATTGGAACATAATGCTCGTATGCTTAGTCATTTAAGTGCTTGCGTGGATAGAAATGTGAATGATCTTAAGATTTTGAGTAAACATGCCTCTATGGTCACTACTCAAGTAGAACAAGTACTTAAGGCTCAAAATGACTTGCTCAATGAGTTGAATGAAAATTCCGTTAGAGTCGTCACTAGAGGTGGTAGAATGACTGAGGAACCTTTGTATCCTGAGGGCCATCCTAAGAGAATTGAACAAGATTCTCAAGGAGTTAATACTGAGGCACCTAGTCATCCTGGTATTAGGAAGAAAAAGAAAGATGATAGGAACTTGCATGCTAGCAAACCTGCTGCTGTTACACCTGAGAATCCAAATGATATCTCTGTTTCTGATGCCGAAACACAATTTGGTGATGAACATGAGCCTAATGATAATATCGATAGTGGTGTTCATGATGATGCTCAACCTAGTAATGATAAGGATGTGGAGATTGAACCTAGTTTTGATCTTGATAACCCACAACCTAAGAGCAAGAGATACGATAAGAACGACTTTATTGCTAGGAAGCATGGTAAATAAAGAGAACCATGGGTTCAGAAACCCATGTCCTTTCCTCCCAAACCATCCAAGAAAAAGGATGATGAGGATTTTGAGCGTTCTGTTGAAATGATTAGACTTGTCTTTCTGCAAATGCATTTGACAGATATGCTCAAAATGTCTCCTTATGCTAAGTACATGAAAGATATTGTGACCAATAAAAGGAAGATACCCGAGGTTGAGATTTCCACCATGCTTGCCAACTACACCTTCAAGGGTGGAACTCCTAAGAAACTAGGTGATACCGGAGTGCCCACTATACCTTGCTCCAGTAAAGGAAATTATGTTAGAACCGCTTTATGCGATATTGGAGCTGGTGTTAGTGTTATGCCTCTCTATCTTTATCGTAGACTTGAATTGGATAAGTTGACACCCACTCAAATGTCTTTGCAAATGGCCGACAAATCAACTGCTTTCCTTATCGGCATTTGCGAGGATGTGCCTGTTGTGGTTGCTAATGTTACAATCTTAATGGACTTTGTTATTCTAGATATTCCCGAGGATGATGCCATGGCGGACATCCTTGGAAGACCCTTTTTAAACACTGCAGGGGTTGTTATTGATTGCAACAAAGGCAATGTCACTTTCCATGTTAATGGTAATGAGCACACGTGCACTTTCCGAAGAAACAATATCGAGTACATTGCATCAATGCTATTGAAAGAACTTCATCAATTCTTATTGGGAGCTTTGAATGCCCTATACCTACTGTCTAGATGAAGTATGATTTACTTGTTGGGGATATGCACATCCCCGTTGAGGTAACCTAGTGATTATTCAAAAATTCTCCGGTTTTATGCGATTTGAAAAAAGTTTGTCAAGGAGACTTGATCAACCTCATTGACAGATTTCTTTTGATGACCATGAGATGGATGAATCTAGGAGTCACAACCGTCTGTTCTGAACTTTTATTTTCTGTTGCTTAGAAGAAAAATGATAAATTTAGCTTTATTTTCCTGTTTTTTGTTTTTTGCGTCCCTTAGAAAAGTGTCCCAAAAATAAAAATTCTCCAAATGCCCTGAAATTCAAGTATGATTTTTTCTGGAATTTTTGAAAAATTCTGAGACACAAAGCTAGTTAGGGGGATGCACCAGTGGGCCACAAGCCCAGGAGGCGCGACCACCCCCCTGGCCGCGCCTGGCAGGCTTGTGGGACCCACGTGGCCCCCTCCACTTATTCCAGCTCCCATCTCCTTCTCCTATCTCTAGAAAAAATCATTCCACAACTCAAACCCGTGTTCTTGCTCTTCTTGCTGCGTTTTTCGATCTCCTCGTGCAAAGCCCCATTCACCAAACTGTTTTGGGGGAATTGTTCCTTGGTATGTGACTCCTCCATTGGTCCAATTAGTTTTTGCTCTAGTGCCTTATTCGTTGCGTATTTTTGCTGCCTTGGTGACCCTGTTCTTGAGCTTTTCATGTCAATTTTAGCTGGTCCCAAGTAGTTTTTATGCATGATATGGCCTCTAGGAACTTGAAGGAGTAGTTGCTATGAGTTTTGTTGAGCCTTGTTCACTTTTCTTTTGAGTCACTAAAAATTTCAGAATTTTTCGGAGAAAGAAAAAGGAAAAGATGAGGAGGTTCCTAAGAGGCTCTTCAAGCCGTGACCCAAGGAAGACGGAAATGAGAAGAAGAAACCCAAGTATCCGGTCCCCCGAGTTATAGAAGTTCGAGCGTGCGAGTGGCCAAGCGATGTGTTCTTACGTGCCGCCGGTCTTTATGAGGATTTTTATTACTTGGTGGAGAACGCAGGCCTTACCGCATTTGTTGAAGATAAGTGTCCACAATACCTCCTCCTCACTAATATTTTCATGCAAAGCTTTAATTTCTATCCAAGGAAGGGTCCTCATATGGTTGAGTTCAAGTTATATGATATCCCCTAGCGCATGTCACTTCAGGATTTTTGCAATGTTTGCAAATTACCTTATGTTGGGGATATTCATGAACCTCGTCCACGGGACTTGGAGGCTTTCATTGATACTATTTCTGTAGGAGAGGAGAGAGGAGTGTCTTGCGCTAGAGTTGCTAGTATACATTTTCCCGTGCTTAGGTATTTATCTTTATTCGTGGGAAAATGTTTGATTGGCCGTGGGAAAGCTGGGGCTCTTAGCTCCCCAGATCTTGCGGTATTGCGCGAAGCTCTTTATAATGATAAAACTTATAGTTTGGGCGCTATAGTGGCTCAATGGTTGAACACGAACCGTTCTAAAGGCGCAGTTTATGGAGGTATCTATGCTACCCATCTTGCTAAACATTTTGAGATACCTATTAGACTGTACGAGGAAGAAGAGATGCTTCTTCCTGAGAGATATCTAGATTATGATAGCATGGTTCGCCATGACTTTCTTGATAAAGATATAAATAAGAGGATGATTTATAACTTAGTATTTAGCCAGGGTACTCGTGGGAGTATTACCTTGCCTGCTCCTTCTTTGTTCAATCTTCATCTAGGCAGGTACATTATTATGCCCTCGGACATCTATGCATATTGGGGCATAGCGCCACCGCAGGCGCCCGTGTCCGAGCTACGAGTCGAGTACCAGACGCCAGTTTATCAGTGGGAGCCAGAGGAGCTCACCCAGCAGTGGCACCCTCAGTCCACTCCGCAGTACCCCGGAGACGGCTACTTCCCTCCTTGGGAGTAGACCAACTTAGGCCAAAAGCCTAATCTTGGGGGAGTACGTGTCTCTCACCGACTTTATATTCAAGCTTACGCTTTCACTTTGTTAGTCGGTGTTCACACCTTGCCACTGTATCATCCATGCTAGTTTATTTCTTTTTCTCGCTTTCTTCTCGTGTGTTTGTTTAGATTGAGAAAAACAAAAAAAATAGTTGCAAGTTTACTTTCCAGCTTGCTTAGTGGTGTTTAGAGAGAAAACCCAAAAAGATTTCCCGTTTTTCTTTTTGCTTGTTGGGAGCTCTCCCGTGTAAACAGTTTTATTTTTCTTTGGGTCAAGGTAGAAGACCATGGTTAAAATGTTTAGTGGCTCTCACATGCATATTTGTTTATCCATCAAAGAGCCATATTACTTTGTCTTCTCCTTTGAGTTTGCTTGCAGATTCCAGCTTAGTCCAATACACGAACACTCTCATTATGATTCACATCTTTCGGTCGTGCAAGTGAAAGGCAATAATGACGATATATGATTAAGTGACTGAGCCTGGAAAAGCTGGTATGAACTCGGTCTATTTTGTTTTTGTAAATATGACTAGCTCATCGTTCCTAATTCAGCTTTGTTATGAGAGAAACATGTTTGCAATGACAACTTAGAGATCATAGTTTCTGATGCCATGCTTAATTAGCTAGGAGCTTATAATGGTTTGTCTTAGATGCCAACATGAACTTCAAGATGATTATGATGTAGTATGATAGGATGATATCCTCCTTTGAATGATTCTAGTGGCTTGACTTGGCACATGTTTACGCATGTAGTTGAAACAAAATCAACATAGCCTCTATGATATTCATGTTTATGGTGATTTATGTCCTACTCATGCTTGCACTCAATGTTGGTTAATTTCAATGCGTATTGATGACCGTTGTCGCTCTCTAGTTGGTCGCTTCCCAGTCTTTTGCTAGCCTTCACTTGTACTAAGCGGGAATACTGCTTGTGCATCCACTTCCATAAACCCAAAGTTGTTCCATATGAGTCCACCATACCTACCTATATGCGGTATCTACCTGCCGTTCCAAGTAAATTTGCATGTGCCACTCTCTAAATCTAATAATCTGTTTTGTATGCCCGAACCGCTCATGTGGTGACAAGGGGCGGTCAGTATCTTCCATGCTAGGCGTGTTATCCTCGATACGTGTTTATTCACTATCACTCACGAGAAAAGGGGTCAATAATTGGAATGCCTAGTTCCATGCTCAAATCGAAAATATAATTGCAAACAAAACCCCCCTGGATTGTTGTTGGTATGGACGACACCCGAGGATTCGGCTAGTCGTGGAGTGTGATTGATCGGTGGTGGGGGAGTCAAAACTTTACTTTTCTGTTTGGGAACCGCCTATAGTATGTGTAGCATGGAAGATGGTGAAAACTCTTGGTCATCGCATTGACAATGAAAGCATGCCACCCAAAATTATTTATCTATGTCTTAAAAGCTTGAGCTCTCGCACCTCTGCAAATCAATGCTTCCCTCTGCGACGGGCCTATCTATTTATGTTTCTGTTGAGTCATCTTATTCTTTCAAAAAGCACCAATTAGAGAGCACCTCCGTCATTTTTATGCTTTGCTATTAATTGATATTGAGTATGACTGTGACTGGATCTTCTTTGCCATGAATTACAATGTTCAGTCAACCCTTGGTCTTTGAAGGTGCTCTGCATTTATGTTTTGCGGTCTCAAAAAGATCTAGCGAGATACCATCTGTTCATATTGCTTCATGATTGTTTTGATTGAAGTGTTGACGTTTGAAACTTATTATTATTGCTCGCTAGTTGGTTATGCCATTGATATGAGTTCATCTTGAGACCTAAATGTCATTGCTTATGTGGTTAGCTTATGATCTTGCTGAAAATCTGAATATGAGTTAGACATAATTACAACAACAAGATCAAACAGAGTTCGTAAAAGTTTTTCTTTTGTCTCTCTCAGTTTGTCAACTGAATTGCTTGAGGACAATCAAGGCTTCAAGCTTCGGGGAGTCGATACGTCTCCATCGTATCTACTTTTCCAAACTCTCTTGCCCTTGTTTTGGACTCTAATTTGCATGATTTGAATGGAACTAACCCGGACTGACGCTATTTTCAGCAGAATTGTCATGGTGTTGTTTTTGCGTAGAAATAAAAGTTCTCAGAATGACGTGGAAATTTACGAGGATTTTTTGTGGAATATATAAAAAATACTGGTGCAAGAATCACCTGGAGACATGGAGCCAGGAGTCCACAAGCCCACGAGGCGCCCCCCCTGGCCGCGCCTGGCAGGCTTGTGAGCCCCTCGTGGCTCCGCCGCCTCCAATTCCAGCTCTATATATTCTCTCTCGCCCGAAAAAAATCAGAGAGAAGAGTTCATTGCGTTTTACGATACGGAGCCACCGCCACTGATGACCCACAAGTATAGGGGTAGTCCTTTCGATAAGTAAGAGTGTTGAACCCAACGAGGAGCAGAAGGATCTGACAAGTGGTTTTCAGCTAGGTAATCTGTGCAAGCACTGAAATTATCGGTAACAAGTAGTTGTGTGATAAGATGATTCGTAGCAAGTAGCAAGTAACAAAAGTAAAAACAGTGCAGCAAAGTGGCCCAATCCCTTTTGTAGCAAGGGACAAGCCTGGACAAACTCTTACAGGCATGGATCAAGAACCTTACCGAGAAGTAACAACCGATAATTTCTTTTGTAGCAAAGTGGCCCAATCTCTTTTGTAGCAAGGGACAAGCCTGGACAAACTCTTACATGCATGGATCAAGAACCTTACCGAGAAGTAACAACCGATAGCTTTTAGTCATTGAAGCATTTGCAATTTATCACAACATCAGAAAGAGTCGAATAAGAGCTTGTAAAGCAAATCCACATACTCAATCATTCTTTCGTTCTCTACAATTGCTACAACTCACGTGTTACTCATGAGATCAAAGTTTCAGCTGGACACTCAGAAAGATAGGGGCTTACAGTTTTGCCTCCCAACTGCTTACCTCAAGGGTAATGTCAACAATAATAATTCATGAATACCAACCTCCAAGTTGACATATGAATATAGATCTTTGATGTCTACTACGTAACCTTCTCCTTGTAGACGATGTTGGGCCTCCAAGTGCAGAGGTTTGTAGAACAGTAGCAATTTTCCCTCAAGTGGGTGACCTAAGGTTTATCAATCCGCGGGAGGCATAGGATGAAGATGGTCTCTCTCAAGCAACCCTGCAACCAAATAACAAAGAGTCTCTTGTGTCCCCAACACACCTAATACAATGGTAAGTTGTATAGGTGCACTAGTTCGGTGAAGAGATGGTGATACAAGTGCAATATGGATGGTAGATATAGGTTTTGTAATCTGAAATTACAAAAACAGCAAGGTAACTAGTAACAAAAGTGAGCACGAACGGTATTGCAATGCATGGAAACAAGGCCTAGGGTTCATACTTTCACTAGTGGAAGTTCTCTCAACAATGATAACATAATTGGATCACATAACTAGCCCTCAACATGCAACAAAGAGTCACTCCAAAGTCACTAATAGCGGAGAACAAACGAAGAGATTATTGTCGGGTACGAAACCATCGCAAAGTTATTCTTTCTGATCGATCTCTCATAGAGTTTGTACTAGAATAACACCTTAAGATACATATCAACCAAGACCCTAATGTCACCTAGATACTCCATTGTCACCTCAAGTATCCGTGGGCATGATTATACGATATGCATCACACAATCTCAGAATCATCTATTCAATCAACACATAGAACTTCAAAGAGTGCCCCAAAGTTTCTACCGGAGAGTCAAAACGTGTGCGAGCCCCTATGCATAGGTTCCCAATGTCACGAACCCGCAAGTTGATCACCAAAACATACATCGAGTACTCACATGAATCCACGTGTGCCAACCCATATGCATAGGTTCCCAATTGTCACAAACCCGCAAGTTGATCACAGCAGATAGACACGTGCAAGACATACATCAAGTGTTCTCAAAGACTCAATCCGATAAGATAACTTCAAAAGGGGAAACTCAATTCATTACAAGAAGGGAGAGGGGGAAAAACATCATAAGATCCAACTATAATAGCAAAGCCCACGGTACATCGAGATCAAGACATCTCAAGAACACGAGAGAGAGAGAGATCAAACACAGAGCTACTGGTACATACCATGAGCCCCGAGGGAGAACTACTCCCTCCTCGTCATGGAGATCGCGGGGATGATGAAGATGGCCATCGGAGATGGATTCCCCCTCCGGCTGGGTGCCGGAACGGGCTCCAGATTGGTTTTTGGTGGCTATAGAGGCTTGCGGCGGCGGAACTCCCGATCTAGGTTTCTTTGTGGGGGTTTATGAATTTATAGGAATTTATGGCGGTGAAATTGCTTCAGTTGGGCCCACGAGGAGGTCACAAGCCCGCACGGTGCGACCAGGGGGGTAGGCCGCGCCCCATGGGCTTGTGACTCCCCGGTGGCTCTTCTGGCCTTCTTCCAAAGCTTCGGGGGTCTCTTTTGGTCCAAAAAAATCATCGTAAAGTTTCATTCCATTTGGACTCCGTCTGAAAAAGGGTCAAAAACACGGAAAAACAGAAACTGGCACTTGGCACTGAGTTAATAGCTTAGTCCCAAAAAAGATATAAAATAGCATATTCATGCATATAAAACATCCAAAGTTGAAAATATAATAGCATGGAACCATAAAAAATTATAGATACGTTGGAGACGTATCAATCTTTCCCAAGCTTAACTCCTGCTCGTTCTCGAGTAGGGAAGTGATAAAGACCGAATTTTTTATGTGGAATGCTACCTAGCATAGTTGTCCTTTGCAACTTCTTTCACGTGACAGGAATGTTCAGATCCGTAAGATTCGAAACAATAGTTTGCTATTGACATGAAAACAATAATACTTCAAGCAAACTAGCAAGGTAATCATGAACTTTCCAAATAACAAGGCCAATGAAAGTTATCCTTACAAAATCATATAGTCTAGCTATGCTCCATCATCCCCACACAACTAATTTAAATCATGCACAACCCCGGAATTGGCCAAGTAATTGTTTTTGCACTCTTACTTTCTCAAACTTTTTATAACTATCACGCGATACATGAGCGTGAGCCATGGATATAGCACTATAGGTGGACTAAAGTGTGGTGGTGGTTGGGAGACAAAAAGGAGGAGATGGTCACATTGACTCGGCGTATCAAAAGGCTATGGAGATGCCCATTAATAGGTATCAATGTGAATGAGTAGGGATTGCCATACAAAGGATGCACTAGAGCTATAAGTATGTGAAAGCTCAAAAGGAAAACTAGTGGGTGTGCATCCAACTTGCTTGCTCACGAAGACCTAGGGCAATTTTGAGGAAGCCCATCATTGGAATATACAAGCCAAGTTATATAATGAAGATTCCCACTAGCATGTGGTAGTGACAAAGCAAAAAGCTCTCAATCCTGAAGAACATGGTGCTATCATGAAGCACAAGTGTGGAAAAAGATAGTAGCATTGTCCTTTCTCTCCTTTTCTCCTTTTTTCATTTGGGCTCTTAGGCCTCTTTTTTCTTTTCTTTTTCTTTTTTTTTATCTTTTTTTTGTTTTTGTTTTTGGGCTCTTTGGCCTTTTTTTATCACATGGGACAATGCTCTAGTAATGATGATCATCACACTTTTATTTACTCAGAGCTCAAAGATCACAATGATGATGACTCCATAGGAAATGCCTTCGGCAATGTACCGAGATGTGCAACGATCTAGCATGGCGTATGACGCTGAAACATCTCGCTAGCTATCTTACCATCATGCAATGGCAATATGAGAGTGACGACACAAGTCATGAGACAGAACGGTGGGAGTTGCATGGCAATATATCTCGGAATGGCTATGAAAATGCCATAGTAGGTAGGTATGGTGGCTGTTTTGAGGAAGGAATTTCGTGGGTTTTTGCACCGGCGAGAATTGCGCGGCACTAGAGAGGCTAGCAATGGTGGAAGGTGAAAGTGCATCTATACCATGGACTCACATTAGTCATGAAGAACTCACATACTTGTTGCGAAAGTTTTTATTAGTAATCAAAACAAAGTGCTAAACGCATACTCCGAGGGGAGGGGTTGGTAGGTGTTAACCATCGCGCGATCCCGACCTCAACACAAAGGATGACAATAAATAGATCAATTATGCTCCGACTTCCTAACATAGCGGTTCACCATACGTGCATGCTGCGGGAATCACTAACTTCAACACAAGTATTTCTAGATTCACAACACCCTACTAACATAACTCTTAATAGTACTGAATCCACGTCTCAAAACTAATTGAGAGGAATCACAACTTCTCTTTCTATTTAATGCACACGAAGATGGAGGTTTTTGTATCCTCTTTGGGTACCTATCACATTTGGGACTACTTTCATAGCATAAGCCAACTACCAAATCACGCACCGCCGTGCTCTAAAGATATAAGTGATGCACAAGAGCAAAAGTATCTAGCTCAAAAGACATAAGTGAAGCACAATGAGCATTCTAGCAAAACCACGATGA
Organism: Hordeum vulgare subsp. vulgare; assembly: GCF_904849725.1. Lineage (NCBI taxonomy): Eukaryota > Viridiplantae > Streptophyta > Magnoliopsida > Poales > Poaceae > Hordeum > Hordeum vulgare. The sequence goes on along the minus strand of NC_058520.1, from coordinate 536,750,563 downwards.
GTGCATGTATCTCTCTCTCAAAAAGGTGTGCAGCAAGGATTATTGTGGCCAAACAAAAATAAAAGACTCCTAAGATACAAGATGCTCCAAGCAAAACACATATCATGTGGTGAATAAAAATATAGTCCCAAGTAAAGTTACCGATGGATTGAAGACGAAAGAGGGGATGCCTTCCCGGGGCATCCCCAAGCTTAGGCTTTTTGGTGTCCTTGAATTTGGCTTGGGATGCCTTGGGCATCCCCAAGCTTGAGCTCTTTCCACTCCTTATCTCTTTGTCCATGAGAACATCACCCAAAACTTGAAAACTTCACAACACAAAACTAAAACAGAAACTTGTGATAACATTAGCACAAGAAAACAAACTACCACTTCTCTTGGTACTGTAGCAAACTTGAATTCTACCTATATTGATGTTGGGCTACTGTATTATCACTTCTACATGGCTAGTACCCCCTGATACTAACCATAGTTTCATCAAAACAAGCAACCAATTCAACAAAAAACATAATCTGTCAAAAACAGACCAGTCTGTAGCAATCTGTATACTTCGTATACTTCTGGTACCTCAAAAAATCTGCAAAATTACGACGGCCTGGGAAAAAAGCATATAAATCAGCAGCAAAAAGAATCAACTCAAAATCGTTTTCTGAATAAAAATGAAAAATCATCTCGTGAGCAGAAAGTTTGTGTCTTTTTCCAGCATGATCAAACAACTATCACCCAAGCTATCATAAAGGCTTTACTTGGCACAAACGCTAAAAGAAACACAAAAAAACACAATCATAACAGAATTATGATAGTGTGGACAAAGAAAAAAAGCAAAAATAAATTCATTGGGTTGCCTCCCAACAAGCGCTATTGTTTAACGCCCTTAGCTAGGCATTGATTTCAATGATGCTCACATAAAAGGTAAGGATTGAAACACAACGAGAGCATCATGGAGCATGTGGCTAGCACTTTTAAGTCTAACCCACTTCCTATGCATAGGGATTTTGTTATCAAACAATTTATTGGAGCAAGAATCAACTACCATAGGAAGGCAAAACAAGCATAGCTTCAAAAATTTCAACATATGGAGAGGAAGCTTGATACTATTGCAATAAGTAGAAGCATATGATCCTCTCTCCTAGTAATTTTCAGTAGCATCATGAATGAACTCAACAATATAACCAGCACCTAAGGCTTTATTTTCATGATCTACAACCATAGGAATTTTACTACTCTCCACATAAGGAAATCTATTCTCGAGAATAGTAGTGGGAGTATCGTAAAAGACTTGAGCACTACAAATTGTGTCCACAATGAAAAAGCAAGGTTTAGTAAAGGGGTTATCGAGAGTATGACAAGTTTAATCATCCCTCTTCTTTAAAGCATAAGTATCCTCACAATAATCATCATAGATAGGGGGCATGCTTTCATCAAAATAATTTTGATCATTCAAAGTGGAAGAACTAAAAATATCATCTTCATCAAATATAGCATCCCCAAGCTTGTGGTTTTGCATATCATTAGCATCATGGGTATTCAAAGAATTCATGCTAAGAACATTGCAATCATGCTCATAATTCACATATTCTATGCCAAGCATTCTATGTAATTCTTCTTTCAGCACTTTAGCACAATTTTCCTTCCCATCATGCTCACGAAAGACATTGAAAAGATGGAGCATATGAGGCATCCTCAATTCCATTTTTTTTGTTTTCTAGCGAAAGAACAAGAAACAAAAAGATTTGATTGCAAGATCTAAAGATATACCTTCAAGCGCTAACCTCCCAGAAATGCTTCGTTGATGGGATGTTAGTGCCGCTTACCTAGCCTCCCCGGCAACGGCGCCAGAAAAATGCTTGATGTCTACTACGCAACCTTCTCCTTGTAGACATTGTTGGGCCTCCAAGTGCAGAGGTTTGTAGAACATTAGCAATTTTCCCTCAAGTGGGTGACCTAAGGTTTATCAATCCGCGGGGGGCTTAGGATGAAGATGATCTCTCTCAAGCAACCCTGCAACCAAATAACAAAGAGTCTCTTGTGTCACAAACACACCCAATACAATGGTAAGTTGTATAGGTGCACTAGTTCTGCGAAGAGATGGTGATACAAGTGCAATGTGGATGCTAGATATAGGTTTTTGTAATCTGAAATTACAAAAACAGCAAGGTAACTAGTAACAAAAGTGAGCACGAACGGTATTGCAATGCGTGGAAACAAGGCCTAGGGTTCATACTTTCACTAGTGGAAGTTCTCTCAACAATGATAACATAATTGGATCACATAACTAGCCCTCAACATGCAACAAAGAGTCACTCCAAAGTCACTAATAGCGGAGAACAAACGAAGAGATTATTATCGGGTACGAAACCACCGCAAAGTTATTCTTTCTGATCGATCTCTCATAGAGTTCGTACTAGAATAACACCTTAAGATACATATCAACCAAGACCCTAATGTCACCTAGATACTCCATTGTCACCTCTAAGTATCCGTGGGCACGATTATACGATATGCATCACACAATCTCAGAATCATCTATTCAATCAACACATAGAACTTCAAAGAGTGCCCCAAAGTTTCTACCGGAGAGTCAAAACGTGTGCGAGCCCCTATGCATAGGTTCCCAATGTCACGAACCCGCAAGTTGATCACCAAAACATACATCGAGTACTCACATGAATCCACGTGTGCCAACCCATATGCATAGGTTCCCAATTGTCACAAACCCGCAAGTTGATCACAGCAGATAGACACGTGCAAGACATACATCAAGTGTTCTCAAAGACTCAATCCGATAAGATAACTTCAAAAGGGGAAACTCAATTCATTACAAGAAGGGAGAGGGGGAAAAACATCATAAGATCCAACTATAATAGCAAAGCCCATGGTACATCGAGATCAAGACATCTCAAGAACACGAGAGAGAGAGAGAGATCAAACACAGAGCTACTGGTACATACCCTGAGCCCCAAGGGAGAACTACTCCCTCCTCGTCATGGAGATCGCGGGGATGATGAAGATGGCCATCGGAGATGGATTCCCCCTCCGGCTGGGTGCCGGAACGGGCTCCAGATTGGTTTTTGGTGGCTATAGAGGCTTGTGGCGGCGGAACTCTCGATCTAGGTTTCTTTGTGGGGGTTTCTGAATTTATAGGAATTTATGGCGGTGAAATTGCGTCAGTTGGGCCCACGAGGAGGTCACAAGCCCGCACGGTGCGACCAGGGGGGTAGGTCGCGCCCCATGGGCTTGTGACTCCCTGGTGGCTCTTCTGGCCTTCTTCCAAAGCTTCGGGGGTCTCTTTTGGTCCAAAAAAATCATCGTAAAGTTTCATTCCATTTGGACTCCGTCTGAAAAAGGGTCAAAAACACGGGAAAAACAGAAACTGGCACTTGGCACTGAGTTAATAGATTAGTCCCAAAAAAGATATAAAATAGCATATTCATGCATATAAAACATCCAAAATTGACAAGATAATAGCATGGAACCATCAAAAATTATAGATACGTTGGAGACGTATCAATCTTTCCCAAGCATAAGACGTTAGCCAAGATAAAGGCGAGATAAGGTATTGGTGAAGATCATCGTGACTCTTTCAAGGGCAAAAAGTAAAGGTACAAGATAGGCCCTTCGCAGAGGGAAGCAGAGGTTGTCATGCGATTTTGAGGTTTGGATGCGCGTCCTCTTAGTGCGGAGGAACGTCACTTTATATTGCCTCCCGTGATAAAGAACTTTATTATGCAGTCTGTCTCTTTTATGTCTTCCTCATCACAGGTTCGTATAAAGCTTATTTTCCACACACTAATAGATCATACATATTAGAGAGCAATTTTTATTGCTTGCACCGATGACAACTTACTTGAGGGATCTTATTCAATCCATTGGTAGGTATGGTGGACACTCATGGCAAAACTGGTTTGAAGGTTTATGGATGCACAAGTAGTATCTCAACTTGGTGCGGGAGTTTTGGCTAGTATGAGGTGGAAGCAACCGTCACATGCTAAGGGATCTCTAATCATATAACATTGTTCAGAGCCAAGCAAACACAATTCATTATGTTGTCTTCCTTGTCCAACATCTACTTCTAGGCATGCAATAGTTTGGTGAGTGTTCACAATCATAGATGGTGTCAGAGATGATATATTTATATGTGAACCTCTCCTTCTTTATCACTTCCTATTAATTGCAACAATGACCAAGGTCTACGTTTGCCTACCCTCAACAAGATTCAATCCTCATTCTTTTTATACGTGAAGCCATCACTTCCCATAAGATCATTACATGATCTTTCATGCTTTTGTTCTATTCTCACTCTTTTGATCATGGCAAGAGGCAAAGCCCTTCAACTAAGACAGTCTTTATTATATGGCTCACGAGCAAGAATACATCGGGGTGACACAAAGCAAAACTCAAAACTAAAACACTAAGATTTTTAAACTACTAGAGAAAAAGAAAAACTGAAAAGGAAAAATAAAACAAAGATAAAGGCAAAAGATGTGATGGTGATATGATACAGGGGCAACTCCCCCAAGCTTGGCAAAAGCCAAGGGGGTTGCCCATACCAATGCTCAGTTGTTTTCCTTTAGTGGTGATGGTGGATTTGTTGCAAAATGAGTTTGATCCTCCGTCTTCCAAGGCATAGGTGCTCCACCATGGTAAGATGAACGAGTCTCCGGAATCCTCAAATCTGCACCCAACCTTATTGATTTAAATATATACTCATACTCACAGTTTTGGTTCTGCAGGTCATAGATCTGGCCCTGGAGTTGATCAATCCTATCATAGAGCCTCGAGAGGTGCTTCCCAATGTCATTGGCATCAATCTTGTGCTTGTTGGTGAACTCCGTGATCATCATGTGGTTGGCGTTGAGTCCACACTCCACCATCCCTTGGCACTTGAAGACTTGTTGCTCCATTGCTTCGAGCCTCGTCTCCACGCTTCCGGTCTTCTTAGGCCCCTCAACATCACGGATGTGCAACATCCCCTCACGCATCTCGATAGATTGAGGGTGTTGTAGCACTCCCGTGAGGTAGGGAATGATGACCTTCTTGAAGATCTTGTCCTTCAGAGCTTTTGGGGAAGTCATAACGATCTAGATCTGCAACAGAAACAGGCTCGAAACGAAAAACAGAAGAAATCTGCATGATGCAGGGGTCAGACCAAACGGAAGTATATGTAATGATTTTTTCTAGACCAGAAGGAGTACCTGCGCGAAAACGGAGTCCGGGAGGCGCACGAGGTGGCCACAAGCCCTCACGGCGCGGCAAGGGGGTGGGCCCGCGCCGTGCAGGCTTGTCGCCTCCTCGCGCACTTTCTGGACTACTTCCAATATTATTATTTTTTCAAATATTCCAAAACGGAGAAAAATTCCTACCGGAAAAGTTTTGGACTCTGTTTTCTTACCGAATCACATACCTCTTCGTTTTCGGAGTCTAAAACAGGCTGATAAATATCCCTTATGTATTCTTCGAGAGTTATGGTATTGATGATATTGCTTTCAACATTTATGGGAGTACCTAAGATATAATGCTTGATTCTCTCCCCATTTACCACTCTCGGACAATTACCTTCCATGTTGTTGATCTTGATAGCACCGAAACGATATACTACCTCAACAACATAGGGACCTTCCCATTTAGAGAGAAGCTTGCCTGCAAAGAATCTTAAACGAGAGTTATATAGCAAGACATAATCACCTACATTTAACTCACGCTTTTGTATCCTCTTATCATGCCACCTCTTAACCTTCTCTTTGAACAACTTGGCATTCTCATATGCCTGAGTTCTCCACTCATGAAGCGAGCTAATATCAAATAACCTCTTCTCACCGGCAAGGTTGAAATCAAAGTTGAGCTCTTTGATTTCCCAATAACCTTTATGCTCTAGCTCAAGAGGTAAGTGACATGCTTTCCCATACACCATTTTGTATGGAGACATGCCCATGGGATTCTTATAGGCAGTTCTATAAGCCCACAGTGCATCGTCGAGCTTCTTAGACCAATTCTTTCTAGACCTGTTGACAGTCTTTTGCAGAATCAGTTTAATCTCTCTATTACTTAGCTCTACTTGAACACTGGACCGAGGGTGATAGGGAGACGCAATTCTATGGTTGACATCGTACTTAGCAACAGTTTTACGGAAAGCACCATGAATAAATTGTGAACCACCGTCGGTCATTAGATATCTAGGGACTCCAAATCTAGGGAAGATAACTTCTTTCAACATCTTGATAGAGGTGTTATGATCAGCACTACTAGTGGGGATATATTCTACCCACTTAGTGACATAATCAAAAGCAACTAAGATGTGAGTATACCCACTGGATTTTGGAAAAGGTCCCATATAATCAAAGCCCCAGACATCAAATGGTTCAATGACAAGTGAATAGTTCATAGGCATTTCCTGACGTTTTCTAATATTACCTATTCTTTGACATTCGTCACAAGACAAGACAAACTTACGGGCATCCTTGAAGAGAGTGGGCCAATAGAAACCGGATTGCAATACCTTGTGTGCAGTTCTTGTTGGGGAACGTCGCATGGGAAACAAAAAATTTCCTACGCGCACGAAGACCTATCATGGTGATGTCCATCTACGAGAGGGGATGAGTGATCTACGTACCCTTGTAGATCGTACAGCAGAAGCGATTAGAGATCGCGGTTGATGTAGTGGAACGTCCTCACGTCCCTCGATCCGCCCCGCGAACAATCCCGCGATCAGTCCCACGATCTAGTACCGAACGGACGGCACCTCCGCGTTCAGCACACGTACAGCTCGACGATGATCTCGGCCTTCTTGATCCAGCAAGAGAGACAGAGAGGTAGAAGAGTTCTCCGGCAGCGTGACGGCGCTCCGGAGGTTGGTGATGATCTTGTCTCAGCAGGGCTACGCCCGAGCTCCGCAGAAACACGATCTAGAGGAAAAACTATGGAGGTATGTGGTCGGGCAGCCGTGAGAAAGTCGTCTCAAATCTGCCCTAAAAGCCCCATATATATAGGAGGAGGGAGGGGGACCTTGCCTTGGGGTCCAAGGGATCCCCAAGGGGTCGGCCGAGCCAGGGGGGAGGACTCTCCCCCCCCAAACCGAGTCCTACTTGGTTTGGTGGGAGGGAGTCCTTCCCCCTTCCCACTTCCCCTTTTTTTTTCCTTTCCTTTTGATTTTTTCTTCCTTGGCGCATAGGGGTTTGGTGGGCTGTCCCACCAGCCCACTAAGGGCTGGTGTGACCCCCCAAATACCTATGGGCTTCCCCGGAGTGGGTTGCCCCCCTCCGGTGAACCCCCGGAACCCATTCGTCATTCCCGGTACATTCCCGGTAACTCCGAAAAACCTTCCGGTAATCAAATGAGGTCATCCTATATATCAATCTTCGTTTCCGGACCATTCCGGAAACCCTCGTGACGTCCGTGATCTCATCCGGGACTCCGAACAACATTCGGTAACCAACCATATAACTCAAATACGCATAAAACAACGTCGAACCTTAAGTGTGCAGACCCTGCGGGTTCGAGAACTATGTAGACATGACCCGAGAGACTCCTCGGTCAATATCCAATAGCGGGACCTGGATGCCCATATTGGATCCTACATATTCTACGAAGATCTTATCGTTTGAACCTCAGTGCCAAGGATTCGTATAATCCCGTATGTCATTCCCTTTGTCCTTCGGTATGTTACTTGCCCGAGATTCGATCGTCAGTATCCGCATACCTATTTCAATCTCGTTTACCGGCAAGTCTCTTTACTCGTTCCGTAATACAAGATCCCGCAACTTACACTAAGTTACATTGCTTGCAAGGCTTGTGTGTGATGTTGTATTACCGAGTGGGCCCTGAGATACCTCTCCGTCACACGGAGTGACAAATCCCAGTCTTGATCCATACTAACTCAACTACCACCTTCGGAGATACCTGTAGAGCATCTTTATAGTCACCCAGTTACGTTGCGACGTTTGATACACACAAAGCATTCCTCCGGTGTCAGTGAGTTATATGATCTCATGGTCATAGGAATAAATACTTGACACGCAGAAAACAGTAGCAACAAAATGACACGATCAACATGCTACGTCTATTAGTTTGGGTCTAGTCCATCACGTGATTCTCCCAATGACGTGATCCAGTTATCAAGCAACAACACCTTGTTCATAATCAGAAGACACTGACTATCATCGATCAACTGGCTAGCCAACTAGAGGCATGCTAGGGACGGTGTTTTGTCTATGTATCCACACATGTAAATGAGTCTTCATTCAATACAATTATAGCATGGATAATAAACTATTATCTTGATACAGGAATTATAATAATAACTATACATTTATTATTGCCTCTAGGGCATAATTCCAACAGTCTCCCACTTGCACTAGAGTCAATAATCTAGCCCTCACATCACCATGTGAATTACATTGTAATAAATCTAACACCCATACAGTTCTGGTGTCGATCATGTTTTGGCCGTGGAAGAGGTTTAGTCAGCGGGTCTGCTACATTCAGATCCGTGTGCACTTTGCATATATTTACGTCCTCCTCCTCGACGTAGTCGCGGATGAGGTTGAAGCGTCGTTTGATGTGTCTGGTCTTCTTGTGAAACCTTGGTTCCTTTGCCAGGGCAATGGCACCAGTGTTGTCACAGAACAAGGTTATTGGATCCAGTGCACTTGGCACCACTCCAAGATCCGTCATGAACTGCTTCATCCAGACACCCTCCTTAGCCGCCTCCGAGGCAGCCATGTACTCTGCTTCACATGTAGAATCTGCTACGACGCTTTGCTTGGAACTGCACCAGCTTACTGCACCCCCATTAAGAATAAATACGTATCCGGTTTGCGACTTAGAGTCGTCCGGATCTGTGTCAAAGCTTGCATCGACGTAACCTTTTACGGCGAGCTCTTCGTCACCTCCATACACGAGAAACATCTCCTTAGTCCTTTTCAGGTACTTCAGGATATTCTTGACCGCCGTCTAGTGATCCACTCCTGGATTACTCTGGAACCTACCTGCCATACTTATGGCCAGGCTAACATCCGGTCTAGTGCACAACATCGCATACATGATAGAACCTATGGCTGAAGCATAGGGGACGGAGCGCATATGCTCTCTATCTTCATCAGTTGCTGGGCACTGAGTCTTACTCAATCTCGTACCTTGTAACACTGGCAAGAACCCTTTCTTGGACTGTTCCATTTTGAACCTCTTCAAAACTTTATCAAGGTATGTGCTTTGTGAAAGTCCTATCAGGCGTTTTGATCTATCCCTATAGATCTTAATGCCTAGAATGTAAGCAGCTTCTCCTAGGTCCTTCATAGAGAAACTTTTATTCAAGTAACCTTTTATGCTCTCCAAAAGCTCTACGTTGTTTCCAATCAGTAATATGTCATCCACATATAATATTAGAAACGCCACAGAGCTCCCACTCACTTTCTTGGAAATACAAGATTCTCCAACCACTTGTATAAACCCAAATGCTTTGATCACCTCATCAAAGCGTTTGTTCCAACTCCGAGATGCTTGCACCAGTCCATAAATGGATCGCTGGAGCTTACACACTTTGTCAGCATTTTTAGGATCGACAAAACCTTCGGGTTGCATCATATACAACTCTTCCTTAAGGAAACCGTTAAGGAACGCCGTTTTGACATCCATCTGCCAGATTTCATAATCGAAAAATGCAGCTATTGCTAACATGATTCTGACGGACTTAAGCATCGCTACGGGAGAGAAAGTCTCATCGTAGTCAATTCCTGGAACTTGTGAGAAACCCTTTGCCACAAGTCGAGCTTTATAAACGGTCACATTACCGTCAGCGTCCGTCTTCTTCTTAAAGATCCATTTGTTCTGAATAGCCTTGCGGCCCTCAGGCAGTATCTCCAAAGTCCACACTTTGTTCTCATACATGGATCCTATCTCGGATTTCATGGCTTCTAGCCATTTGTTGGAATCTGGGCCCACCATTGCTTCTTCATAATTTGCAGGTTCATTGTTGTCTAACAACATGATTGATAAGACGGGATTACCGTACCACTCTGGAGCAGCGCGTGATCTCGTCGACCTACGTGGTTCAACAGAAACTTGAACTGGAGTTTCATGATCATCATCATTAACTTCCTCCTCAACCGGCGTCGCAATGACAGAGGTTTCCCCTTGCCCTGCGCCACCATCCAGAGGGATGAGAGGTTCGACAACCTCGTCAAGTTCTATCTTCCTCCCACTCAATTCTCTCGAGAGAAACTCCTTCTCGAGAAAAGTTCCGTTCTTAGCAACAAACACTTTGCCCTCGGATTTGAGATAGAAGGTGTACCCAACTGTCTCTTTTGGGTAACCTATGAAGACGCATTTTTCCGCTTTGGGTTCCAGCTTTTCAGGCTGAAGCTTTTTGACATAAGCATCACATCCCCAAACTTTAAGAAACGACAACTTTGGCCTTTTGCCACACCACAGTTCGTATGGTGTCGTCTCAACGGATTTCGATGGTGCCCTATTTAAAGTGAATGCAGCTGTTTCTAATGCATAACCCCAAAACGATAACGGCAAATCAGTAAGAGACATCATAGATCGCACCATTTCTAATAAAGTACGATTACGACGTTCGGACACACCATTACGCTGTGGTGTTCCAGGCGGTGTTAACTGCGAAACAATTCCACATTGTCTTAAGTGAGTACCAAACTCGAAACTCAGATACTCACCCCCACGATCAGACCGTAGGAACTTGATCTTCTTGTTACGATGATTTTCCACTTCACTCTGAAATTGCTTGAACTTTTCAAATGTTTCAGACTTGTGCTTCATCAAGTAGACATAACCATATCTACTTAGATCGTCAGTGAAGGTGAGAAAATAACGATATCCGCCGCGTGCCTCCACGCTCATTGGACCACACACATCGGTATGTATGATTTCCAACAAGTCACTTGCACGCTCCATTGTTCCGGAGAACGGAGTCTTAGTCATCTTGCCCATGAGGCATGGTTCGCACGTGTCAAGTGAATCAAAGTCAAGTGACTCCAAAAGTCCATCAGCATGGAGTTTCTTCATGCGCTTTACACCAATATGACCCAAGCGGCAGTGCCACAAAAATATGGTGCTATCATTGTTTACTCTAACTCTTTTGGTCTCAATGTTATGTATATGCGTATCTCTATCAAGATTCAATATGAACAATCCTCTCACATTCGGTGCATGACCATAAAAGATGTTACTCATAGAAATAGAACAACCATTATTCTCAGACTTAAAAGAGTAACCGTCTCGCAATAAACAAGATCCAGATATAATGTTCATGCTCAACGCAGGCACTAAATAACAATGATTTAAGTTCATCACTAATCCCGATGGTAGTTGAAGTGACATGGTGCCGACGGCGATTGCATCAACCTTGGAACCGTTTCCTACGCGCATCGTCACTTCGTCTTTCGCCAGCCTCCGTCTATTCCGCAGTTCCTGTTTTGAGTTGCAAATGTGAGCAACAGAACCGGTATCGAATACCCAGGCACTACTACGAGAGCCGGTTAAGTACACATCAATAACATGTATATCAAATATACCTGATTTTTCTTTGCCCGCCTTCTTATCTGCCAGATACTTGGGGCAATTGCGCTTCCAGTGACCCATACCCTTGCAATAGAAGCACTCTGTTTCAGGCTTAGGTCCAGCCTTGGGTTTCTTCGGCGGATTGGCAACAGGCTTGCCGCTCTTCTTCGAATTGCCCTTCTTGCCTTTGCCGTTTCTCTTGAAACTAGTGGTCTTGCTCACCATCAACACTTGATGCTCTTTACGGAGTTCAGACTCTGCGACTTTCAGCATCGCAAACAACTCGCCGGGAGACTTGTTCATCCCTTGCATGTTGTAGTTCAACACAAAGCCTTTATAGCTTGGTGGCAGTGATTGGAGGATTCTGTCAGTGATAGCTTCTTGCGGGAGTTCAATCCCTAGTTCAGCTAGACGGTTTGAGTACCCAGACATCTTGAGCACATGTTCACTGACAGACGAGCTTTCCTCCATCTCGCAAGCATAGAATTTATCGGAGGTCTCATACCTCTCGATCCGGGCGTTCTTCTGAAAGATAAACTTCAACTCCTGGAACATCTCAAATGCTCCATGACGCTCAAAGCGACGTTGAAGTCCCGGCTCTAAGCCATACAAGACTGCACATTGAACTATTGAGTAGTCCTCCTTACGTGCTAGCCAAGCGTTCTTAACATCCTGATCAGCCGTAGCGGGTGGTTCATCTCCTAGCGCAGCATTAAGGACATAATCCTTCTTTCCAGCTTGTAAGATTAGCTTAAGATTACGAGCCCAGTCTACAAAGTTGCTTCCATCATCTTTCAACTTAGCTTTCTCTAGGAACGTATTAAAATTGAGGATGACACTTGCGTGAGCCATGATCTACAACACAAATATATTCAAAGTGGACTTAGACTATGTTCAAGATAATTAGAGTTCAACTTAATCAAATTATATGCTAAACTCCCACTCAAAAAGTACATCTCTCTAGTCATTTGAGTGGTTCATGATCCACTTACACTATCCCAAGTCCGATCATCACGTGAGTCGAGAGTAGTTTCAGTGGTAAGCATCCCTATGCTAATCATATCAACTATATGATTCATGATCGACCTTTCGGTCTCATGTGTTCCGAGGCCATGTCTGCACATGCTAGGCTCGTCAATCTTAACCCGAGTGTTCCGCGTGCGCAACTGTTTTGCACCCGTTGTATGTGAACGTTGAGTCTATCACACCCGATCATCACGTGGTGTCTCGAAACGACGAACTGTAGCAACGGTGCACAGTCGGGGAGAACACAATTTCGTCTTGAAATTTTAGTGAGAGATCACCTCATAATGCTACCGTCGTTCTAAGCAAAATAAGGTGCATAAAAGGATTAACATCACATGCAATTCATAAGTGACATGATATGGCCATTATCACGTGCTTCTTGATCTCCATCACCAAAGCACCGGCACGATCTTCTTGTCACCGGCGCCACACCATGATCTCCATCATCATGATCTCCATCAATGTGTCGCCATCGGGGTTGTCGTGCTACTTATGCTATCACTACTAAAGCTACATCCTAGCAAAATAGTAAACGCATCTGCAAGCACATATGTTAGTATAAAGACAACCCTATGGCTCCTGCCGGTTGCCGTACCATCGACGTGCAAGTCGATATTTCTATTACAACATGATCATCTCATACATCCAATATATCACATCACATCATTGGCCATATCACATCACAATCATACCCTGCAAAAACAAGTTAGACGTCCTCTAATTTTGTTGTTGCATGTTTTACGTGGTGACCAAGGGTATCTAGTAGGATCGCATCTTACTTACGCAAACACCACAACGGAGATATATGAGTTGCTATTTAACCTCATCCAAGGACCTCCTTGGTCAAATCCGATTCAACTAAAGTTGGAGAAACCGTCACTTGCCAGTCATCTTTGAGCAAAGGGGGTTACTCGTAACGATGAAACCAGTCTCTCGTAAGCGTACGAGTAATGTCGGTCCAAGCCGCTTCAATCCAACAATACCGCGGAATCAAGAAAAGACTAAGGAGGGCAGCAAAACGCACATCACCGCCCGCAAAACCTTTTGTGTTCTACTCGAGAAGACATCTACGCATGAACCTAGCTCATGATGCCACTGTTGGGGAACGTCGCATGGGAAACAAAAAATTTCCTACGCGCACGAAGACCTATCATGGTGATGTCCATCTATGAGAGGGGATGAGTGATCTACGTACCCTTGTAGATCGTACAGCAGAAGCGATTAGAGATCGCAGTTGATGTAGTGGAACGTCCTCACGTCCCTCGATCCGCCCCGCGAACAATCCCGCGATCAGTCCCACGATCTAGTACCGAACGGACGGCACCTCCGCGTTCAGCACACGTACAACTCGACAATGATCTCGGCCTTCTTGATCCAGCAAGAGAGACGGAGAGGTAGAAGAGTTCTCCGGCAGCGTGACGGCGCTCCGGAGGTTGGTGATGATCTTGTCTCAGTAGGGCTACGCCCGAGCTCCGCAGAAACACGATCTAGAGGAAAAACTATGGAGGTATGTGGTCGGGCAGCCGTGAGAAAGTCGTCTCAAATCTGCCCTAAAAGCCCCATATATATAGGAGGAGGGAGGGGGACCTTGCCTTGGGGTCCAAGGGATCCCCAAGGGGTCGGCCGAGCCAGGGGGGAGGACTCTCCCCCCCCAAACCGAGTCCTACTTGGTTTGGTGGGAGGGAGTCCTTCCCCCTTCCCACTTCCCCTTTTTTTTTCCTTTCCTTTTGATTTTTTCTTCCTTGGCGCATAGGGGTTTGGTGGGCTGTCCCACCAGCCCACTAAGGGCTGGTGTGACCCCCCAAATACCTATGGGCTTCCCCGGAGTGGGTTGCCCCCCTCCGGTGAACCCCCGGAACCCATTCGTCATTCCCGGTACATTCTCGGTAACTCCAAAAAACCTTCCGGTAATCAAATGAGGTCATCCTATATATCAATCTTCGTTTCCGGACCATTCCGGAAACCCTCGTGACGTCCGTGATCTCATCCGGGACTCCGAACAACATTCGGTAACCAACCATATAACTCAAATACGCATAAAACAACGTCGAACCTTAAGTGTGCAGACCCTGCGGGTTCGAGAACTATGTAGACATGACCCGAGAGACTCCTCGGTCAATATCCAATAGCGGGACCTGGATGCCCATATTGGATCCTACATATTCTACGAAGATCTTATCGTTTGAACCTCAGTGCCAAGGATTCGTATAATCCCGTATGTCATTCCCTTTGTCCTTCGGTATGTTACTTGCCCGAGATTCGATCGTCAGTATCCGCATACCTATTTCAATCACGTTTACCGGCAAGTCTCTTTACTCGTTCCGTAATACAAGATCCCGCAACTTACACTAAGTTACATTGCTTGCAAGGCTTGTGTGTGATGTTGTATTACCGAGTGGGCCCTGAGATACCTCTCCGTCACACGGAGTGACAAATCCCAGTCTTGATCCATACTAACTCAACTACCACCTTCGGAGATACCTGTAGAGCATCTTTATAGTCACCCAGTTACGTTGCGACGTTTGATACACACAAAGCATTCCTCCGGTGTCAGTGAGTTATATGATCTCATGGTCATAGGAATAAATACTTGACACGCAGAAAACAGTAGCAACAAAATGACACGATCAACATGCTACGTCTATTAGTTTGGGTCTAGTCCATCACGTGATTCTCCCAATGACGTGATCCAGTTATCAAGCAAAAACACCTTGTTCATAATCAGAAGACACTGACTATCATCGATCAACTGGCTAGCCAACTAGAGGCATGCTAGGGACGGTGTTTTGTCTATGTATCCACACATGTAAATGAGTCTTCATTCAATACAATTATAGCATGGATAATAAACTATTATCTTGATACAGGAATTATAATAATAACTATACATTTATTATTGCCTCTAGGGCATAATTCCAACAGTTCTATCTCCCGCATGGTGTACTCCGTAGGCCTCGGAGTGACACTTTTGTAGGATCTGTCCCTGTTCATGTTCAGGTACACAACGTCTAATAACACCATCCACTCCTTCCTTATAAAGGTGAGGATCATCCCAAAAGTAATGTCTCAAGTCAAAGAAGAATTTCTTCTTTTGCTGGTACGTGAAACTAGGTGGTACGTATTTGGCAACGATATAGTTTGCATAATCAGCATACCACGGTGCACTACGTGAAGCATTGATGACATTCAGTTGCTCATCGGGAAAGCTATCATCAATAGGTTGTGGGTCATCAAGAACGTTCTCCAACCTAGAAAAGTTATCTGCTACTGGGTTATCAGCACCCTTTCTGTCGACAACGTGCAAATCAAATTCTTGTAGCAATAGAACCCATCTGATAAGTCTAGGTTTAGCGTCTTTCTTCACCATAAGGTACTTAATAGCAGCATGATCAGTGTGAATAGTGACTTTGGAATCAACTATGTAAGACCTGAACTTTTCACATGCAAACACGACTGCTAAAAATTCCTTCTCCGTAGTGGCATAGTTTCTCTAGGCACTGTCTAGAGTTTTACTAGCATAATGAATAACATTCAACTTCTTATCGACTCTTTTCCCTAGGACAACACCAACAGCATAATCACTAGCGTCACACATGATCTCAAAAGGCAAGTTCCAATCAGGTGGTTGAACAATAGGTGCAGTTATCAAAGCCCTCTTAAGTATTTCGAAGGCTTCCTCACAATCATCATGAAAAACAAAAGGAATATACTTTTGCAAGAGATTGGTAAGAGGCCTAGAAATCTTAGAGAAGTCTTTGATGAACCTTCTATAGAAACCAGCATGACCAAGGAAACTTCTTATACCTTGGATATCTGTGGGGTATGGCATTTTCTCGATTGCATTAACCTTAGCCTTATCGACTTCAATACTTCTTTCAAAGATTTTATGTCCTAAGACGATGCTTCATTAACCATAAAGTGGCACTTCTCCCAATTCAAGACAAGATTGGTGTCTTTACATCTCTGCAAGACTCGATCAAGGTTGTTGAGGCAATCATCAAAGGAAGACCCATAAATGGAGAAGTCATCCATGAAAACCTCAACAATCTTTTCACAAAAGTCAGAGAATATAGCCATCATACATCTTTGAAAGGTGGCAGGTGCATTACATAAGCCAAAGGCATACATCTATAGGCAAATGTACTGAAAGGGCAGGTGAAAGTGTTTTTCTCCTGATCAAATTGTGCAACTGGTATTTGGGAGAAACTAGAATAACCGTCTAGAAAGCAGAAGTGTGTGTGTTTAGATAGTCTTTCTAGCATTTGGTTGATAAAAGGCAAAGGATAATGATCCTTCCTAGTGGCTTTATTCAGTTTCCTAAAATCGGTCACCATCCTATAGCCAGTAATAATCCTTTGTGGGATCAATTCATCCTTATCATTAGGGACAACGGTAATGCCTCCCTTCTTAGGGACGCAATGCACCGGACTCACCCAATCGCTATGATCAACAGGATAGATGATACCTGCTTCCAGGAGCTTTAGTATTTCTTTTCTTAGTACCTCTTTCATCTTAGGATTTAATCTCCTTTGATGATCAGCAACTGGTTTGAAATGAGGATCAGTTTTAATCTTGTGCTGGCATAGAGTAGGACTAATGCCCTTAGGATCATCAAGAGTATATCCAATAGCAGCACGGTGCTTCCTCAGAGTTTTTAGTAACTTCTTTTCTTCATGCTCTGAGAGGCTAGCACTAATAATAACAGGATATATCTCCTTTTCATCAAGATAGGCATACTTAAAAGTATCAGGCAACTGTTTAAGCTCGAACACAGGATTACCCTTTGGTGGGGGTGGATCCCCAAACAGTTCAACAGGCAGATTATTCTTAAGGATAGGATATTGTTCTAAGACAACTCTATCTATCTCATCCCTTTCATCCATATGCATATCATTTTCATGCTTAAGCAAGTATTTCTCTAAGGGATCAGTAGGAGGAACGACAATAGAAGCTAAGGCAATAGTTTCATCCCTACTAGGCAACTCCTTTTCATGAGGTTGTCTACCAAACTTAGAGAAATTGAACTCATGTGACACACCTTCAAAGCCAACGGTGACAGTTTTCTTCTCACAATCAATATGAGCATTGAGAGTATTGAGAAAAGGTCTACCAAATATGATGGGACAAAAGCTATCTTGTGCGGTAGCAAGAACGAGGAAATCAGCAGGATACTTCGTTTTACCACACAAGACTTCAACATCCCTAACAATTCCCACAAGGCAGATAGTATCTCTATTGGCAAGCTGAATAGTGACATCAATAGGCTCTATCTCAACAGGTGCAATCTCATCTTTGATTTCATCATATAAGGATTGAGGTATTGCACTAACACTAGCACCCACGTCACATAAGCCATGATAACAATGATCTCCTATCTTAACAGAAACCACAGGCATGCCAACAACATGCCTATGTTTGTCTCTAGCGTGAGGTTTAGCAATTCTAGCAGCGTCTCCACAGAAGTGAATATTATGTCCCTCAACTTCTTTAAACAGAATATCTTTGATAATAGCAATGCTAGGTTCAACTCTAATTTTCTCAAGGGGTGTAGGTGTTCTAATATAGACTTTACGTATCACAGTTGAAGCTTTAGAATGATCCTTTATCCTAACAGGGAAAGGTGGTTTCTCAATGTAAGCACTGGGAACAACAAGATCATTATAGGCAATGACTTTCTCTTCAACTGGAGTGGGTTTAATTACATTGACTTCTAAAGGAGGATGATATTTAAACCACTTCTCTTTGGGGAGATCAATATGAGCAGCAAAAGATTCACACAATGAAGCCACTATCTCAGAGTCAAGTCCATACTTAGCGCTAAAATCACTAAAGGTATTTGTCTCAACAAAAGATTTAACGCAATCAAACGTGAAATTCGTACCTGACTCCTTACCTTCTTCAAGCTCCCAATCTTCAGAGTTATGTTTAATTCTCTCCAATAAATTCCATTTGAAGTCAATATCTCTCTTCATAAAAGAACCGGTACAAGAATTGTCAAGCATGGTGTGATCATCATGAGAAAGCCGAGCATAGAAGTTCTGAATGATAATTTCTCTCGAGAGCTCATGATTGGGGCATGAATATAGCATTGATTTAAGCCTCCCCCAAGCTTGAGCGATGCTTTCTCTGTCACGAGGCCAAAAATTGTAAATATAATTTCGATCACAATGTACTGAATGCATAGGATAATTTTTTGATGAAATTCCAATTTCAACCGATTGTAGTCCCATGATCCAGTATCATCACATAGCCTATACCATGTCAACGCCTTATCCTTCAAAGATAAAGGAAATACCTTCTTCTTGACCTCATCCTCGGGCACACCTGCAAGCTTAAATAAACCACAAACTTCATCTACATAGATTAGATGCAAGTCTGGATGTGATGTTCCATCTCTTGTAAAAGGATTAGCCAACAGTTTCTCAAGCATACCCGAAGGAAATTCAAAGAAAATATTTTCAGTAGGTGCAGCAGGTTGAGGAGCAACTATTTGTGCTTCCGTTCGAGGTGAAGATACCCCGAACAAGCCCCTCAAAGGATTAGTATCCATAGTGACAAGTGACAGTAAATTTCAGCACACTATATGAATGTTTCCTTACCAAGTTCCACTTACCAAAGGCGCTTCACTCCCCCACAACGGCGCCATAAAAGAGTCTTGATGACCCACAAGTATAGGGGATAAATCATAGTCCTTTCGATAAGTAAGAGTGTCGAACCCAACGAGGAGCAGAAGGATCTGACAAGTGGTTTTCAGCAAGGTAAAATTTGCACGCACTGAAATTGTCGGTAACAAGTGATTGTGTGGTGAGATGATTCGTAGCGAGCAACATGTAACAAAAGTAGCAACGGTGCAGCAAAGTGGCCCAATCCCTTTTGTAGCAAGGGACAAGCCTGGACAAAGTCTTATAGGAGGAAAAACGCTCCCGAGGACACATGGGAATTTCTGTCATGCTAGTTTCATCATGTTCATATGATTCGCGTTCGTTACTTTGATAGTTTGATATGTGGGTGGACCGGCGCTTGGGTACTGCCCTTAGTTGGAAAAGCATCCTACTTATGATTAACCCCTCTCGCAAGCATCCGCAACTATGAAATAAGAATTAAGACAAAGTGTAACCATAGCATTAAACTAGTGGATCCAAATGAGCCCCTTACGAAGTAACACATAAACTAGGGTTTAAGCTTCTATCACTCTAGCAACCCATCATCTACTTACTACTTCCCAATGCCTTCCTCTAGGCCCAAATAATGGTGAAGTGTTATGAAGTCGACGTTCACATAACACCACTAGAGGAAAACAACATACAGCATATCAAATTACCGAACGAGTACCAAATTCACATGACTACTATTAGCATGGCTTATCCCATGTCCTGAGGAACAAAAGTAACTACTCACAAAGCATAATCATATTCATGATCAGAGAGGTAATGAGTAGAATCAAGGATCTGAACATAAACTCTTCCACCAAGTAATCCAACTAGCATCAACTACAAAGAGTAATCAACACTACTAGCAACCTTACAAGTACCAATCGGAGTCGCGAGACGGAGATTGGTTACAAGTGATGAACTAGGGTTTGGAGATGAGATGGTGCTGATGAAGATGTTGATGGTGACGAGTCCCCTCCGATGAGAGGAGTGTTGGTGATGACGATGGCGACGATTTCCCCCTCCGGGAGGGAAATTTCCCCGGCAGGATCGTCCTGCCGGAGCTCTAGATTGGTTCTGCTCAAGTTCCGCCTCGTGGCGGCGGCGAAACCACGAAAAAGCTCCTCCTTGATTTTTTTGGACGAAACCCTCCATATAGCAAAAGAGGGGAGCAAGTGGGCCAGTGGGCTGCCCACAAGCCCCCATGGCGCGGCCTGGGGGGTGGCCGCGCCATGCAGGCTTGTGGGCACCCCCTGGTGCCCCTCTGGCACTTTTTCGGCCCAATATTTTTGATAAATCGGGAAAAAATTCTACGTTGATTTTTACGGCGTTTGGAGTTGCGCATAATAGGTATCTCAACTTTGCTCCACTTCCAGGCCAGAATTCGAGTTGCCGGTATTCTCCCTCTTTATGTAAACCTTGCAAAATAAGAGAGAAAAGGCATAAGAATAGTACCGTGAAGTGAAATAACAGCCAAAGAAGCGATAAATATCAACATGAAAACATGATACAAAATGGACGTATCAATTCCTCCCGAAAGCCTCCTCCTGATTTTTTCTGGAACGAAACCCTCCTTATAGCAAAAGAGGGGGCCAGAGGGCCAGCAGGGAGCCCACAAGCCCCCTAGGCGCGACCAGGGGGGTAGGCCGCGCCTAGCAGGCTTGTGGCCTCCTGCTGGCTCCCCTCTGGTACTTCTTCGACCCGGTATTTTTTATAAATTCCAAAATAAATCCTCGTTGATTTTCACGGCTTTTGGAGTTGCGCAGAATAGGTATCCCAAACTTGCTCCTTTTTCAGGCCAGAATTCCATCTGCCGGCATTCTCCCTCTTCATGTAAACCTTGCAAAATAAGAGAGAAAAGGCATAAGTATTGTACCGTGAAGTGTAATAATAGCCCATAAAGCGATAAATATCAACATGAAAGCATGATGCAAAATTGACGTATCAACTCCCCCAAGCTTAGACCTCGCTTGTCCTCAAGTGAAAGCCGAGATCAATAAATATGCCCACATGTTTAGAGAGAGAGGTGTCGACAAAACAAGATACAGACGTGCAGGCATCATGATCAAAGTCAGAACAACAATATCATCATATAATCTCTCATGCTAAAGTGACAATTCCTTCACAAAGTAAAGTATGGATCAAGAGCCTTACTAAGAATTAAGAACCGATAGCCTTTAGTCATTGAAGCAATTGCAATTTATCATAACATCGGAAAGATTCAAATAAGAGCTTGTAAATCAAATCCACATACTCAATCATCCTTTTGTCTTTTACAATTGCTACAGCTCACGTGGTACTCATGAGATCAAAGTTTCAGTCGGACATAGAGAAAGATAGGGGCTTATAGTTTCGCCTCCCAACTGCTTACCTCAAGGGTAATGTCGACAATAATAATTCATGAATACTTACTTCCAAGTTGACATATGAATATAGATCTTTCCCTAGCATATGACGTTAGCCAAGAAAAAAGGCGAAATAAGGAATTGGTGAAGATCACCATGACTCTTTCAAGGGCAGAAAGTAAAGGTACAAGATAGGCCCTTCGCAGAGGGAAGCAGAGGTTGTCATGCGCTTTTGAGGTTTGGATGTGTGTCCTCTTAGTGTGAAGGAACATCACTTTATATTGCCTCCTGTGATAAAGAACTTTATTATGCAGTCTGTCGCTTTTATGTCTTCCTCATCACAGGTTCATACAAAGCTTATTTTCCACACACTAATAGATCATACATATTTAGGGAGCAAGTTTTATTGCTTGCACCGATGACAACTTACTTGAGGGATCTTATTCAATCCATAGGTAGGTATGGTGGACTCTCATGGCAAAACTGGGGTTGAAGGTTTGTGGATGCACAAGTAGTATCTCTACTTAGTGCGGAAGTTTTGGCTGATATGAGGTGGAAGCAATCGTCACATGCTAAGGGATCTCTAGTCATATAATCATTGTTCAGAACCAAGCAAACAAAATTCATTATGTTGTCTTCCTTGTCCAACATCTACTTCTAAGCATGTAATAGTTTAGTGAGTGTTCACAATCATAGATGGTGTCCAATATGATATATTTATATGCGAACCTCTCCTTCTTTATCACTTCCTATTAATTGCAACAATGACGAAGGTCTACGTTTGTCTACCCTCAACAAGTTTGAATCAACATTCTTTTTATATGTGAAGTCATCACTTTCCATAAGATAATTACATGATCTTCCATGCTTTTGTTCTTTTATCACTCTTTTCTGTCAGATCATGGCATGAAGCAAGGCCCTTAACTAAGACACTCTTTATTATATGGCTCATGAGCTCGAATACATCGGGGGTGACACAAAGCAAAACTCAAGCCTAAAACACTAAGAACTTTATTCTACTAGAGAAAGATAAAACCAAAAAGGATCGAACTAAGAAAAGGTAAAGGCAAAAGATGTGATGGTGATACAATACCGGGGCAACTCCCCCAAGCTTGGCAAAAGCCAAGGGGATTGCCCATACCCGTGCTTAGTTGTCTTCCTTCGAAGGTGATGGTGGTGGAGTTGTTGCAACATGGGTTTCATCCTTCGTCTTCCAAGGCATAGGTGCTCCATCATGGAAAGATGACCGAGTCTCCGGAATCCTCATATCTGCAGCCAACCGTATTTATTTAAATCTATACTCATATTTACAGTTTTGGTTCTGCAGGTCATAGATCTGGGCTTGGAGGTGATCAATTCTGTCATAGAGCCTGGAGAGGTGCTTCCCGATGTCATTGGCATCGATCTTGTTCTTGTTGGTGAACTCCGTGATCATCATGTGGTTGGCGTTGAGTCCACGCTCCACCATCCCTTGGCACTTGAAGACTTGTTGCTCCATTGCTTCGAGCCTCACCTCCACGCTTCTGGTCTTCTTGGGCCCCTCAACATCACGGATGTCCAACATCCCCTCACACATCTTGATAGATTGAGGGTGTTGCAGCACTCCCGCGAGGTAGGGATTGATGACCTTCTTGAAGATCCTGTCCTTCGGAGCTTTTGGGGACGCCATAGCGATCTAGATCTGCAGCACAAACAGGCTCGAAACGAAAACAGAGGAAATTTGCGTGATACGAGGGTCAGACCTTTCGGGAGAATATATAATGATTTTTCCAACCAGAAGGAGTACTCCGCAATAAAACGGAGTCCGGGAGGCACATGAGGTGGTCACAAGCCCCCCACGCGCGGCCAGGGGGTGGCCCGCGCCTGACAGGCTTGTCGCCTCCTCGTGCGTTTTCCGTACTACTTCAATTTTTTTTTCAAAAATTCCAAAAGGGAGAAAAATTCCTACTGGAAAAGTTTTGGAGTCTGTTTACTTACCGAATCACATACCTCTTCGTTTTCGGAGTCTCAAACAGGCTGATAAATATCCCTTATGTACTCCACCGGAGTTATGGTATTGATAATATTGCTTTCAACATTTATGGGACTACCGCAGATATAATGCTTGATTCTCTGCCCATTTACCACTCTCGGAAAATTACCTTCCGTGTTGTTGATCTTGATGGCACCGGAACGATATACTTCCTCAACAATGTAAGGACCTTCCCATTTAGAGAGAAGCTTGCCTGCAAAAAATCTTAAACGATAATTATATAGCAAGACATAATCACCTACATTGAACTCACGCTTTTGTATCCTTTTATCGTGCCACCTCTTACCCTTTTCTTTGAACAACTTGGCATTTTCATATGCGTGAGTTCTCCATTCATCAAGTGAGCTAATATCAAATAACCTCTTCTCACCAGCAAGTTTGAAATCAAAGTTGAGCTCTTTGATTGCCCAATAAGCCTCATGCTCTAGCTCAAGAGGTAAATCACATGCTTTGCCGTAAACCATTTTGTACGGAGACACGCCCATGGGATTCTTATAGGCAGTTCTATAAGCCCACAATGCATCGTCAAGCTTCCTAGACCAATTCTTTCTAGACCTATTGCCGGTCTTTTGCAGAATTAGTTTAATCTCTCTATTGCTTTGCTCTACTTGACCACTGGACTGAAAGTGATAGGGAGATGCAATTCTATGGTTGACATCATACTTAGAAAGCGTTTTACGGAAAGCACCATGAATAAAATGTGAACCACCATCAGTCATTAGATATCTAGGGAGTCCAAATCTAGGGAAAATAACTTCTTTAAGCATCCTGATAGAGGTGTTGTGATCAGCACTAC
Source organism: Hordeum vulgare subsp. vulgare (assembly GCF_904849725.1). Taxonomy (NCBI): domain Eukaryota; kingdom Viridiplantae; phylum Streptophyta; class Magnoliopsida; order Poales; family Poaceae; genus Hordeum; species Hordeum vulgare. Next base: position 536,726,200 of record NC_058520.1, on the reverse strand, counting down.
TAGTTGGGATAGCTTCTACCCACTTAGTAACGTAATCAACAGCAACTAGGATATGAGTATACCCGTTGGATTTTGGAAAAGGTCCCATATAATCAAAACCCCAAACATCAAATGGTTCAATGACAAGTAAATAATTCATAGGCATTTCCTCACGTTTACTGATATTATCTATTCTTTGACATTCGTCACAAGACAAGACAAACTTACGGGCATCCTTTAAGAGAGTGGGCCAATAGAAACCTGATTGCAATACCTTGTGTGCAGTTCTATCTCCCGCATGGTGTCCTCCGTAAGCCTCGGAGTGACACTTCTGTAGGATCTGTCCCTGCTCATGTTCAGGTACACAACGTCTAATAACACCATCTACTCCTTCCTTATAAAGGTGAGGATCATCCCAAATGTAATGTCTCAAATCAAAGAAGAAATTCTTCTTTTGCTGGTATGCGAAACTAGGTGGTATATATTTGGCAACGATATAGTTTGCATAATCAGCATACCACGGTGTACTACGTGAAGTATTGATGACATTCAATTGCTCATCAGGAAAGATATCATCAATAGGTTGTGGGTCATCAAGAACATTCTCCAACCTAGACAAGTTATCTGCTACTAGGTTCTCAGCAGCCTACCTATCGACAACATGGAAATCAAATTCTTGTAGAAAGAGAACCCATCTCATAAGTCTAGGTTTAGCGTCTTTATTTTCCATGAGGTACTTAATAGCAGCGTGATCAGTGTGAATAGTGGCTTTGGAATCAACTATGTAAGATTTGAACTTTTCACATGCAAACACGACTCCTAAAAATTCCTTTTCATTAGTAGCATAGTTTCTTTGGGCACCGTCTAGAGTTTTACTAGCATAGTGAATAACATCCAACTTCTTATCAACTCTTTGTCCTAGAACAACGCCAACAGCATAATCACTAGCATCACACATGATTTCAAAAGGTAAGTTCCAATCAGGTGGTTGAACAATAGGCGCAGTTATCGAGGCCTTCTTCAGTATTTCGAAGGTTTCCTCACAATCATCGTCAAAAACAAAAGGAATATCCTTTTGCAAGAGATTGGTAAGAGGCCTAGAAATCTTAGAGAAGTCTTTAATGAACCTTCTATAGAAACCATCATGACCAAGGAAACTTCTTATACCTTTGATATATGTGGGGCATGGCATTTTCTCGATTGCATCAACCTTAGCCTTATCGACTTCAATACCTCTTTCAGAAATTTTATGTCCTAAGACGATGCCTTCATTAACCATAAAGTGGCACTTCTCCCAATTCAAGACAAGGTTGGTATCTTTACATCTCTGCACGATTCGATCAACGTTGCTGAGGCAATCATGAAAAGAAGACCCGTAAACGGAGAGGTCATACATGAAAACCTCAACAATCTTTTCACAAAAGTCAGAGAATATAGTCATCATACATCTTTGAAAGGTGGCAGGTGCATTACATAAGCCAAAAGGCATACGTCTATAAGCAAAGGTATCGAAAGGGCATGTGAAAGTGGTTTTCTCCTGATCAGATTGTGCAACAGGTATTTGGGAGAAACCAGAATAACCATCTAGAAAGCAGAAGTGTGTGTGTTTAGACAGTCTTTCTAGCATTTGGTCGATAAAAGGCAAAGGGTAATGATCTTTCCTAGTGGCTTTATTCAATTTCCTAAAATCGATCACCATCCTATGGCCAGTAATAATCCTGTGTGGGATCAATTCATCCTTATCATTAGGGACAACGGTAATACCTCCCTTCTTAGGGACACAATGCACCGGACTTACCCAATCACTATGAGCAACAAGATAGATAATACCTGCTTCTAGGAGCTTTAGTATTTCTTTTCTCACTACCTCCTTCATCTTAGGATTTAATCTCCGTTGATGATCGGCAACTGGGTTGGAATCAGGATCGGTTTTAATATTGTGCTGGCATAGAGTGGGACTAATGCCCTTAAGATCATCAAGAGTATATCCAATAGCAACACGGTGCATCGTCAGAGTTTTTAGTAACTTCTTTTCTTCATGCTGTGAGAGGCTAGAACTAATTATAACATCATATATCTCTTTTTCATCGAGATAAGCATACTTAAGAGTATCAGGCAACTGTTTAAGCTCGAACACAGGATAACCCTTTGGTGGGGGTGGATCTCCAAGCAGTTCAAGAGGCAAGTTATTCTCGGGAGCGCTTCATTCCCCGACAACGGCGCCAGAAAAGAGTCTTGATGACCCAAAAGTGTAGGGGATCTATCGTAGTCCTTTCGATAAGTAAGAGTGTCGAACCCAACGACGAGCAGAAGGATCTGACAAGTGGTTTTCAGCAAGGTATTCTCTGCAAGCACTGAAATTATCGGTAACAGATCGATAGTTGTGTGATAAGATGATTCGTAGCAAGTAGCAAGTAACAATAGTAACAAAGGTGCAACAAGATGGCCCAATCCCTTTTGTAGCAAGGGACATGCCTGGACAAACTCTTATAGGAGGTGAAGCGCTCCCGAGGACACATGGGAATTTCTGTCAAGCTAGTTTTCATCAAGTTCATATGATTCGCGTTCGCTACTTTGATAGTTTGATATGTGGGTGGACCGGTGCTTGGGTGCTTCCCTTACTTGAAAAAGCATCCCACTTATGATTAACCCCTCTCGCAAGCATCCGCAACAACGAAATAAGAATTAAGACAAAGTCTAACCATAGCATTAAACTAGTGGATCCAAATCAGCCCCTTACGAAGCAACACATAAACTAGGGTTTAAGCTTCTGTCACTCTAGCAACCCATCATCTACTTGTTACTTCCCAATGCCTTCCTCTAGGCCCAAATAATGGTGAAGTGTTATGTAGTCGACGTTCACATAACACCACTAGAGGAAAGACAACATACATCACATCCAAATATCGAACGAATACCAAATTCACATGCCTACTTATAGCAAGACTTATCCCATGTCCTCAAGAACAAAAGTGACTACTCACAAAGCATAATTATGTTCATGACCAGAGAGGTATTGAATAGCATCAAGGATCTGAACATATAATCTTCCACCGAGTAATCCAACTAGCATCAACTACAAAGAGTAATTAACACTACTAGCAACCTTACAAGTACCAACCGGAGTCACGAGATGGAGATTGGTTACAAGAGATGAACTAGGGTTTGGAGATGAGATGGTGCTGATGAAGATGTTGATGGTGATGAGTCCCCTCCGATGAGAGGACTGTTGGTGATGACGATGGCGACGATTCCCCTCCTCCCGGGAGGGAAGTTTCCCCGACAGGACGACCCTGCCGGATCTCTAGATTGATTCTGCTGAAGTTCCGGATCACGGATGTATCTTCACTTCCAAGTTCTGGGACTCTTTTCAGTCCGCGATGGGTACGAAGATACACTTCAGCACAGCTTCTCATCCTCGGACTAGTGGGCAAGTGGAGAGAGTCAATCAGGTCCTTGAGGATATGCTGAGAGCGTGTGTTATCTCTTTTGGCATGAAGTGGGAAGACTGCCTGCCTTTCGCTGAGTTCTCGTATAACAGCACTTATCAAGCTAGTTCAGGCAAAGCCCCATTTGAGATTCTCTATGGCCGGAAGTGTCGTACCCCTCTCAACTCGTTCGAGACCGGCGAGCGTCAGATTCTTGGGAATGACTTGATAGAAGAAGCTGAAGAGATGTATCGGGTCATTGGGATAATCTCAGAGCAACGCAGTCCCGTTAGAAGAGTTATTATGATAGCAAACATCATAACATGTCTTATGAGCTCGATGACTTCGTCTATCTCAAGGTGTCTCCTATGAAGGGCACACAGTGTTTTGGCATCAAAGGCAAGCTTGCGCCTCGTTTCATTGGTCTTTTCAGAGTTGTTGGCAAGAGAGGCGACCTTGCATATCAGCTTGAGCTCCCTTCAAACTTTGCAAATGTGCATGACGTGTTCCATGTCTCTCAGCTCCGGAGATGCTTCAAGACTCCCGAGCGCGCAGTTCATCTTCAAGACATCGACCTTCAACCCGACCTATCCTATCATGAGCATCGAGTTGCGGTTCTCGAGGCGACTGAGCGCAAGACACGCAACAAGTCCATTTAATTTCTCAAGGTGCAGTGGTCACATCATTTCGATAAAGAGGCCACTTGGGAACGCGAGGATTTCCTCCGTTCCGAATTCCCAGAGTTCTTTTAGTCCTAGATCTCGGGGCGAGATCTTTTTGTAGTGTGGGAGAGTCTGTAATGCCCCAGAGTGTAACTTGCCATATTTGGAACCTTCATGTATGTGGGTCCATCTTGTCAATGCCTTGTGAGATATGCATGTGTTATTTCATGTGATGTTACTTTGTCTTTCCTTTGCATTCATGCATTCATTCCATTCTTGCCTTCTTGTGTTTGTTGTTGTTGTGGTTCCATGGATGTGATATGTGATGATGATATGTGATGTGATGAAGTGGTGCATTTGAAAGTGGGGTGCATCTATGGTAGTTTTTCAACTAGGTTTCAAAACCTCCCTCTCTATATTTCTCAAGCTCAAGTTTGACTTGCTCTAACCTTGGTTCAAATATGTAGATCTTTTAGAGTGTTTTGTGGTGGATGTGGTGCTAGGTTTATTATGATTTTAGACTTTGTTTAGGTGCGGTAAATATTCACAAAACAGGTTATTCAAATTATGTTTTGTAAATATTTAAATGCTCCAAAAATTCCCTTTTCATTTTATTTAAATAGGTCATAATTCTCTTATGACCAGGGGCATTTTTGTTTCATTTTAGGGTCAACAGTGTTGCCTGTGTATTTATTTTTATCTCTGTTTTGTTTTTAAATAGAAAAACCCGAGTGGGTTTTTCTTTTCTTACCTCGCGCCTCCGAGCGGGCCTCCTCCTCCTCGCTGGCCTAGTAGCCCCTCGCGCAGATGCCCGCTCCTGTTGACGACGTCTTCTTCTTCCCCCTCCTTTCCGTCAATTTCGTCAGAGGGCGCGAGACACAGAGCGACGCCGTCGCTCAAGGACGTCGAGGCGGCCTCCCTCGCCCTCTATTTAATCCTTGGCGTCCGGGCTGTGCGCTAGGTTTCCTCCAAGCCGCCGCCACCTCCTTTCCCTTCTTCCTCCTCCCTCTCCCTCGTCGACAGCAGGTAAGCGAGCCCCTCCTCCGCCATGGCCGAACCTTGAAGAGCTCGTCGTCATCGTTGCCGCACCCCTCGTTCCTCTCCAAGCGTTCGAGGAGTACGCGGGACCTCAAGGGATCCCGTTCCCGCAGCCAGTTGATGCCGATCTACCCTGCTTCCTCTACTTCGACGACAACCTCCTTCCGCTCCGACGACCTCCTCCGCATCGGCTACTGCCAAGACTTCCCCTTCTTCCTTTCCGGCAGACATGATCTCCTCGACCAGTGGGTGAGCAGAATCACTCCTCCCACCTTCCCCTGTGTGCAGATCGTGTGTAGGGCCGTAGAAACACCGACGTGCATCTCTTTGTCGCCGACGCCGCCGCGTGTCTTGGAGCACTAGCTGTAGGCCTTCTCGCATAGAGATTAGGTGTGGAATAGAACCGGGAAGGATCCCTCTTCCTCCCAGCAACGAGCGGTTGCTCAATTTGACGCGTATCGCCGGCGGTGACCTCCCCTGTTCCGGCCACCGTCGGGTTGTGATAGATCCAGAGGGGGTTGCTCAAAAGAGCACAACCCTTGTCTCTCTTAACACTCGATAGCATTGCGCAGTGGTAGCAGTGGGTTTTGCAGATCGCCAGGGCGTGGGTTCAAAACCCAGTGGCGCCCCTTTTGTTTTGTGGATTTTGTGGCACAATAGCATCAGAGGGAGACTGAACCTGCTACCTCTCCCCTCTCTGTCGAGCCAAGTGTTGTAGTGTAGTGGTTGTGCTAGTTGGTGGTGTGCAGCAGGTTTGCGGTTCGATCCCCCAAGCCACCCTTTTATTTTTTTTGTTATTTTATTTTGCTGTTTTATATTTGCTTGTTAGTTGTGTTGCTTGGGCATCTCTATTTTGTTGCCTAGGATTTAAACCAATAGGTTTCACTTTGTTTTAGTTAGTATGTGTGTGTAGGGAGTCATTGTGCTTGTGTGTGTGTAGGTGATCATGTGGTGCAACTTACATGTGGTGTGCATGTGTATGTGTGACTCCCACATGCCAAGGCATGGTTTTGCCTTAGTGAGCACTTGGGTGCAAGCATATATATGTGTGTGCTAGTGGTAGTTGATGTGAGTGTAAGTAAGTGTGTGTGTTTTAGAATAGCATGTGCAGGTGCTAGTTTATGTATGCTTGATGTATGCGTGTGTGTGGTGGTGTGCTAAGGCACATGAACATGAGGTCTACCCCTCATGTGCACCATTGGAGTGGTGAGTGTGTGCAAGTGCATGTGTAGGTGATGAACTAGTGTGCAACACATATGCTATGGCACTATTTGCATCTTTGTGATTCCATGTAGTTTTCGCTTTGAACTTTGTGCCTATTTGTTCTATGCAAGTACCTAGGTATTATATATGTTTTTGGGGTAGAATCATCCCAGGAATCCATTAGTGGAATCATATTTCCCATTGGAACACTTTCTGGAAAGTCATTTTTCTATTTGATGCTTTGTTTAGAGCTTGGTTCCATGTGACGTGATGAGCCCAAGAGGATGATTCCTTGTTGTGGCAGTAGTGGGTGAACCCCTCTACAACATGGTGGTTTTGTTTCATGCTTAGGAGTTTGTATGTGCAAGTTGTGCTTTGTCAAAGTAGGCATGTGGCTGAATTTGTCAGTTTAGTGAAAATATGTGATTTTCACCAAGTCTGAGAAACTGCTGTTATTTTCTTCCCTTGTAGTTGTGGTTGCAAAAGTTCATGTGTTGGGAATCATACCTTGCAATCAACTAGGGATTTGGAGCTTTTGTGTTCGTCTAGCTCTCTGTAAATTTTCATGCACTTTCACTTCCTGTAGATATTGTTTTGGGGGCTGTCAAAATGCTTCAGAGCATAAACAGCTGGTGAGAATCTGAGATTTTCACCAAGTCCGTGAAATCTGTTATTTTTGGCCAAGTTAGCACATGTAGATCTTTCTGTGTGTAACTCCTTTGTACTATCTTCTTGCTCATGCTTGTAGAGCTTTTGAATAGCTTTTGCAACATATCTTATTTGGCACATTTGGGTGGCTGTAGATGCTTTGCATGTTGCTCTCAAACTGCTATGATGCTGTTTAGGACAGAATGCATAGTTTTGTTGATTTGGAGCTTGTGAGTGCATAGTTGGTTGTGTGGTGAGATTATTTGCACCATCCCACCTATACTTGTTTGTTTGGTGATGTGGCAACCGGGGAATATCAGAAGTATGCCATTGGAGAGTGCTTGTGGTAGATTTGAACCGTAGGACTACATTTCTTGTTTCGTAGTTTTCGGTTGATCCGTAGCTCCGTTCTCAACGTTCTTTATATGTTTTTGCATCGTTTTCGTGTGATGCACCTCTTCATGTCATCCTCATGCATGTCAATATAGCTTAGAGTGAAGTTCTGTCCAGAAGTTTGTCTTTTCTTCTCATGCATAAGCAAGTGACTAGAATAGAGATGCATGTTACATTCTCATCTCATGCATCATGTGTTTGTTGCATCATGTTGTGTTGTTGTTCATTGGCTGTTGTTTTATATTGGGTAGCACCGGTATCGGAGAGCGAGTACATGGATTCGGGAGAGTACGTGCGGGACGAACAAGAGCAGTTCCAATCTGAAGGCATCACAAGCAAGATGACCATGACCTTGATACCGTCTCTAGCTTTGTTATGCCTAGATTCACGTTTCCTTTGTCATATGCTTGCTGCCTACCACTGAAATATTGCCTCCTGATATTGCCATGAAACCCAAACACTTCCCCTCCTAGCTAATGTTGAATGTCTAAGTAGGCCTGCTCATCTTCTAATGTTAGCGTTGCTAGTTGCAGGTGCAATTGTCTCATGTGATAACATGAGTTTTGATATCATTATGTTTAATCTGTTATTTAATTAATGCACCTATATACTTGGTAAATGATGGAAGGCCTAGCTTTTGCCAGGTGATTTGTTCCGTTATTGCCGCCTTAGTTTCCGGCTACCGGTGTTTCATTCCATAACTGATCGCTCCTAACACGTTCGGTGTTGTTATGGGGACCCCCTTGATAAATCGTGTAGTGTTAAGACTTGTCCGGCAGGACCCAACATTGGTTTTAATTTGCCACACCTAATAAAATTTTGCATAGGGAATAGCTACCCCGAGGAATTAATCAACAACCCGGGCCAGTGCTCCTCATGAGTGTTGATCCAAACCAGAGCACTGTGCGGGGCCAACTCTGTGCAACTTGAGAGATTTCTATCAGGCCATCGCACGCGTAGCTCATCCGCCGTGTCCTGAGACTGAGATACACGGCTCTTATCGTGGTCGTCGACACGACGGGAAGTCCTGCTAGTCTTGTCTTACCTTAGCGATATATCTTGCGTATAGGAATCCCGGTGAAGCTTTGGTTCTCCCGAGAGTTGAGGTTTTCCTCTAAGGAATCCGACGAGATCACGAGATCCGTGATAGAGGATTACTTTGCGACCCGTGACCGTTTGTGATGGACTAGTTGGAGCATCCCTATAGGGTTTAATCTTTCGGAAGCCGTGCCCGCGGTTATGTGGCAACTTGGAATATTTGTTAACATCCGGTTCTAGATAACTTGAACTAATTATAATAAAACTGCCAACCGTGTACGTAACCGTGAGTATCCCCTTCGAGGACCTCTCTTTGATCGGGAACACGGTGGGGTTATGTTTGACGTAGGTAGGTGATCAGGATCACTTAGTGATCAGCTAGTCTTCGACCGCTATCGTAGACCACCACATCTATAACTTGTTCTTCGTAAGCTAGCCACCATAAATGCTTAGGATGCTGCAACCTAAACACTGAACCTTCCTCACCTAATAACTTGACTAGTTTCGGTACCGAGGTGATAGATTGCTGAGTCCCTGTGGCTCACGGATTACTTCAACACCCCAATAGGTACAGGTACGCCCGACACAGGTGATCCTGATGGCACGCAACTGGCGTGGCAGTATGATGAGGAGAACGACCGCCTGTACGTGAACTATCCAGAAGACTGAGGCATGGTCGTGATCGTGGGCAAGCATGCGGGATAGCATAGCCTTTTTCTCATGTTATGTAGTCCGTAGCGGAACTACCTTGTCTGAATAAATGTGTGGATGTAACTCTGATATTATCTATGGAGATGGCAAACGATTCCCTATTTGCCATTCTTTAATTATGTATGTGCTATGTTTATCTTGCTTGCGAAACGCTTAGATGCGCTTCTTTCCATTTTGGGGCCTCGTTCCCTAAATCGGAAAGAACCGCATCTTAGTCGTTACAAGTTGGTAATCAGAGCCTTACAACCATAGGAGCCTTTGTGGGATCGTACTTGGCCGAGTCGAGTCTAGTAAAATGTTTAGAGTCTTAGTTATATCGGAGAGTAGGTTTCTATTTTCTCCTCTTCCATGCTCTGGTGAGGTTCTTGACTTAGGAAATCTTAATTCTACTCCTCTTCTCGCTCAAAAAAATTTTAGGATCACGCGGGTATTTTGAAATCTATATGATATCGATGTGACGGAGTTCTGTCTTGGTGCCTCCTGTGTGCCTTGATTTCTTCCGGCGAGTTGGGCTCCACGGGATTCTTGTGCAGTGATACGTCCATTTTGCATCTTGCTTTCATGTTGATATTTATTGCTTTTTGGGCTGTTATATTACTTGTGGTACCATATTTATGCCTTTTCTCTCTTATTTTGCAAGGATTATTTGAAGAGGGAGAATTCAGGCAGCTGGAATTCTCGACTGGAAAAGGAACAAATCCTAGTCCACTATTCTGCACATCTCCAAATGCCCTGAAAATTTACGTGGATTTTTTCTGGAATATATTAAAAATACTGGGCGAAAGAACTACCGGAGGGGGGCCACCAGGGCCCCACAAGCCCCCACTCTGCCACCACCCCCTGGTGGCGGTGGGCAAGCTTGTGGGCAGCCCACTGGCCCACTAGCCCCCCTCTTTTTCTATATGATGCGTCCTGACCTGGAAAAAATCATACGAGAGCTTTTTTGTGGTTTCGCTGCCGCCACGGGGCTGAACTTGAGCAGATCCAATCTAGAGCTCCGGCAGGACGATCCTGCCGGGGAAATTTCCCTCCTGGAGGGGGAATCGTCGCCATCGTCATCACCAACACTCCTCTCGTCGGAGGGGAGGCATCTTCATCAACATCTTCATAAGCACCATCTCCTCTCTAATCCCTAGTTCATCTCTTGTAACCAATCTTCGTCTCGCAACTCAGATTGGTACTTGTAAGGTTGCTAGTAGTGTTGATTACTCTTTGTAGTTGATGCTTGTTGGATTACTTGGTGGAAGAGTTTATGTTCAGTGTTGGAATTATGCCCTAGAGGCAATAATAAATGTAGTTATTATCATAATTCCTGTATCAAGATAATCGTTTATTATCCATGCTATAATTGTATTGAATGAAGACTCATTTACATGTGTGGATACATAGACAAAACACTGTCCCTAGCAAGCCTCTAGTTGGCTAGCCAGTTGATCAAAGATAGTCAGTGTCTTCTGATTATGAACAAGGTGTTGTTGCTTGATAACTGGATCACGTCATTAGGAGAATCACGTGATGGACTAGACCCAAACTAATAGACGTAGCATGTTGATCGTGTCATTTTGTTGCTACTGTTTTTCTGCGTGTCAAGTATTTGTTCCTATGACCATGAGATCTTATAACTCACTAACACCGGAGGAATACTTTGTGTGTATCAAACGTCGCAACGTAACTGGGTGACTATAAAGATGCTCTACAGGTATCTCGGAAGGTGTTCGTTGAGTTAGTATGGATCAAGACTGGGATTTGTCACTCCGTGTGACGGAGAGGTATCTCGGGGCCCACTCGGTAATACAACATCACACACAAGCCTTGCAAGCAATGTGACTTAGTGTAAGTTGCGGGATCTTGTATTACGGAACGAGTAAAGAGACTTGCCGGTAAACGAGATTGAAATAGGTATGCGGATACTGACGATCGAATCTCGGGCAAGTAACATACCGAAGGACAAAGGGAATGACATACGGGATTATATGAATCCTTGGCACTGAGGTTCAAACGATAAGATCTTCATAGAATATGTAGGATCCAATATGGGCATCCAGGTCCCGCTATTGGATATTGACCGAGGAGTCTCTCGGGTCATGTCTACATAGTTCTCGAACCCGCAGGGTCTGCACACTTAAGGTTCGACGTTGTTTTATGCGTATTTGAGTTATATGGTTGGTTACCGAATTTGTTCGGAGTCCCGGATGAGATCACGGACGTCACGAGGGTTTCCGGAATGGTCCGGAAACGAAGATTGATATATAGGATGACCTCATTTGATTACCGGAAGGTTTTCGGAGTTACCGGGAATGTACCGGGAATGACGAATGGGTTCCGGGAGTTCACCGGGGGGGGCAACCCACCCCGGGGAAGCCCATAGGCCTTGGGGGTGGCACACCAGCCCTTAGTGGGCTGGTGGGACAGCCCAAGAAGGCCCTATGCGCCATAGGAAGAAAATCAAAGAGAAAAGAAAAAAGGAGGAGGTGGGAAAGGGAAGAAGGACTCCACCCACCAAACCAAGTAGGACTCGGTTTGGGGGGGGAGACCTTCCCCCCTTGGCTCGGCCGACCCCCTTGGGGCTCCTTGAGCCCCAAGGCAAGGCTCCCCCTCTTCCCCCTATATATACGGAGGTTTTAGGGCTGATTTGAGACGACTTTTCCACGGCAGCCCGACCACATACCTCCACGGTTTTTCCTCTAGATCACGTTTCTGCGGAGCTCGGGCGGAGCCCTGCTGAGACAAGATCATCACCAACCTCCGGAGTGCCGTCACGCTGCCGGAGAACTCTTCTACCTCTCCGTCTCTCTTGCTGGATCAAGAAGGCCGAGATCATCGTCGAGCTGTACGTGTGCTGAACGCGGAGGTGCCGTCCGTTCGGCACTAGATCGTGGGACTGATCGCGGGACGGTTCGCAGGGCGGATCGAGGGACGTGAGGACGTTCCACTACATCAACCGCGTTCACTAACGCTTCTGATGTACGATCTACAAGGGTACGTAGATCACACATCCCCTCTCGTAGATGGACATCACCATGATAGGTCTTCGTGCGCGTAGGAAATTTTTTGTTTCCCATGCGACGTTCCCCGACAGTGGCATCATGAGCTAGGTTCATGCGTAGATGTCTTCTCGAGTAGAACACAAAAGTTTTTGTGGGCGATGATGTGCGGTTTGCTGCCCTCCTTAGTCTTTTCTTGATTCTGCGGTATTGTTGGATTGAAGCGGCTTGGACCGACATTACTCGTACGCTTACGAGAGACTGGTTTCATCGCTACGAGTAACCCCGTTGCTCAAAGATGACTGGCAAGTGTCAGTTTCTCCAACTTTAGTTGAATCGGATTTGACGGAGGAGGTCCTTGGATGAGGTTAAATAGCAACTCATATATCTCCGTTGTGGTGTTTGCGTAAGTAAGATGCGATCCTACTAGATACCCATGGTCACCACGTAAAACATGCAACAACAAAATTAGAGGACGTCTAACTTGTTTTTGCAGGGTATGCTTGTGATGTCATATGGCCAACGATGTGATGTGATATATTGGATGTATGAGATGATCATGTTGTAATAGATAATATCGACTTGCACGTCGATGGTACGGCAACCGGCAGGAGCCATAGGGTTGTCTTTATACTAACGTTTGTGCTTGCAGATGCGTTTACTATTTTGCTAGGATGTAGCTTTAGTAGTAATAGCATGAGTAGCACGACAACCCCGATGGCGACACGTTGATGGAGATCATGGTGCAGCGCCGGTGACAAGAAGATCGTGCCAGTGCTTTGGTGATGGAGATTAAGGAGCACGTGATGATGGCCATATCATGTCACTTATGAATTGCATGTGATGTTAATCCTTTTATGCACCTTATTTTGCTTAGAACGACGGTAGCATTATGAGGTGATCTCTCACTAAAATTTCAAGACGAAATTGTGTTCTCCCCGACCGTGCACCGTTGCTACAGTTCGTCGTTTCGAGACACCACGTGATGATCGGGTGTGATAGACTCAACGTTCACATACAACGGGTGCAAAACAGTTGCGCACGCGGAACACTCGGGTTAAGCTTGACGAGCCTAGCATGTGCAGACATGGCCTCGGAACACATGAGACCGAAAGTTCGATCATGAATCATATAGATGATATGATTAGCATAGGTATGCTTACCACTGAAACTATGCTCAACTCACGTGATGATCGGACTTGAGCTAGTGTAAGTGGATCATGAACCACTCAAATGACTAGAGAGATGTACTTTTTGAGTGGGAGTTTAGCGAATAATTTGATTAAGTTAAACTCTAAATATCTTGAACATAGTCTAAGTCCACTTTGAATATATTTGTGTTGTAGATCATGGCTCACGCGACAGTCACCCTGAATTTTAATACGTTCCTAGAGAAAGCTAAGTTGAAAGATGATGGAAGCAACTTTGTAGACTGGGCTCGTAATCTTAAGCTAATCTTACAAGCTGGGAAGAAGGATTATGTCCTTAATGCTGCGCTAGGAGATGAACCACCCGCTACGGCTGATCAGGATGTTAAGAACGCTTGGTTAGCACGTAAGGAGGACTACTCAGTAGTTCAATGTGCAATCTTGTATGGCTTAGAACCGGGACTTCAACGTCGCTTTGAGCATCATGGAGCATTTGAGATGTTCCAGGAGTTGAAGTTTATCTTTCAGAAGAACGCCCGGATCGAGAGGTATGAGACCTCCGATAAATTCTATGCTTGCAAGATGGAGGAGAACTCGTCTTTCAGTGAACATGTGCTCAAAATGTGTGGGTACTCAAACTGTCTAGCTGAGCTGGGGATTGAACTCCCGCAAGAGGCTATCACTGACAGAATCCTTCAATCACTGCCGCCAAGCTATAAAGGCTTTGTGTTGAACTACAACATGCAAGGGATGAACAAGTCTCCCGGCGAGTTGTTTGCGATGCTGAAAGTCGCAGAGTCTGAACTCCGTAAAGAGCATCAAGTGTTGATGGTGAATAAGACCACTAGTTTCAAGAGAAACGGCAAAGGCAAGAAGGGTAATTCAAAGAAGAGCGGCAAGCCTGTTGCCAATCCGACGAAGAAACCCAAAGCTGGACCTAAGCCTGAAACAGAGTGTTACTATTGCAAGGGTATGGGTCACTGGAAGCGCAATTGCCCCAAGTATCTGGCAGATAAGAAGGCGGCCAAAGAAAAATCAGGTATATTTGATATACATGTTATTGATGTGTACTTAACCGGCTCTCGTAGTAGTGCCTGGGTATTCGATACCGGTTCTGTTGCTCATATTTGCAACTCGAAACAGGAACTGCGGAATAGACGAAGGCTGGCAAAAGATGAAGTGACGATGCGCGTAGGAAATGGTTCCAAGGTTGATGCAATCGCCGTTGGCACAGTTTCACTTAAGTTACCATCAGGATTAGTTATGAACTTGAATCATTGTTATTTAGTGCCTGCGTTGAGCATGAACATTATATCTGGATCTTGTTTATTGCGACACGGTTACTCTTTTAAGTCAGAGAATAATGGTTGTTCTATTTCTATGAGTAACATCTTTTATGGTCATGCACCCAATGTGAGACGATTGTTCATATTGAATCTTGATAGCGATACATACATAACATTGAGACCAAAAGAGTTAGAGTTAACAATGATAGCACCATATTTTTGTGGCACTGCCGTTTAGGTCATATTGGTGTAAAGCGCATGAAGAAACTTCATGCCGATGGACTTTTGGAGTCACTTGACTTTGATTCACTTGACACGTGCGAACCATGTCTCATGGGCAAGATCACTAAAACTCCGTTCTCCGGAACAATGGAGCGTGCAAGTGACTTGTTCGAAATCATACATACCGATGTGTGTGGTCCGAGGAGCGTAGAGGCACGCGGCGGATATCGTTATTTTCTCACCTTCACTGACGATTTGAGTAGATATGGTTATGTCTACTTAATGAAGCACAAGTCTGAAACATTTGAAAAGTTCAAGCAATTTCAGAGTGAAGTTGAAAATCATCGTAACAAGAAGATCAAGTTCCTACGGTCTGATCGTGGGGGTGAATATCTGAGTTTCGAGTTTGGTGCTCACTTAAGACAATGTGGAATTGTTTCACAGTTGACACCGCCTGGAACACCACAGAGTAATGGTGTGTCCGAACGTCGTAATCGTACTTTATTTAAGATGGTGCGATCTATGATGTCTCTTACCGATTTGCCGTTATCGTTTTGGGGTTATGCATTAGAAACAGCTGCATTCACTTTAAATAGGGCACCATCAAAATCCGTTGAGACGACACCATACGAACTGTGGTATGGCAAAAGGCCAAAGTTGTCGTTTCTTAAAGTTTGGGGATGTGATGCTTATGTCAAAAAGCTTCAGCCTGAAAAGCTGGAACCCAAAGCGGAAAAGTGCGTCTTCATAGGTTACCCAAAAGAGACAGTTGGGTACACCTTGTATCTCAAATCCGAGGGCAAAGTGTTTGTTGCTAAAAACGGAGCTTTTCTCGAGAAGGAGTTTCTCTCGAGAGAATTGAGTGGGAGGAAGATAGAACTTGACGAGGTTGTCGAACCTCTCATCCCTCTGGATGGTGGCGCAGGGCCAGGGGAAACCTTTGTCGTTGCGACGCCGGTTGAGGAGGAAGTTCATGATAATGATCATGAAACTCCGGTTCAAGTTTCTGTCGAACCACGCAGGTCGACGAGACCACGTGCTGCTCCAGAGTGGTACCGTAATCCCGTCTTATCAATCATGTTGTTGGACAACAATGAACCTGCAAATTATGAAGAAGCAATGGTGGGCCCAGATTCCAACAAATGGCTAGAAGCCATGAAGTCCGAGATAGGATCCATGTATGAGAACAAAGTGTGGACTTTGGAAGTACTGCCTGAGGGCCATAAGGCTATTCAGAACAAATGGATCTTTAAGAGGAAGACAGACGCTGACAGCAATGTGACCATTTATAAAGCTCGACTTGTGGCAAAGGGTTTTTCACAAGTTCAAGGAGTTGACTACGATGAGACATTCTCACCCGTAGCGATGCTTAAGTCCGTCAGAATCATGTTAGCAATAGCTGCATTTTTCGATTATGAAATCTGGCAGATGGATGTCAAAACGGCGTTCCTTAACGGTTTCCTTAAGGAAGAATTGTATATGATGCAACCCGAAGGTTTTGTCGATCCTAAGAATGCTAAGAAGGTGTGCAAGCTCCAGCGATCCATTTATGGACTGGTGCAAGCATCTCGGAGTTGGAACAAACGCTTTGATGAGGTGATCAAAGCATTTGGGTTTATACAAGTTGTTAGAGAATCTTGTATTTACAAGAAAGTGAGTGGGAGCTCTGTGGCGTTTCTAATATTATATGTGGATGACATATTGCTGATTGGAAACAACGTAGAGTTTTTGGAGAGCATAAAGGATTACCTGAATAAAAGTTTCTCTATGAAGGACCTAGGAGAAGCTGCTTACATTCTAGGCAATAAGATCTACAGGGATAGATCAAAACGCCTGATAGGACTTTCACAAAGCACATACCTTGATAAAGTTTTGAAGAGGTTCAAAATGGAATAGTCCAAGAAAGGGTTCTTGCCAGTTTTACAAGGTACGAGATTGAGTAAGACTCAGTGCCCAGCAACTGATGAGGATAGAGAGCATATGCGCACCGTCCCCTATGCTTCAGCCATAGGTTCTATCATGTATGCAATGCTGTGCACTAGACCGGACATTAGCCTGGCCATAAGTATGGCAGGTAGGTTCCAGAGTAATCCAGGAGTGGATCACTGGACGGTGGTCAAGAATATCCTGAAGTACCTGAAAAGGACTAAGGAGATGTTTCTCGTGTATGGAGGTGACGAAGAGCTCGTCATAAAAGGTTACGTCGATGCAAGCTTTGACACAAATCCGGACGACTCTAAATCGCAAACCGGATACTTATTTATTCTTAATGGGGGTGCGGTAAGCTGGTGCAGATCCAAGCAAAGCGTCGTAGCAGATTCTACATGTGAAGCGGAGTACATGGCTGCCTCGGAGGCGGCTAAGGAGGGAGTCTGGATGAAGCAATTCATGACGGATCTTGGAGTGGTGCCAAGCGCACTGAATCCAATAACCTTGTTCTGTGACAACACGGGTGCCATTGCCTTAGCAAAGGAACCACGGTTTCACAAGAAGTCCAGACACATCAAACGACGCTTCAAGCTCATCCGCGACTACGTCGAAGGGGAGGACGTAAATATATGAAAAGTGCACACGGATCTGAATGTAGCAGACCCGCTGACTAAACCTCTTCCACGGGCAAAGCATGATCAACACCAGAACTGTATGGGTGTTAGATTTATTACAATGTAATTCGCATGATGATGTGAGGGCTAGATTATTCACTCTAGTGCAAGTGGGAGACTGTTGGAATTATGCCCTAGAGGCAATAATAAATATAGTTATTATTATAATTCCTGTATCAAGATAATCGTTTATTATCCATGCTATAATTGTATTGAATGAAGACTCATTTACATGTGTGGATACATAGACAAAACACTGTCCCTAGCAAGCCTCTAGTTGGCTAGCCAGTTGATCAAAGATAGTCAGTGTCTTCTGATTATGAACAAGGTGTTGTTGCTTGATAACTGGATCACGTCATTAGGAGAATCACGTGATGGACTAGACCCAAACTAATAGACGTAGCATGTTGATCGTGTCATTTTGTTGCTACTGTTTTTCTGCGTGTCAAGTATTTGTTCCTATGACCATGAGATCATATAACTCACTGACACCGGTGGAATACTTTGTGTGTATCAAACGTTGCAACGTAACTGGGTGACTATAAAGATGCTCTACAGGTATCTCTGAAGGTGTTCGTTGAGTTAGTATGGATCAAGACTGGGATTTGTCACTCCATGTGACGGAGAGGTATCTCGGGGCCCACTCGGTAATACAACATCACACACAAGCCTTGCAAGCAATGTGACTTAGTGTAAGTTGCGGGATCTTGTATTACGGAACGAGTAAAGAGACTTGCCGGTAAACGAGATTGAAATAGGTATGCGGATACTGACGATCGAATCTCGGGCAAGTAACACACCGAAGGACAAAGGGAATGACATACGGGATTATATGAATCCTTGGCACTGAGGTTCAAACGATAAGATCTTCGTAGAATATGTAGGAACCAATATGGGCATCCAGGTCCCGCTATTGGATATTGACCGAGGAGTCTCTCGGGTCATGTCTACATAGTTCTCGAACCCGCAGGGTCTGCACACTTAAGGTTCGACGTTGTTTTATGCGTATTTGAGTTATATGGTTGGTTACCGAATGTTGTTCGGAGTCCCGGATGAGATCACGGACATCACGAGGGTTTCCGGAATGGTTCGGAAACAAAGATTGATATATAGGATGACCTCATTTGATTACCGGAAGGTTTTCGGAGTTACCGGGAATGTACCGGGAATGACGAATGGGTTCCGGGAGTTCACCGGGGGGGGGGGGGCAACCCACCTCGGGGAAGCCCATAGGCCTTGGGGGTGGCACACCAGCCCTTAGTGGGCTGGTGGGACAGCCCAAGAAGGCCCTATGCGCCATAGGAAGAAAATCAAAGAGAAAAGAAAAAAAAGGAGGAGGTGGGAAAGGGAAGAAGGACTCCACCCACCAAACCAAGTTGGACTCGGTTTGGGGAGGAAGACCTTCCCCCCTTGGCTCAGCCGACCCCCTTGGGGCTCCTTGAGCCCCAAGGCAAGGCTCCCCCTCTTCCCCCTATATATATGGAGGTTTTAGGGCTGATTTGAGACGACTTTTCCACGGCAGCCCGACCACATACCTCCACGGTTTTTCCTCTAGATCGCGTTTCTGCGGAGCTCGGGCGGAGCCCTGCTGAGACAAGATCATCACCAACCTCCGGAGCGCCGTCACGCTGCCGGAGAACTCTTCTACCTCTCCGTCTCTCTTGCTGGATCAAGAAGGCCGAGATCATCGTCGAGCTGTACGTGTGCTGAACGCGGAGGTGCTGTCCGTTCGGCACTAGATCGTGGGACTGATCGCGGGACGGTTCGCGGGGCGGATCGAGGGACGTGAGGATGTTCCACTACATCAACCGCGTTCACTAACGCTTCTGCTATACGGTCTACAAGGGTACGTAGATCACACATCCCCTCTCGTAGATGGACATCACCATGATAGGTCTTCGTGCGCGTGGGAAATTTTTTGTTTCCCACGCGACCTTCCCCAACATTCAGATCCTTGATGCTATTCATTACACATCTGGTCATGATTATGATTATGTCTTGTGAGTAGTTACTTTTGTTCCTGAGGACATGGGATAAGTCATGCTGATAATAGTCATGTGAATTTGATATTCGTTCGGTATTTTGATATGGTGTATGTTGGTTTTCCTCTAGTGGTGTTATGTCAACGTCGACTA
Organism: Hordeum vulgare subsp. vulgare; assembly: GCF_904849725.1. NCBI lineage: Eukaryota > Viridiplantae > Streptophyta > Magnoliopsida > Poales > Poaceae > Hordeum > Hordeum vulgare. The sequence goes on along the minus strand of NC_058520.1, from coordinate 536,706,722 downwards.
CATAACACTTCGCCATATTTGGGCCTAGAGGAAGGCATTGGGAAGTAGTAAGTAGGTGATGGGTTGCTGGAGTAACAGAAGCTTAAACCCCAGTCTATGCGTTGCTTCGTGAGGGGCTGATTTGGATCCACTAGTTTAATGCTATGGTTAGACTTTGTCTTAATTCTTCTTTTGTAGTTGCGGATGCTTGCGAGAGAGGTTAATCATGAGTGGGATGCTTGTCCAAGTAAGGGCAGTACCCAAGCGCTGGTCCACCCACATATCAAACTATCAAAGTAACGAACGCGAATCATATGAACATGATGAAACTAGCATGACAGAAATTCCCGTGTGTCCTCGGGAGCGTTTTTCCTCCTATAAGACTTTGTTCAGGCTTGTCCCTTGCTACAAAAGGGATTGGGCCACTTGCTGCACCGTTTCTACTACTTGTTACTTGTTACTTTTTGCTCGCTACGTTTCACCTCGCTACACAATCACTTGTTACCGCTACTTTCAGTGCTTGCAGTTATTACCTTGCTGAAATCCGTTTATCAGAGCCTTCTGCTCCTCGTTGGGTTCGACACTCTTACTTATCAAAAGGACTACGATTGATCCCTATACTTGTGGGTCATCAAGACTCTTTTTTGGCGCCGTTGCCGGGGAGTGAAGCGCCTTTGGTAAGTGGAAATTGGTAAGGAAACATTTATATACTGTGCTGAAATTTATTGTCACATGTCACTATGGAAACTCTTCCTTTGAGGAGTTTGTTCGGGGTAACTTCACCACGAATGGAAGCACGAGGAGTTGCTCCTCAACCTGAGGTACTTACTGAAAATATCTTTTATGAAATTCCTTTGGGTATGCTTGAGAAACTGCTGGCTAATCCTTTTACAGGAGATGGATCTTCACATCCAGACTTTCATCTAATCTATGTAGATGAAGTTTGTGGTTTTTTTAAGCTTGCAGGTTTGCCCGAGGATGAGGTAAAGAAGAAAGTATTTCCTTTATCTTTGAAGGATAAGGCGTTGACATGGTATAGGCTATGTGATGATGCTGGATCATGGGGCTACAATCGGTTGAAATTGGAATTTCATCAAAAGTTCTATCCTATGCATTTAGTACATCGTGATCGGAACTTTATTTATAAATTTTGGCCTCGTGACAGGGAAAGCATAGCTCAAGCTTGGGGGAGGCCTAAATCAATGCTATATTCATGCCCCAATCACGAGCTCTCGAGAGAAATTATCACTCAAAACTTTTATGCTCGACTTTCTCATGAAGATCGTACCATGCTTGACACTTCTTGTGTCAGTTCTTTTATGAAGAAGGATATTGATCACAAGTGGAATTTATTGGAGAGAATTAAGCGCAACTCTGAAGATTGGGAGCTGGAGGAAGGTAAGGACACAGGTATGAATTTCCAGTTTGATTGCGTTAAATCTTTTGTTGAGACAAACACTTCTAGAGATTTTAGCGCTAAGTATGGACTTGACTCTCAGATAGTAGCTTCTCTATGTGAATCTTTTGCTGCTCATGTTGAACTTCCCAAAGAGAAGTGGTTTAAATATCATCCTCCAGTAGAAAGCAACATAGTCAAAACCAATCTAGTTGAGGAGAAAATCACAGCTTTTAGTGATCCCGTTGTTCCTTGTGCTTACACTTAGAAACCACCATACCCTGCTAGAATGAAGGATTATTCTAAAGCTTCAAATGTGATACGTAGGGGTTACATTAGACCACTTGCACCCCATGAGGAGATTAGAGTTGAACCTAGTGTTTCTATTATCAAAGATCTCTTAGCCGAAGACATAGACGGGCATGTTATTAAATTCTGTGAGGACTCCGCTAGGATTGCTAAACCTCACGCGAAAGACAAGCACGAACCTGTAGTTGGCCTGCCTGTTGTTTCTGTTAAGATAGGAGATCACTGTTACCATGGTTTATGTCATATTGGAGCTAGTGTTAGTGCAATACCCCGTTCTCTCTACGATGAAATCAAAGATGAGATTGCACGTGCTGAGATAGAACCCATTGATGTCACTATTACGCTAGCTAATAGAGACACTATCTGCCCTGTGGGAATTGTGAGAGACGTAGAAGTCCTGTGTGGTAAGACGAAGTATCTTACTAATTTCCTCGTCCTTGGTACTGCACAAGATAGCTTTTGTCCCATCATATTTGGTAGACCCTTTCTCAACACTGTCAATGCTCACATTGATTGCATTAAGCAGACTGTCACAGTAAGTTTCGAGGGTGTGTCTCATGAATTTAACTTCTCCAAGTTTGGTAGACAACCCCATGAAAGAGAGTCGTCTGGTAGAGATGAAATCATCGCTCTTGCCTCTATTGTCGTACCTCCTACGGATCCTTTAGAGCAATATCTGCTTGAGCATGAAAATGATATGCATATGGAGGAGAGAGATGAGATAGATACAATTGTCTTAGAACAATGTCCTATTCTCAAGAATAATCTGCCTATTGAACTTCTTGGGTATCCTCCCCCACCAAAGGGTGATCTTGTGTTCGAGCTTAATCAGTTGCCTAATACTCTCAAGTATGCCTATCTTGATGAGAAGGAGATATATCCTGTCATTATTAGTGTTCTCCTCTCAGAGCGCGAAGAGAAGAAGTTACTAAAAACTCTGAGGAAGCACCGCGCTGCTATTGGATATACTCTTGATGATCTTAAGGGTATTAGTCCTACTCTATGTCAGCACAAGATTAAAACCGATCCTGACTTTAAACCAGTTGCTGATCATCAAAGGAGATTAAATCCTAAGATGAAAGAGGTCGTTAGAAAAGAAATATTAAAGCTTCTGGAAGCAGGAATCATTTATCCTGTTGCTCATAGTGATTGGGTAAGTCTTGTACATTGCGTACCTAAGAAGGGAGGTATCACCGTCGTTCCTAATGATAAGGATGAACTAATCCCACAAAGGATTATTACCGGCTATAGAATGGTGATAGACTTACGGAAACTGAACAAGGCAACCAGGAAAGATCATTATCCTTTGTCGTTTATCGACCAAATGTTCGAAAGGCTATCAAAGCACACACACTTTTGCTTTCTACACGGTTATTCAGGTTTCTCGCAATACCTGTTGCACAATCTGATCAAGAGAAAACCACTTTCACCTGCCCTTTCGGTACATTTGCCTATAGACGTATGCCTTTTGGCTTATGTAATGCACCTGCCACCTTCCAAAGATGTATGATGGCTATATTCTCTGACTTTTGTGAAAAGATTGTCGAGGTTTTCATGGATGACTTCTCCGTTTACGGGTCTTCCTTTGATGATTGCCTCAGCAACCTTGATCGAGTCTTACAGAGATGCGAAGAAACCAACCTCGTCTTGAATTGGGAGAAGTGCTACTTTATGGTTAATGAAGGTATGGTCTTAGGACACAAAATCTCTGAAAGAGGCATTGAAGTTGATAAGGCTAAGGTTGATGCAATTGAGAAAATGCCTTGTCCCACAGATATCAGAGGTATACGAAGTTTCCTAGGTCATGTTGGTTTCTATAGAAGGTTCATTAAAGACTTCTCTAAGATTTCTAGGCCTCTTACCAACCTCTTGCAGAAGGATGTTCCTTTTGTTTTTGATGAGGATTGTGAGGAAGCCTTTGAAATACTTAAGAAGGCTTTGATAACCGCACCTATTGTTCAACCACCTGACTGGAACTTGCCCTTTGAAATCATGTGTGACGCTAGTGATTATGTTGTTGGTGATGTTCTAGGACAAAGAGTTGACAAGAAGTTGAATGTCATTCACTACGCTAGTAAAACTCTAGACAGTGCCGAAAGAAACTATGCCACTACGGAAAAGGAATTTTTAGCAGTCCTGTTTGCATGTGAAAAATTCAGATCTTACATAGTTGACTCCAAAGTCACTATTCACTCTAATCATGCTGCTATTAGGTACCTTATGCAGAAGAAGGACACTAAAACTAGGCTGATGAGATGGGTTCTCCTGCTATAGGAATTTGATTTGCACGTCATTGACCGAAAGGGTGCTGACAATCCTGTAGCAGATAACTTGTCTAGGCTAGAGAATGTCCTTGATGACCCACTACCTATTGATGACAGCTTTCCTGATGAGCAACTAAATGTCATCCGCACTTCACTTAGTGCACCGTGGTATGCCGATTATGCAAACTATATCGTAGCCAAATACATACCACCCAGTTTCACCTATCAACAAAAGAATAAATTCTTCTTTGATTTGAGACACTACTTTTGGGATGATCCTCACCTTTATAAGGAAGGAGTAGATGGTGTTATTATACGTTGTGTGCCTGAACATGAACAGGGACAGATCCTGCAGAAGTGTCATTCCGAAGCCTACGGAGGACACCATGCTGGAGATAGAACTGCCCATAAGGTATTGCAATCAGGTTTCTATTGGCCCACTCTCTTCAAGGATGCCCGTAAGTTTGTCTTGGCTTGTGACAAATGCCAAAGGAAAGGGAACATTAGTAAGCGTCAAGAGATGCCTATGAACTATTCACTTGTCATTGAACCATTTGATGTCTGGGGCTTTGATTATATGGGACCCTTCCCGAGTTCCAATGGGTACACTCACATCTTAGTTGCTGTGGATTACGTTACTAAGTGGGTAGAAGCTATCCCCACTAAAAATGCTGATCACCACACCTCTATTAAGATGCTTAAAGAAGCCATATTCCCAAGATTTGGAGTCCCTAGATACTTGATGACTGATGGCGGTTCACACTTCATTCATGGTGTTTTCCGCAAGATGCTAGCTAAGTATGATGTCAACCATAGAGTTGCATCTCCTTATCATCCTCAGTCTAGTGGTCAAGTTGAGTTGAGTAATAGGGAGATCAAGTTGATCCTACAAAAGACCGTCAATAGATCTCGAATGAACTGGTCTAGCAAACTTGACGATGCACTATGGGCTTATAGGACTGCTTATAAGAATCCCATGGGCATGTCACCGTATAAAATGGTTTACGGTAAGGCCTGTCATTTACCTCTTGAGCTGGAACACAAAGCTTATTGGGCAATCAAAGAGCTCAACTTTGATTTCAAACTTGCCGGTGAGAAGCGGTTGTTTGATATCATCTCGTTAGAAGAATGGACAACCCAGGCATACGAGAATGCCAGGTTGTTCAAGGAAAAGGTTAAGAGATGGCACGACAAGCGAATACAGAAACGAGAGTTCAATGTAGGTGATTATGTCTTGCTATACAATTCTCGTTTGAGTTTCTTTGCAGGCAAGCTTCTCTCTAAATGGGAAGGTCCCTATGTTGTCGAGGAAGTATATCGTTCCGGTGCCATCAAAATCAATAACACGGAAGGAAATTTTCCTAGAGTGGTAAATGGGCAAAGAATCAAGCATTACATCTCTGGTACTCCCATAAATGTTGATACCAATATCATCAATGTCATAACTCCAGAGGAGTACATAAGGGATGTTTATCAGCCTGTTTCAGACCTTGAAAACGAAGATGTATCTGTTTCGGCAAGAAATTGGACTCCGATACTTTTCCAATAGGAAATTTCCTTAGTTTTGGAATTTTTGGAAAATTAGAAAAATAAAAAGAAGTCCGGAGAGCAAACGAGGAAGCCACAAGGGCCCACACCGCCACCACCCCCCTGGTGGCGGTGGGCAAGCTTGTGGGCACCTCGTGTGCCTCCCGGACTCTGTTTTCTTGCGGAGGACTCCTTCTGGCCCAGAAAAAATCAATATATAGTCGTCCGAAGGTTTTGATTTCCGTATCGCGCAGTTTTCCTCTGTTTTCGTTTCGAGCTTGTTATGCCGCAGATCTAGGTCAAGATGTCTTCTCAAGATTCAAAGGGAGAGAGCTATGTGGTTGACTACCTTGCTAACCCCAAGGTCTATGGGGACTTGGAACCATATGGTTGGACCACTGATGAGGAAGAGGACTATGAGCCCAAAGGGAAGGAGCAAATGAGTTCCGATGAAGAGGAGGCTCCTCTACCTCAACCTGCAAACACCCATGTGGAGTTCAAGAAGTCAAGCCTCCCTGACCATAGGAAGAAGCCTAAGACCTTGTTTATCCCTTCTCGTTTCTTGCAGGAGAGTAAGTAGGAACTTTGCCATAGAGTGTTGAAACTTGAGGAAGAAAATGGCGATCTAAGGGAGCAACAGAACTTTTTGCTCAAGTGGAAATTAGACAAGCTCAAGACTGCTCCAACAACACCACCATCACAACCAAAGGAAGACAACTAAGCATTGGTATGGTCAATCCCCTTGGCTTCTGCCAAGCTTGGGGGAGTTGCCCTGGTATCGTATCACCTTTATATCTTTTGCTTTTACCTTTGTTTTAGTTCTTTCCTTTTCAGTTTTTATTTCTTCTTTTAGAGGAATAAATTTTAGTTTTTAGTTTGAGTCTTTTTTTTGTCTCTCCTCCGTTGTATTCGAGCTTACGAGCTATATAATAAAGAGTTTTTTAGTCAAGGGCTTTGCTTTGGGCCATGATCAAAAGTATGAAAAGAACGATAGCATGAAAGAACATGAGACGATCTTATGGAAAGCGATGACTTCACTTATGACACGTATGATGATTGAAACTTGTTGAGAATAAATCAACATAGACCTCAGTCATTGTTGCAATTAATAAGAAGTAATAAGGAAAGAGAGGTTCACATATAAATATATCATCTTAGACACTTTTTACAATTGTGAGCACTCACCAAACTATTACATGCCTAGGAGTAGATGTTGGACAAGGAAGACAACATAATGAATTGTGTTTGCTTTGTTCCAAACAATGTTATATGATTAGAGATCCCTTAGCATGTGACGATTGCTTCCACCTCATATTAGCCAAGACTCCCGCACCATGTAGAGATACTACTTGTGCATCCATAAACCCTCAAACCAGTTTTGCCATGAGAGTCCACCATACCTACCTATGGATTGAATAAGATCCTTCAAGTAAGTTGTCATCGGTGCAAGCAATAAAAATTGCTCTCTAATATGTATGATCTATTAGTGTGTGGAAAATAAGCTTTGTACGAACCTGTGATGAGGAAGACATAAAAGTGACAGACTGCATAATAAAGTTCTTTATCACAGGAGGCAATATAAAGTGACGTTCCTCCCACTAAGAGGACACGCATTCAAACCTCAAAAGCGCATGACAACCTCTGCTCCCCTCTGCGAAGGGCCTATCTTGTACCTTTACTTTTTACCCTTGTAGGAGTCATGGTGATCTTCACCAATTCCCTTTTTGCCTTTGTCTTGGCTACTGTCACATGTTTGGGAAAGATCTATATTCATATATCAACTTGGAGTTGAGTACTTATGCTTTATTGTTGTTGACTTTACCCGTGAGGTAAATGGTCGGGAGGCAAAACTATAAGGCCCTATCTTCCTCTGTGTCCAGCTGAAACTTTGACACCATGAGTACCACGTGAGTTATAACAATTGTGGAAAACAAAAGAGATGATTGAGTATGTGGGTTTGCCTTACAAGCTCTTATTTGACTCTTTGTGATGTTGTGATAAATTGCAATTGCTTCAATGACTATGGACTGTTGTTGGTTACTTCTCGGTAAGGTTTTTGCTTCATGCTTTGCTTTGTGAAGGAATTGTTACTTTCCCATAAGAATATTTATGATATATTGATGTTCTATGTGTGATCATGATGCCCTCATGTCTGTATTATGTTTTATTGACACCTTCGTCCCCAAACATGTGGACATGTTTATGGAACTTGGTTTTCACTTGAGGACAAGCGAGGTCTAAGCTTGGGGGAGTTGATACGTCCATTTTGCATCATGCTTTCATGTTGATATTTATTGCGTTTTGGGCTGTTATATTACTTGTGGTACCATATTTATGCCTTTTCTCTCTTATTTTGCAAGGATTATTTGAAGAGGGAGAATTCAGGCAGCTGGAATTCTGGACTGGAAAAGGAGCAAATCCTAGTCCACTATTCTGCACATCTCCAAATGCCCTGAAAATTTACGTGGATTTTTTCTGGAATATATTAAAAATACTGGGCGAAAGAACTACCGGAGGGGGGCCACCAGGGCCCCACAAGCCCCCACTCCGCCACCCCCCTGGTGGCGGTGGGCAAGCTTGTGGGCAGCCCACTGGCCCACTAGCCCCCCTCTTTTGCTATATGATGCGTCCTGACCTGGTAAAAATCATCCAAGAGCTTTTTCGTGGTTTCGCCGCCGCCATGGGGCTGAACTTGAGCAGATCCAATCTAGAGCTCCGGCAGGACGATCCTGCCGGGGAAATTTCCCTCCTGGAGGGGGGAATCTTCACCATCGTCATCACCAACACTCCTCTCGTCGGAGGGGAGGCATCTTCATCAACATCTTCATCAGCACCATCTCCTCTCTAATCCCTAGTTCATCTCTTGTAACCAATCTTCGTCTCGCAACTCAGATTGGTACTTGTAAGGTTGCTAGTAGTGTTGATTACTCTTTGTAGTTGATGCTTGTTGGATTACTTGGTGGAAGAGTTTATGTTCAGATCCTTGATGCTATTCATTACACCTCTGGTCATGATTATGATTATGTCTTGTGAGTAGTTACTTTTGTTCCTGAGGACATGGGATAAGTCATGCTGATAATAGTCATGTGAATTTGATATTCGTTCGGTATTTTGATATGTTGTATGTTGTTTTTCCTCTAGTGGTGTTATGTAAACGTCGACTACAAAACACTTCACCATATTTGGGCCTAGAGGAAGGCATTGGGAAGTAGTAAGTAGATGATGGGTTGCTGGAGTGACAGAAGCTTAAACCCCAGTCTATGCGTTGCTTCGTGAGGGGCTGATTTGGATCCACTAGTTTAATGCTATGGTTAGAATTTTTCTTAATTCTTCTTTTGTAGTTGTGGATGCTTGCAAGAGAGGTTAATCATAAGTGGGGTGCTTGTCCAAGTAAGGGCAGTACCCAAGCGCCGGTCCACCCACATATCAAACTATCAAAGTAACGAACATGAATCATATGAACATGATGAAACTAGCATGACAAAAATTCCCGTGTGTCCTCAGGAGCATTTTTCCTCCTATAAGACTGTGTTCAGGCTTGTCCCTTGCTACAAAAGGGATTGGGCCACTTGCTGCACCGTTGCTACTACTTGTTACTTGTTACTTTTTGCTCGCTACGTTTCACCTCGCTACACAATCACTTGTTACCGCTACTTTCAGTGCTTGCAGTTATTACCTTGCTGAAATCCGTTTATCAGAGCCTTCTGCTCCTCGTTGGGTTTGACACTCTTACTTATCGAAAGGACTACGATTGATCTGCTATACTTGTGGGTAATCATGCACATCGCCATCATTCATATTTATGAGTATCTCAGAACGAAGGATGTTCGTAATTGCTTCAATACTAGTAGTGGCGAGATAACCCCGATGTCCCCAGTACTGGTGCAGATTGTTCGGGAGTACTGCCATACTTTGTATCGTTGTGATCACGAGGGTCTGTAGTAGATGAAGGTCCGAGATTCTGGTTATGTGTTGACGGATGTGATACATTGGACGGGTTAGTATAGGAGTTGTGTGAATATTACTCCTTGTATCCGTGTACCAGATTGCATGACCAGATATTTCGGGAATTCATAGGTGGGATATCAAGTAGTGACTTATAGGACAATCTTCCTACAGATGCATGATGTGAGGTTGGGATTCGACATTTAGTGGGTACGTTTTTTCACGGTCGTTTAACAACGGTTCTCGTTGTGTCTTAAAGAGTCCTTGTAGCTTGCTACGACTCGGGGATACTTCGTAAGTCGTGTGCACTACCTTGCACATGATGGCTACTGTAAATTCGAGTCCGTGCGATCTTATCCACGAAGATATCGGATGAAATCTCGATCATATGTTTGTTCCGAGCAGTTCTAGCTCATACTTGTTTGCAAGTGGTCTTAATCAGAATTTTGTTGATAGTCACTTTGAGGAAGCATTCTTACTATTTTGTTCAAGTGCAATTGCTATATTCTTGTTCAGATATTCCTGCCTTTTTTATTCAGCTATACCTTCAATTTATTCTGTGGGCTAATGTGTTGTCCGTCTTCAGGATGGCTCCACCAACTCGTTAGAATCCAGGTCGTGAGGGTGCTGACATGCCGCCACCACCTCCTCCTCCAGAGAATCCTCCTCCGCCGCCGCCTCCTCCTCCTGCACAGGCTTGGCAAGCGGTGATGGCTGCTACAAATTCAAACACTCAGATGCTGATACAGTTGTTGCAAGAGAGGACTAATCAGCAGCAAGGCAACTTCAATCATCGGGGCAATCAGTTTGCTAATCTGAGTCAGTTCCTGTCAAATCAGCCGAAGACCTTCACGTCGTGTGACCAGCCGTTTGACGCTGAGGATTGGATTCGCGACATGAACAAGCACTTTGAATGCAGCAATGTTCGTCCAGAGGATTTCATCAAGTTTGCAACATTCCAGCTAAAGGGGCAAGCATCGATCTAGTGGCAGCAGTTGAAGGATTCCAGGGGTGCCAGAGTGATCACTTGGTATGAGTTCTGCAGAGACTTCAGGTCCCACTACATTCTGTCTAGCTTTGTGGAGGAGATGCGTGAGAAGTTCAGGCGCTTGAAGCAAGGTGGTAACTCCGTGTACAAGTACAACGTCGAGTTCCACGAGCTAGCCCGATATGCCTTGTAGGATATTCCGGATCAGAAGAGCAAGATTTATCAGTTCAGAGGTGGTTTGAAAGAAGATTTGCAGCTAGCTCTCGCTTTGCACGATCCTGAGGAGTTCGATAAGTTCTACAACTTGGCGCTCAGGGCTGAGGCAGCTTTGCTCAGGGTGGAGAATTCAAAGAAGCGCTTCAGAGATTCGAGCTCGTCTTCCTCAACTCAGGTGGTTCAGAAGCAACATAAGTATTGGGTGTCTCCTCCTCCTCCTCGGCACACGCAGCAGTTCAAGCAATCAGGTGGTCGTGGTTCTTCCCACCCACCCAGCCCAGCTTTCCAGTAGAGGTTTTAGCAACAGAAGCAAGGGCCTCCTCAGACACAGTACTGTCAGCCGGCAGATGTTACTTATCACAAGTGTAGGCAGAAGGGTCACTATGCCAACAAGTGCACTTCTCAGCTCCGTCTTCCGCCTCCTCCTCCAGGCAAACCTCCAAGCAATGCTATCGTGAAGTTCAACCCCAGGTCTGCTAGAGTCAATATGGTGAATGCAGTTGAAGCAAAGAACTCGTCAGATGTGATTATGGGTAACCTCCTCGTTAATGATATTCTTGCTAAAGTGTTGTTTGATTCTGGTGCTTCTCATTCGTTCATGTCTAGACCATTTGCATGGAATCATGATTTCGTTTCTAAGACATTGGAAAAACCTCTTTGTGTGGTTTCCCCGGGCATGTTGATGAGCTCTAATGTGGTAATTCCGGATGTTTCTGTCAAGTTGGGTAATTATGCTTTTTCTGGCATCTCCTATTGTCTTGGGCAATTCCGACATTGATTTGATCCTTGGTATGGACTGGTTGGCCATGAACAAGGCATCGATTGATTGTGAAGCTAAAGAAGTGAAGCTTACTCACTCTTCGGAGGACGTGATTATCTTTGCGGCGCGCGATGACACAATCCGTCTATTTTCCTTAAATGAGAAGGGTGAGATTAATCCAATTTCGCAAGTCCCAGTTGTCTGCGAATATGAAGATGTGTTTCCAGAAGAACTGCCAGGAATGCCTCCGCACCGAGAAGTTGAATTCGTTATTGAGCTTGAACCGGGTACTGAGCCTGTGTGCAAACGGCCGTACAAATTGGGTCCAGAAGAGCTGAAGGAACTTAAGAGGCAACTCGATGAGCAGGAGCGTTTGGGTCTGATCAGACCAAGCTCGTCTCCTTGGGGTTGTGGAGTGTTGTTTGTCAAGAAGAAGGATGGCACAGACCGGTTGTGTGTCGATTACCGTCCAGTGAACAAAAAGACAATCAGAAACAAGTATCCACTGCCTAACATTAATGAGTTGTTCGAGTAGTTGAAAGGGGCTAAGGTCTTCTCCAAGCTTGATCTCAGGATGGGCTATCATCAAATTCGCATTCGCAAAGAGGATATTCCAAAGACTGCTTTCAGGACAGGTTTTGGCTCGTATGAGTATATTGTCATGTCTTTTGGTCTGGCAAATGCTCCACCGACATTTTGTCGTATGATGAACTACATATTCTCTCCGTTCAAGAATGAATTCGTCTTGCTGTATCTCGATGATATTCTGGTCTTTTAGGAAAGTGAGGAAGAGCATGAAGAACATCTCAGGCTGGTGCTTGATAAGCTGAGAGAGCATAAGTTCTATGCCAAGTTTTCTAAGTGTGAGTTCTGGTTGAAAGAAGTTGTCTATCTTGGGCACATCATCTCTGCCGAGGGCATCGAAGTTGATCTGTCGAAGGTGCAGGCCATTGTTGAGTGGGAGCCTCCGCAAAATGTGAAGCAGCTTCGAAGGTTTCTCGGGCTTGCAAGCTATTGTAGAAGGTTCGTTGAGAACTTCTCCAAGATTGCTAAGCCTCTCTCAAGTCTTCTTCAGAAAGGTGTGAAGTATGTCTGGTCTCCAGAGTGTCAGTTGGCCTTCGACACACTCAAAGAGAAGCTCAACTCTACTCCAGTCTTGGTTCCTCTTGATGACTCCAAACCTTACCAAGTGTTCTGCGACGCCTCTCTTCAAGGTCTTGGTGCAGTTCTGATGCAAGAGAAGAAAGTGGTAGCTTATACCTCGAGGCAGTTGAAGCCAAGTGAGAAGAATTATCATGTGCATGATCTTGAGTTGGCAGCAGTGGTACATGCTCTGATGACTTGGAGACACCTCTTGTTGGAACGAAAGGTTGAAGTGTTCACCAATCACAAGAGTCTCAAGTACATCTTCACCCAGCCTAACCTGAATCTCCGACAAACTCGTTGGGTGGAAATTCTCCAAGATTTTAATCCGAGCGTTGAGTATACTCCACGCAAAGCTAATGTCGTGGCAGATGCTTTGAGCGGGAAGGCTTACTGCAACGGTCTCATTCTGAAGCCTCTCCAGCCCGACCTTTGTGAATCTTTCAGAAAGCTCAACCTTCAGTTAATACCTCAGGGATTTCTTGCAAATCTTCAAATCTCTCCTACCTTGGAAGATCAGGTCCGAGCAGCACAGCTTCTTGATGCAATGGTGAAGAAAGTTAAGATTGGCTTGGCAAAGGGAGTTCCCAAATATAAGTGCTTCACTGCTGATGCCAGAGACACGTTATTCTTTTAGGATCATCTTGTCGTTCTGAAAGGTGATCTCAAAAAGGTAATCATGGAAGAAGCTCATAACTCTCTGCTCTCAATACATCCAGGAAGCTCCAAGATGTATCAGGACTTGAAACAGACCTTCTGGTGGACTCGCATGAAGCGTGAGATTGCTCAGTTCGTAAATGAATGTGATGTATGTCGAAGGGTGAAAGCAGAGCATCAACGTCCAGCACGTCTTTTGCATCCATTGCCCATTCTCGAGTGGAAGTTCGACCATATTGAGATGGATTTCGTCACCGGGTTTCCGAAGTCCAAGAAGGGTAACGATGCCATCTTCGTCGTCATCGACAAGTTGAGTAAAGTGGCTCATTTTCTTCCAGTCAAGGAATCCATCTCGGCAGCTCAGCTTGCAGAGCTGTACACTTCCAGGATAGTATCTTTGCACGGTGTGCCTATGTTGATTTCTTTGGATCGCAAAAGAATCTTCACTTCCAAGTTCTGGGACTCTTTTCAGTCTGCGATGGGTACGAAGATACGCTTCAGCACAACTTTTCATCCTCAGACTAGTGGGCAAGTGGAGAGAGTCAATCAGGTCCTTGAGGATATGCTGAGAGCATGTGTTATCTCTTTTGGCATGAAGTGGGAAGACTGCCCGCCTTTCGCTGAGTTCTCGTATAACAACAGTTATCAAGCTAGTTCAGGCAAAGCTCCGTTTGAGATTCTCTATGGCCAAAAGCACCGTACCCCGCTCAACCGGTCCGAGACCGGCGAGTGTCAGATTCTTGGGAATGACTTGATAGAAGAAGCTGAGGAGATGTGTTGGGTCATTCGGGATAATCACAGAGCAGCGCAGTCCCGTCAGAAGAGTTATTATGATAGCAAGCATCGTGACATGTCTTATGAGCTCGATGACTTCGTCTATCTCAAGGTGTCTCCTATGAAGGGCACACATCGTTTTGGCATCAAAGGTAAGCTTGCGCCTCATTTCGTTGGTTCTTTCAGAGTTGTTGGCAAGAGAGGCGACCTTGCGTATCAGCTTGAGCTCCCTTCAAACTTTGCAAATGTGCATGACGTGTTCCATGTCTCTCAGCTCCGGAGATGCTTCAAGACTCCCGAGCGCACAGTTCATCTTCAAGACATCGACCTTCAACCCGACCTATCCTATTGTGAGCATCCAGTTGCTGTTCTCGAGGCGACTGAGCGCAAGACCCGCAACAAGTCCATCAAATTTCTCAAGGTGCAGTGGTCACATCATTCCGATAAAGAGGCCACTTGGGAACGCGAGGATCACCTTCGTTCCGAATTCCCATAGTTCTTTTAGTCCTAGATCTTGGGGCGAGATCTTTTTGTAGTGTGGGAGAGTTTGTAATGCCCCATAGTGTAACTTGCCATATTTGGAACCTTCATGTATGTGGGTCCATCTTGTCAGTGCCTTGTGAGATATGCATGTGTTATTTCATGTGATGTTACTTTGTCTTCCCTTTGCATTCATGCATTCATTCCATTCTTGCCTTCTTGTGTTTGTTGTTGTTGTGGTTCCATGGATGTGATATATGATGATGATATGTGATGTGATGAAGTGATGCATTTGAAAGTGGGGTGCATCTATGGTAATTTTTCAACTAGGTTTCCAAACCCTCCCTCTCTATATTTCTCAAGCTCAAGTTTGACTTGCTCTAACCTTGGTTCAAATATGTAGATATTTTAGAGTGTTTTGTGGTGGATGTGGTGCTAGGTTTATTGTGATTTTAGACTTTGTTTAGGTGGGGAAAATATTCACAAAACAAGTTATTCAAATTCTGTTTTGTAAATATTTAAATGCTCCAAAAATTCCCTTTTCATTTTATTTAAATAGGTCATAATTCCCTTATGACCAGGGGCATTTTTGTTTTATTTAGGGTCAACAGTGTTGCCTGTGTATTTATTTTTATCTCTGTTTTGTTTTTAAATAGAAAAACCCCAGTGGGTTTTTCTTTTCTTACCTGGCACCTCCGAGCGGGCCTCCTCCTCCTCGCTGGCCCAGTAGCCCCTCGTACAGCAGCCCGCTCCTGTTGACGGCATCTTCTTCTTCCCCCCTCCTTTCCGTCAGTTTCGTCAGAGGGCGCGAGATAGAGAGCGACGCCGTTGCTCACGGACGTCGAGGCGGCCTCCCTCGCCCTCTATTTAATCCTTGGCGTCCGGGCTGTGCGCATGTCTCCTCCAAGCCGCCGCCACCTCCTTTCCCTTCTTCCTCCTCCCTCTCTCTCGTCGACAGCAGGTAAGCGTGCTCCTCCTTCGCCATGGCCGAACCTTGAACAGCTCGTAGCCGTCGTTGCCGCACCCCTCGTTCCTCTCCAAGCGTTCCAGGAGCACGCGGGACCTCAAGGGAACCCGTTCCCGCAGCCAGTCGACGCCGATCTACCCTAGTTCCTCTACTTCGACGACAACCTCCTCCGCATCGGCTACTTCCATGACTTCCCCTTCTTCCTCTCCAGCAGACGTGATCTCCTCGACCAATGGGTGAGCAGAATCACTCCTCCCCCCTTCCCTTGTGTTCATATCGTGTGTAGGGCCGTAGAAACGCCGACGTGCATCTCTCTGTCGCCGGCGCCGCCGCGTGCCGTGGAGCAGTAGTTGTAGGCCTTATCGCGTAGAGATTAGGAGTGGAATGGAACCGGGAAGAATCCCTCTTCCTCCCAGCAACGAGCCGTTGCTCAATTTGTCGCGTATCGTTGGCGGTGACCTCCCCTATTCCAGCCACCGTCGGGTTGTGATTGATCCAGAGGGGGTTGCTCAAAAGGGCAGAGCCCTCCTCTCTGTTAACACTTGATAGCATAGCGCAACGGTAGCAGTGGGTTTTGCAGATCGCCAGGGCGTGGTTTCGAAACCCAGTGGCGCCCCTTTTGTTTTGTGGATTTTGTGGCACAGTAGCATCAGAGGGAGACTGAACCTGCTACCTCTCCCCTCTCTGTCGAGCCAAGTGTTGTAGTGTAGTGGTTGTGCTAGTTGGTGGTGTGCAGCAGGTTTGCGGTTCGATCCCCCAAGCCACCCTTTTATTTTTTTTGTTATTTTATTTTGCTGTTTTATATTTGCTTGTTAGTTGTGTTGCTTGGGCATCTCTATTTTGTTGCCTAGGATTTAAACCAATAGGTTTCACTTTGTTTTAGTTAGTATGTGTGTGTAGGGAGTCATTGTGCTTGTGTGTGTGTAGGTGATCATGTGGTGCAACTTACATGTGGTGTGCATGTGTATGTGTGACTCCCACATGCCAAGGCATGGTTTTGCCTTAGTGAGCACTTGGGTGCAAGCATATATATGTGTGTGCTAGTGGTAGTTGATGTGAGTGTAAGTAAGTGTGTGTGTTTTAGAATAGCATGTGCAGGTGCTAGTTTATGTATGCTTGATGTATGTGTGTGTGTGGTGGTGTGCTAAGGCACATGAACATGAGGTATACCCCTCATGTGCACCATTGGAGTGGTGTGTGTGTGTGCAAGTGCATGTGTACGTGATGAACTAGTGTGCAACACATATGATATGGCACTATTTGCATCTTTGTGATTCCATGTAGTTTTCCCTTTCAACTTTGTGCCTATTTGTTCTATGCAAGTACCTAGGTATTATATATGTTTTTGGGGTAGAATCATCCGAGTAATCCATTGGTGGAATCAGATTTTCCTTTGGAACACTTTCTGGAAAGTCATTTTTCTGTTTGATGCTTTGTTTAGAGCTTGGTTCCATGTGATGTGATGGGCCCAAGAGGATGATTCCTTGTTGTGGCAGTAGTGGGTGAACCCCTCTACAGCATGGTGGTTTTGTTTCATGCTTAGGAGTTTGTATGTGCAAGTTGTGCTTTGTCAAAGTAGGCATCTGGCTGAATTTGTCAGTTTAGTGAAAATATGTGATTTTCACTAAGTCTGAGAAACTGCTGTTATTTTCTTCCCTTGTAGTTGTGGTTGCAAAAGTTCATGTGTTGGGAATCAGCCCTTGCAATCAACTAGAGAGTTGGAGATTTTGTGTTTGTCTAGCTCTCTATAAATTTTCATGCACTTTCACTTCCTGTAGATATTGTTTTGGGGGCTGTCAAAATGCTTCAGAGCATAAACAGCTGGTGAGAATCTGAGATTTTCACCGAGTCCCTGAAATCTGTTATTTTTGGCCAAGTTAGCACATGTAGATCTTTCTGTGTGTAACTCCTTTGTACTATCTTCTTGCTCATGCTTGTAGAGCTTTTGAATAGCTTTTGTCACATATCTTATTTGGCACTTTTGGGTGGCTGTAGGTGCTTTGCATGTTGCTCTCAAACTGCTATGATGTTGTTTAGGACATAATGCATAGTTTTGTTGTTTTGGAGCTTGTGAGTGCATAGTTGGTGGTGTGGTGAGATTCTTTGCACCACCCCACCTATACTTGTTTGTTTGGTGATGTGGCAACCTGGGAATACGAGAAGTATGCCATTGGAGAGTGCTTGTGGTAGATTTGAACCGTAGGACTCCATTTCTTGTTTTGTAGTTTCTGGTTGACCCGTAGCTCCGTTCTCAACGTTCTTTATATGTTTTTGCATCGTTTTCATGTGATGCACCTGTTCATGTCATCCTCATGCATGTCAATATAGCTTAGAGTGAAGTTCTGTCCAGAAGTTTGTCTTTTCTTCTCATGCATAAGCAAGTGACTAGAATAGAGATGCATGCTACATTCTCATCTCATGCATCATGTGTTTGTTGCATCATGTTGTGTTGTTGTTCATTGGTTGTTGTTTTATATTGGGTAGCACCGGGATCGGAGAGCGAGTACGTGGATTCCGAAGAGTACGTGCAAGACGAACAAGAGCAGTTCCAATCTGAAGACATCACAAGCAAGATGACCATGACCTTGATACTGTCTCTAGCTTTGTTATGCCTAGATTCACGTTTCCTTCGTCACATGCTCGCTGCCTACCACTGAAATATTGCCTCCTGATATTGCCTTGAAACCCAAACACTTTCCCCTCCTAGCTAATGTTGAATGGCTAAGTAGGCTTGCTCAACTTCTAATGTTAGCGTTGCTAGTTGCAGGTGCAATTGTCTCATGTGATAACATGAGTTTTGATATCATTATGTTTAATCTGTTATTTAATTAATGCACCTATATACTTGGTAAATGATGGAAGGCCTAGCTTTTGCCGGGTGATTTGTTCCGTTATTGCTGCCTTAGTTTCCGGCTACCGGTGTTTGATTCCATAACTGATCGCTCCTAACACGTTCGGGGTTGTTATGGGGACCCCCTTGATAAATCGTGTAGTGTTAAGACTTGTCCGGTAGGACCCAACATTGGTTTTAATTTGCTAATCACCTAATAAAAATTCGCATAGGGAATAGCTACCCCGAGGAATTAATCAACAACCCGGACCAGTGCTCCTCATGAGTGTTGGTCCAAACCAGAGCACTGTGCAGGGCCAACTCAGGGAAACTTGAGAGATTTCTATCAGGCCATCGTACACATAGCTCATCCGTCGTGTCCTGAGACTGAGATACGCGGCTCTTATCGGGGTCGTCGACACGACGGGAGGTCCTGCTAGTCTTGTCTTACCTTAGCGATATATCTTGCGTATAGGAATCCCGGTGAAGCTTTGGTTCTCCCCAGAGTTGAGCTTTTCCTCTAAGGAATCCGACGAGATCACGAGATTCGTGATAGAGATTTACTTTGCGGCATGTGAACGTTTGTGATGGACTAGTTGGAGCACCCCTGCAGGGTTTAATCTTTCGGAAAGCCATGCCCGCGGTTATGTGGCAACTTGGAATATTTGTTAACATCCGGTTCTAGATAACTTGAACTAATTCTAATAAAACTGCCAACCGTGTGCTTAACCTTGACTGTCCCCTTCGAGGACCTCTCTTCGATCGGGAACATGGTGGTGTTATATTTGACGTAGGTAGGTGATCAGGATCACTTAGTGATCATCTAGTCTTCGACCGCTAGCGTAGACCACCACATCTATAACTTGTTCTTCGTAAGCTAGCCACCATAAATGCTTAGGCTGCTGCAACCTAAACACTGAACCTTCCTCACCTAATAACTTGACTAGTTTCGGTACCGAGGTCATAGATTGCTGAGTCCCTGTGGCTCACAGATTACTTCAACACCCCAACAGGTACAGGTATGCTCGACACAGGTGATCCCGATGGCACGCATCTGGCGTGACAGTACGATGAGGAGAACGACCGCCTTTACGTGAACTATCCAGAAGACTGAGGCATGGTCATGATCGTGGGCAAGCATGCGAGATAGCATAGCCTTTTTCTCATGTTATGTAGTCCGTAGCGGAACTACCTTGTCTGAATAAATGTGTGGATGTAACTCTGATATTATCTATGGAGATGGCAAACGATTCCCTATTTGTCATTCTTTAATTATGTATGTGCTATGTTTATCTTGCTTGTGAAACGCTTAGATGCGCTTCTTTCCATTTTGGGGCCTCGTTCCCTAAATCGAAAAGAACCGCATCTTAGTCGTTACACAACTGCTGCCGCAAGGATGCCCTCACGGCCGCCCTTTCCTAGAGCGCAGGTCAAGGCCGCCCGCCGCTCGGCTGCTGGCCTCTCGTGGAGCGCGGGTCGTCGATGCCGCTCGCCGCCGCCATACGTGGCGCACTAGCCATCGAGAGGCATCCTTCATCGTGATCAACGGTTTTCTGAATGTTCAGCACACATCCTTCATCGTGATCTACGGTTTTCTGAATGTTCGATACACAGTTCTCATATCTGTTCTCTGTATACAGTAAGTAAGACAAGTTGCAGAGGGAGTTCATCATGTACCGAGACTGGTTGAAGCACGATTCACTAACATGGATGAGGACTGGCCGCCTGGGACGTCCTACAAATGGGAAGTAAAGCCAGAGAGTTGTTGAATGTACAAATGCCAACGAGGACAACAGCCGGTCACGCTGGTCAGTACCTTATTGCACTTGCACTAAGTTGCAGAATGTAAAATCGTGTCCATATAAATTTCCCATATAATATACGTTGGTTAAAATCTTGCAACTAAGAGCCAGCAGATACCCTTGCGGTTTGTAACTTGCAAACATTGGTTATAAGTTGCGCTGCTGATTATCCATATGACCTCGCTAACTTATTTATTTCTCAAACTGACAGGAACTCAAAGTTAACACACTTGCTACAAGACTCACTATATATGCAAAAAAAATATCCTTGTACCGGTGTGATTTGAAGCTATTCTTTAGTCTTGGTGATAATGTGTGTAAAGAACTGCAGGTGGAGACTCCAAAACTTTGGTATTTGTTCAAATTAGTCCGAACAAGAATGACGTGGGCGAAACTCTCTGCTCGCTGAACTTTGCAAGCAGAATGAGGAAATAGAGCTTCGACAGGCAAGGAAACAAGTCGACGTTGGAGATAAGCTGATGGTACTTTGCTCTATTGCCCTCCCTATTAGTTCATGCTTCAGTCTGAGTTTAGCCTCAGATCTTTCAACGTTGATTAAAGTTCCACTTTTGAATACCTAACTGCAAATATTGCATTGGAGATACCTAACTGCAAATATTGCATTGGAGATAAAGAAAATGCATTGCTGCATTGCTTACACGAAATTAGAATATTCTTGTTCCTTTTTTTCCAGCAAATGCTACTGAACATGTTAAGAAAAGTCATGTACTGATTCAGATTATTGGGTTAGTGCAAAAATATGTTAAGGAGAGTGAAGTTTAAAGATGAGTGCAAGCAAAGCTGGTGGTTGTATCTTTGTTTTGTTTTGGTCGCCCTTGAATCGACATTTTCCCCTTTTAAACGAAATGCATTTTTTAGATGCAACTCATTCAAATTGTTTAACTATGAACATTTTTTATATCGATTACACTTTTTATATCCCAACTGGTCATTTTTTTTCAATATAGATTACATGCTCAGGTCATTTCTTAGATGTTGATCTGCAAGCTTTATATTTTAAAAGATTTCAATTATGATACGTTGTAGCTTACTCATCTGAACTGTTAGACTATGCGTGCCATTTGATGTGTCTTGCAGTTAAGGAAGGATCCAACCTTGTATCCAAGTTTGATCTCCATTTTTTATTTCCTTTTTCTTTTCCTTTTTAACTCTGTTCTCTGGTGTCTCTCCTATCAGGACGTGGCTAAGAAGCCAAACCCAACAATATTATTGAAGGCCTATCAGTTGGTGTGAAGCCTAAAAAGGTTGTCAATTTTGTATCCCAGTATAAAGGCGTGTATCTTTAACTCATTATTTTGTATGTTCCTTTAAACATTTCTAAGTATAGTTGGATTGAATAACTTTTTTGTGCTTTTTCCCACTTGACTGAGGGTTTGGTGTGGTCATTGGGTTCATACGTGCATGGTTGTAAAGCTTCAGGTATTTACATAGGTTGATATGAGGATTTGCTGTGAGATGCACCAAGTAAACACATTCAGATTAAGGTATTGCTATGGGCTCAAATAAGGATTTGCTTTCAAATGCACCAACTAAAGCAAATATGATGGAGCCAGAGATTTGATAAATGGCAGAGAGTATTGTAAGGCCAAAGACCCATATATTGTGCCATTAGTTGTCGTGCTTCAAGTTTGGAACGTCGAGTCGACATGGTTTGGAATGTCAGTTTTTTACATCTATCAATGTTGTCTCAGCTCTCTCATCTTTTTTCTCGCTGCAACATATTGTAACATATAACTGACAAGTTGGTAGATGGTTTGAATACCCTTTCAATTGTTTCTAAATCTTCAAGGAATGTTAGTCTTCGTTTGGTTTCCTTGTGCAATGTTTATCATTTTTGTTTCCCTGTATAAATCCTTTATTTTTTGGTATGGTTGGGCTTGTCCATTTTCAGAATCAACATGCACATCATGGTTGTGAATTTGTTTGACTGGAAGGATAATATGATGTTGAAATATAGATTTAACAAGAGGTCATCGAGTGTGAGAGGATGTATAGCTCGGACTTAATATGGTTTCTTGTTTAAGGAAGTCTTGATTTGTTAGTTTTATGTTGCCGCTACAAAATAACCTGTCTTCCTACTAGCTACAGTGAGAGGGGTCAACAAGGCTTCACAAAATTTTGAGTTACCCAGAACAGTGAGAAGGGCAACAAGGTTGCACTTTATTCATATGCTAGAAATCAAGTACATATAGAGGATGCGTGATTCATGAAGATTGGTAATTTCAATTATTAGAACGAGTAAGGAATTAGATATTATCCATTTCATGTGAAATTTGAAACTTCCAGTAAATTTATTATAGAATTTAATATGTTTGATAATACTGTGTTTTACTTTAGACGTGTGTTGCACATGCACACTTTTTTATGAAGGATTATGAGCAAATATTTCAATTTGTCATTTTTTTCTGTGAGTAGTGTTGAACATGCACGAACACTATATTTGCACGTGCACGAACTCATTTCCAAGTTATATTTGAGAGAGGTATATTAATTTGTCCATTCCATCATGCAAGCTTTTTCAATTTGTCATTTTTTCTGTGAGTAGTGTTGATTGCTGAAAGCATTGTTGTTCGGCACTACTGCAGTTGTATATTTGGCATGGGTTGTCACTATTTTCATTTGAAGTATATTGGATGATGAGAAGTTATGCATAGTATACTATATATATACTATGGTTACCATTAGAACTCTAAACACCTATGGTTATCATGTATACTATATTATTTAGCCATCATGTGCATTTTGAGATCATTGCTTTCCTAGCGCGCCTTGTGAAATCTCGGTTGCTAATTTGAATATGCATAGTGATATGGTCGCAACTATGGACTAGCTTCATGCGCAATATTCAAAATTGTATAGTTTATGTTCTCATGATTGTTTTCTCAGCTTAACTGTAACTCCAAAGACTCGTGGGAATGTACTAAAGTTTGGCCTCAAACACATGAGTATTACAAAATATTTGGGAGTTTAGTTCACAGGCCTACGAGTTTAGCTTCCGTAGTTGTATGTAATCTTTGTGAAGATGAGAGAGTGGTTCTCAGAAAATTGAAATGTTGCTAACGGAATATGTCGATAGGCCTACCAGAATGGATTTTTTCAACAAGACTATGAGGATTGGATTGAGCTGATAGTGGAACCAGGTAAGAAGGTAACGAACTTCTGCGATATTTTTATGCCAAGTAAACAAAGCCAACATTGTGTTTCTATATTATTATTTCTCAAGTTTTACACCATCCATTAATCGGAGGCTTATTGTCAGTTTATATAATGAGAAGGATCAAATACCTAATAAACCTGGGTGGGAATCCATCTAGCATTACTTCCCAACATGACAAACTGTTTAATAGGTTGACTTCATTTTTTTACCCTGAAGCAACAAGGTTTGTCCCTACTTTCAATTTTTACTGTGTCAACAAAACGAAAGAATTATCAATTGTGGGGAAAGAGAAAAAAAGAAAAGGAAAGGAAAATAAAAGAAGACCAACAAGGGAAGGACAATAAAAATAGAATCTACATTGGGTGGTTGATTTAATGTTAGTTGTAAAATTACTCTTCATTTTTATGACATCATTAGTTTAGAAAGTGTGTGACTTGTCCTGCTATCTATCCAGCGCATGTAAGCCATGTAAGCTGATATGTGCATTCTTGTGGGCTACCATGCTCCTATCCCATAGCACCAAGTTTTTAGGTGTGTTTTTCCCATCAATTGGGTGAATTGGATTCTGTAGTTGTTGCGTGATGTCCATTATGTAGTTGAAGCTGATTTGGCACTCCAAAATAGTGATTTGCCTGCTTATAACATGTTTCTTAAAATTTACAGAGTACACACGACTCATTTGAGAAAGTCAAGGTTTACATCATCCAGCAATCTGCGTCATGCTATTCTGCTATCACGACTAACCATATCTGTTTTCCTATTCTATGACCCTACCATGGGTGTCATGTTTTTATCCATCCTGATCTCATTTCTAGAGAGGCTTAACATATTCTTTAGTGTGGACATACTACGTTCAGTTGTTCATGAGGTTTCATATACATGTTGCTAATAGTGTAGATGTAAGGTTTGTGAGTTATGCTGCTTCTGGGTCACGCAATGACAATAATGTAAAAGTATCAATGTGTTATGTGTTTGAATAATAGTTGTGTATTTGCTCCATCAAAAGTCAAATGATTAAAAAAGAAGATTACTTTGATCAAGAATGAGCACATGCATATGGCATGCAATGTTGGTTCTAGGTATACGTTATTTTCATCTCTTATTAACTGTTTGACAATCTGATGAATAAAAAAATTCATTTCAACGGTTACACGTGCGTTTGGGCGTGCACTATTACTAGTACTCAACAAAAGCAAAGCATTGTGGTCATCGAGATAAGATGGCGCCTTGTGAGATCCGTTGCAAGGCCAGTTGAGAACCCGGACTGTTGATGGTGTAGCTGGAGAGAAGGTGGACGATGGTGAAAGGCCGGTCAGCGACGAGGACAAACCGCTCATCCCGCTTCACGAAATCGACGGCCTCGGACACCCTCTCTACTCTCCCGTTGTTGCACCTGCAGATGTGAGCGGACGAGCCCAGATGCTCAGTGTAGTACACGCAGTTCGCTTCGACGCCTGGGAAGTTGTCCGCATCCACAGCCAGGCACCTCCGATGGCCGACGAAGACGGCGAACCTGCCGATGCTCTGCATGAGCCAGAGCCCACGCGTCTCCATGTCGAACTAGGAGACGCATGGCGAGGTGGCTCTCCGTGGCTTGAAGACGAGCAACACGTGCTCGGCCATCCCAACGAGGAAT
The DNA here is from genome assembly GCF_904849725.1 of Hordeum vulgare subsp. vulgare. Lineage (NCBI taxonomy): Eukaryota > Viridiplantae > Streptophyta > Magnoliopsida > Poales > Poaceae > Hordeum > Hordeum vulgare. The sequence goes on along the minus strand of NC_058520.1, from coordinate 536,681,871 downwards.
CCCCGGTCGTCGTTCGCGTAGCCGGAGAAGAACTTGTCGGGGTCGAAACCGTAGGTCTTCACGAGCTTGAATAGAACAGCACCCACGGCGGGTCGGCCGACGTGCGTGTAGACGCCGCAGCCTACGGCCGCCTTGAGTAGGAGATCGTAGTCTGCCGTGCGCCCGTGCCCTCGTTGACGGTGAAACACCGGCTGTCGGGGCCGGCCGTGTAATGCGTGCGAGAGGAGCCGCAGACTAGGACGAGCTTGAGCAGGGTGCTGCCGTCGAAGACGACGTCGGCGCCCCCCACCTCGGCGGGCACGGGCGCCGCGAAGCGGACCACGGCGCCGGTGAGAAGGTTGAGGACGCTGGCCGCGTGAGGAGCGCGTTTGTCAGCCAGGACGACGTAGTGGTCGCTCGGCAGCGGGAGCTTCCTGTGGCGGAAGCGGCCGGTGTCGGCGTCCAGCAGGAGCATTGGTTTCCCTTCGCTCTGGAAGGGGTCGTCGAGGACGACCCACCGGCGCAGGTTGAAGCGGTGGTCAGAGGCGTTGTCCTTGGGGTCGTCCGTGGCGGCGCGCCAGCTCGGGCAGACGGCACGCATGTCCATGTAGCAGCCGACGTCGTAGGTGTGGAGGAAGGAGTCGGCGATGCGGCGGACGAGGTCGGGCGGCAGCGTGGACCATCTGGACCAGTCCTCGGTCACCATGGCCGGAACTGCCGGCGAGGTTTCGAGGCAGCCCGGGCCTTTCTTCTCCCTTTTTGCCGGCGAAAGAAGAGCAGCCAGCGCCGGGCAGACAAGGGCGTCGGCGCCCGTCATTGCCGCGCACTCCAGCTCTCGCAACAAGGTTACCAGATGATGATCTACAGAAGAACGCAAGCAGAGCAGATGCCAGATGGGATGCAAGTGAGAGTGACCAAATGGAGGAGGGGGGAATGACGAAGCGGGGAGAGCAGTAGCAAAAGTGCACAGCGGCTGGTGGTCTCGGAGAACTGACGCACTCGACCGACCACGAGCTGCTGCTGCTCCGTCCAGTCAAGTTGAGCGCCGCGCGCCGGAGCAATGCACCGGGTCTGAAAAGGCAGAGTAAGCTAAGCATTTCGGGATGAAGGCCACGTTCCACGGACAGCACTCCTCCCGGTGACGTACTCGCATGACGATGGGAGCGATGGGAGCACACGGGTGAGGCTGCCCACATGCGAAACAAAAATGATAAACATACAATACAAAGACTTACAAAAGGTTACCCACTCACTAGTATTTTTTCTTTCTAACTAACCCTCTCTTCTTCTGATTTTCAAGGGATGAGGCTTCATCTATACTACTTATTAAACAATCAAACAAGAATTACACTACAGACGCCCCATAAAACGCCCCACAAAAAAAACAACCAATCAGCACCTCACGATTAATCCCACAGATCTTAATCTAACAGCCCTCGTTAATCCACCGTCTGCTGGGTGGACTTAGCAATTACAATTGGCTGAACATACTCCACCAACCAACTACAAGCCGTGGTGGGTGCCCGAGATCTGCCCCAATTCCCGGCCAGCCAGCCGCCATCGCCACCGCCGCCGCTCGCCCCAGCTCCCCCCGCTCGCCCCGCTCGCCGCGCCACGCCGCTCGGCCCCGCTCCCCCCGCTCGCCGCGCTTCCCCCGCACACCGCGCCGCGCCGCTGGCCTGCTCGCGCCGCTCGGCCCCGCTCCCCCCGCTCGCGCCGCTCCGCGCCGCCCACGCGCCTCCTCCCCCGCTCGCCGCGCATCCTCCCGGCGCCCACCACAAAGGAAGGGACAGCGGCGACGGCGGCTCCATGCCCTTCATGTCGACTCCGGCCCTGGCCCTCCGCGCGCGCACTCGGTCACACAGGCGCCTGCGTCCTCGAACGAACCCTGTGCGCGGCAGCAGAATTAGTATCAGTCCCGCTGCCGCGTCAGCACCACAGCAAGCAGGCAGGCAGGCAGGCGACGGAGCCCGCGAATCGGATCGAGCGGGGGCACTCACCGAGGATTGACAGAGCGTGCCGCCGCCGGTCGGGGCAGGGGAGGGAGGAGGAGCCGTGTCGTGCCGTCCGTCGGGCAGGCGCAGGCACAGGCCCCTCCGGCTCTCCGAGGAGGTCGGCAGCGTGGCAGGGAACGGCGAGATCTGCGAGGGGGGGGAGGAAGCCGTAGGAAGGGGAGAAAGGGGGAGAGGCGCCGACGGCGAGTTTGACGTGCAGGCGTAGCACGGGCGAGATATGTTCAGGCAACTTTTTGTTCAGATTGTTCAGGCAACTTTTTGTTTTGTGAGAAGTTCTAGATTTCTCATCAACTCATGTTGACCCAAATGATGCAGCCTTTTGAGCGCCTTGCCTTGCCTCACGTGACCACAAGAAATTGCTGCTGCAGAAGAGGAGACGACGTTGGCTGCGGCGGCTCAGCACTAGGTTGGGATCGCATCTGGAGTGGAGGAGGTTGCCAATGCAAGAGAGGAGCATGTCGAGATCCCTTCACTGAAAATTCTGCACGCCCCAGCAGCAATTGTCCTCTGAACCTACACCAATCTACAGCAGCAAGGAAAGCCCACTTTCGCCTCTTTTTTTCATATCATTTGACTTATGTTCTTCCTGTTGATGGATGGTACCATAGATTTATAGGATTCAAGAATGGTTGCGGATTTTAAAGGATGGCTCATTGTCCTTGTAATCACTGGAATGTTTACAGATGTTTACAAATGTCTATCATGCAACGAAAATAGATGGCCAGGAGCTAGCAATCAAATTCTATAAAACCTCTGTCCTTGTCTTTAAGTAAGATTTGATACTTTACACTTGTTTGTTGCTCCCTATAGATTCTTGTTGAAACATATTGCAGTACTGTGTCATGTGATATGCTCTATCCTTTTCGCACTTGTTAAAATAATTGTTCTAAAATGGTTTGAATGACATTTGTTTATTGCAGGGATAGAGACAGATATGTTCAAGGAGATTATCGTTTTAGATATGGTTACTGCAAGCATAATCCCCGAAAAATGGTTAAAACCTGGGCTGAAAAGGAAATGAGAAATCTTAAACGGTGGGATATATTTTTCATACCTTATTCATAATTTCATATTGCTGTTACTAAAATATCTATGATTAATTTCAGGCATTTGTAGAATCATTAGGAATGAATTTTCTTGCGAATTATGGTAAGGAATCCATCAATGTGGAGAGAACTTTCTTAAATATGTCATCAGAAATCAAGAAAAAAGTAACCAGGAACTTCACACTTTTAGAGGCCCTTTTTCTTCCCAGTTTCTCTGAAGTGACGACGGGGAAGCGGCCCTCGATCGGGGCCATGGTCCTCTCTCGGCGGGCAAGGAACAACGACGGCGAGGGACTTGCCCAACTCCCGCACCGGAATACATATGTCAGTATCAATAATCACTGACAAATATATTACTCTTGGATCATCTCAAATTTTAGTGGCCCTATGTCTTTTCACCCTCATGCTAAAAATTTTGGTATATTTGCATATTTATCTAGCTGCTTTCTTAGTGCCTTACATCTATTAGTGTTGTCTCAGCTGTCTTGTCCTTTTTCTTGCTGTAAAATATAACTGGCAAATTGATAAGATGGCTCGAACATCCTTTCAATAAAATATAACTGACAAATTGGTAAGATGGCTCGAACATCCTTTCAATTGTTTCTAAATCTTCAATGACTATTAGTCTTCGTTGGGTTTCCTTATGCAATATTTGTCATTTTTTATTCCTTGTATGAATCCTTTATTTATTTTTCGTACGGTTGGGTCAATCCATTTTTAAAATGAACGTGCATATCATGGTTGTGAATTTGTTTGACTGGAAGAATAATATGATATTAAAATGTATATTTAACAAGAGGTTATGGAGTGTGAGAGGATGTATAGCTCAGACTTAGCATGGCTTCTTGTTTAACGAAGTCTTGATTTGTTTGCTTTATTTTGCTACTACAAAAACTTGTCTTCCTACCGGCCACAGCGAGAAGGTTCAACAAAGCCTCACTACAATTCTGTGCTTGGAAAATGATTTTAAACTTCCAATTTTTCAGAATAGTGAGAAGGGCAATAAGGCTGCACTTTATTCATATGTTGTAAATGAAACATATATAGAGGATGTTTGATATGGATTCAAGAGGCATGTTGATTCATGAAGATTGGTAATTATAATTACTTGTAAGAGTAAGGAATTAGCTGTTATCCATTACATGTAAAATTTGAAACTTTCAATAAATTTATCATATACTTTGTTAGGATTTCTGATGTTTGACATATCGTTTCTTATTTTAGACGTGCGTTGCACGTGCATGCTAACTAGTTTCCTTAATCTTCAATTAGAATCCATCTGACTGTAAAATTCTTGTAAACCTATGTATGTATAGCACTACTGAGCTAGCTGAACCGCTAACTTGGGGACTTTTTAGTCCATCTTTTTCAAGAGTCTCCGCTAGTTGAACCGCGTCCGGTAGATGACCTCTTTCGCTCATCCCCTTCATCAGCTCTTTGATAGGGATACTATAACCTAGGTCCCTAAACTTGGAATGGATGGCGGAGCGTAGGTGGCAGGCAGTTATATGGATACGACGCTTTACCCGTAGACGCTTCTCCACCTCTCGCAAGAATTGTATGGAAGTCGTCCTCGAGGACACTTCCCGGATGACCGTACCGGGGAATTGCATGCGAAAAATGACTGCAGGGCATAGTCGTGTCTCGTGAGCCTGCAAAGGCAGAGCTATGGTAGGTTTCTGTGTTTTTGTGTGGGGTTCACTTCTTACAACGATCACAATGGTGCAAGTCGTGGAGAAAAGCATACTACTCCTTTCGTTTTTAAATATAAGTTTTTCTATAGATTCCACTAGCAAACTACGTACGGATGTATATAAACATATTTTAAAGTGTAGATTCATTTATTTTGTTTTGTATGTAGACCCTTGGTGAAATCTTTTAAAAAGTTATATTTAGAGACAGAGGGAGTATTTATCGACATATCATGCATGCATCGGCCGTTGATCATGCATGATGAAGATTCGTGTTCATGCATGTGAATTAGGTCACATCAACCGGTCACTTTTTTTTCACAGTGTTAACCTTCCATTTCATGTGACCTCTCTCCTGTCACCAACACATGCTTTTTTCCAATGATTTTAAATGTTAGAATACATTTTAGCTTTTGAACCCAAAATTTGATTTACAATTCGTTTGCATATTTATGTTTCTTAAGATTAGTACTTTAAAAGAAGACCATTCTTAAATATATTTGTAAAAATAATATTATCTAATAATATATTTAATATTGGTCTTGTTTTGAATATCTCGTCGGAATAAACACATTTGTCCAAATAGAAGGTAAATCAAACTTTGATTTCACAAGATATCAAGCACCTAAATTATTTAGGTAGAAAGAAATAAGAAAGGAGTTATTTGTAGGATGGAGTTATAGGACCAGACAATATTTACAAATGGTTCTGACACACAACCTGACCACAATGCCAGAAAATGCACGCTCTTTGCAAGTCGTGTAAGTAAAAACTGAAAAGTTATTGTACAATGGTACTTACTTGCATTTTTGCACGTGCTAGTTTGATTGCAAAGGAAGCCTTCGACTTTAAAAATCCGCGAACTTCCCTTGTGGAAGGGGCTCGAATGTTTAAAATCCGTTGAGTGAGGTTGGTGTAACGGCGAAAATCCTAAACCTACCAACACCTATATATATTACAAAAACTTCCATCTAATCTAAACACACCCCCTCCGATTTTCAGGTGGGGTGGGCCTCACCCTCTCCTTTAATCCAATGAAAAACTCCCACGTCAGACCACTAGGGTTAGGGTTTAGGGTTTAGGGTTTAGGGTTGTGGCTACCTACTACTTATTGCGGAATTAAAGTAAGAAGCAACATGTAGATTTGTGATTGGAGATAAGGGGGGAGGAGAGGGAGGGAGGGGTGCACCTTGGTGAAATTCAGGGGGGGTGTTAGAGAAGGTCCCCAACTGTGACACCTCTAAAAAAGTAAGGTATATATAACATCAAATCTCATCATGTTCTGCAATAACATTATTGTATAATTATAATCCAAGATTACCTACTATATGCTATCACAATTCTATGGCTCTCGAGTTAATGAAGCTCAGCAAGAACTCAAACATAAGCAAACAAAGCAACTATAACAACAATTTGTGAGAAACAGGACAGTCTATAAAGATGCAGATGAAATGTATACCTGTATAACTCATAAAATTCTGAAACTTAGGATGTGGTAATAAATTGCATAACAGTACTATGTACAAATTTCAGGATCTTTTACGTTCTAGAAAAATAGGAAAAATCAAACACTACAGCTAAAGTTTCTTTTTTGCAGAGCACATATCAAACAAGCAATTCAAACATTCTTTCTTGACACAATATTTTTATAATACAATGAATTTGTACAAGGCGGTAATTATTATTTTTTTGAAATTTTTCTATAATCAAGATTCACAAAGTTTCCATGGGCATGGACATAGTTCAAGGCTAGCCCTCACTTCAACGGTGCTCGTCCTTCTCACTTTCACTTTTCTTTTTAAAAAAGTTTAGGTTCCTCATTTTATTTATTTTTTGTTTTTAATTATTTTAAAATCACATAAAAGAATAAAATGACTCTCTAAAACTTTCGGGGTGTCTCCCTGATAGCGCATTTTTTAAAGTCATTAAGTTAGGCATATAATGGTCAAGTAATTGATCCACCCGGATCCCAAGGTATATCAAATCCAATTTTAATTAACAATGACTGGTAATTTAGTAGTGAGCAAAAAACAATATATATCATGTAAAAACAAAGTATATCTCTCTTCCTATGCATTGTCATGTCATAAAAGAACAATTCTTTCACAAAAAGTAAAGGTCAATACATAGCATAGGTAGTTTCTTGCAATTTTATCATATTGGAAACATAGAGAGGTAAAGATTTGGTTCCTCTCTCATAATAACTGCAAGCAGGAGCATAATTCATATTGGCATCATGGCCACAAGCATAGCAAGCATCAAGTTCATCAAAAAGGATTATTTCAAATGAATCCAAGGGATCATAGCAAAAGCATTCATCCTACGGTAAGCACGAAGGAAAATTAAACAATGTATGAGTTAAAGAGTTACTCTCATTAGAAGGTGGGTACGAGTGATCAATCCGCTCTTCCTCCTTTTGTTCTTCGCTCTCCTCATTTTTTTCGTCTAATGAGCTCACGATTTTAGCAATTCCTTCTTCCATAGATTCCTGCAAAATATTAATATCTTCCAAGCAAGCAAACATTCTTTCAATAAATTCTATAACATAAGCATTAGAAGTATAGTTTTCATAGCAATATTTAAGTATGACAAATTTTCAGATTTGTAAAGAATAGCATCGTACTTTTCAATCAAAGAAGCAATTTCATATGCATCCTTAAAAGCAACAAATTCTTCATTTTTTTCAATATCATAATAACTGTAGACATCCTTGGCATAAGAACATAGTATTTCATTGTCATTAAACAGACATTGATAGGAAAGATGTTTTTAGTGTCTTGAGAACAATAAGTAAAATCATGTATTTCATATAAATTCCAAGCATAGCGATTCAAACAATTAATTTTATACCCTAAGAGTTTCCCTTCTTCGAGATAAGTGGTGTCGCACAAAATAAGCATACTCATCTAATGTTTTTTTTTCCTCAACTAAGCTAGTTGGCTTTTCAGCACGAACACGAAGAGATCGAAGATGATTCAAGTAGAATTGCTTCGGCAATACGGAATACTAGTGGTTCCTCAACTTTCGGTAGCAAGTACAACTATATTTTTTTTGTATTTTGCGTTTTCTAGACATAACTAAAGATAGAAAACAAGAACTTCAAATAAAATTGCTTAAAGATAAAGCAAACAAGCACACAAGAGAATATCAACCCCACGTTGTTGCTCCCCGACAACGGCGCGAGAAAAGGTCTTGATAACCCACAAGTGTAGTGGATCGTTTGTGGCCTTTTTCGATAAGTAAGAGTGTTGAACCCAACGAGGAGCTAAAGGTAGAATTAATATTCTCTCAAGTTCTATCAACCACCAATACAACTCTACGTTAACACTTACTTTACCTAGAACGAGTATGAAACTATTTTGCAGGAATAAAACTAGAAGTAATTTGCGAGAATAAAACAATGGATAACTTGTAAGATAATAAAAGCTAGTTGTTTAGTAGAAATCTTTTTGTAACACAAGATAAAGATTTATCTCTAGCCAATCCATAACTAGACCGGTAATTATTATTGTAGTTTTAGATGAGGGGAAGGCATAAGCTAACATACTTTCCGTACTTGGATCATGTGCACTTATGATTAAAACTCTATCCAAAGTCCGCAACACCTAAAGATCATTAAGATAAAACTCAACCATATCATAAGAATAGTGTCCCCTTTACTCCCATGAAATCGTCCCTGGATGATCACACGCTCTGTAGAAAAGACTCCAATGAAAGTGAAGGTAGAATCGCTCCCTCAACCTACTCACATGCTCTGTAGGAAAGACTCCAATGAAAGTGAAGGTAGGATCGCTCGCTCAACCCACTCACACGCGACAGTGTATACCTCGCTTCCAATGGTAGTTGATCAAACCAACCCACATTCTGGTCCAGCACATATTTAACTTGGCTGCTGGCAGTAGGTTAATCCCCTAGAACTTCCTAATAGCCAGGGTGAGAGTTTACTACTACTCCGTATGCAGCATCTGGTTAAAGTTTTGGATGCTAAATTCTTGCTGCTAAAGCCTCTTGATTTGGACAGATTTCAGAACTTAGCTAGGTTTAAGGTTTGGTGTGTAGCATCTGTCATATGCCAAGCTAGTTCATGTGGTTCATTTTGCCACAGCCTAGAGTTCACAGGACAAGAACCAAAATGTACGGCTTTATGCCTGTCAGATTATGCAAATAACTGATTCAGTCAGTTTTTCATTTGATATGTCTAGACTTATTTTAAATGTGGATTCACTCATTTTGCTCAATGTGTTGTCCATGTTGAAATCTCTAAAAAAAACTCACATTTAAAAACAGAGGCAGTACAAGTGAGATATCTGGCTGGTATATAAAAGAACAAGACGAACATCTGAAAAATCCAGCATAACTGGAACAAGTTGCTCTTTGTCAAGGATTCCAACTATCAGAGCACTAGTAATCTATCTGATACACTCACACAAATACCTTGTTTTCTTTTAGTTTCTGATGCCTGATAAACCTTGTTACAGACGACTGTCAAAAAAAATAACTTGCTAAATATATTAGAATCAGTAAGCAAGCAACTGGATTGTGATAAATTTAAGATAATAAGGAAGAACTAGACTGATGATAAATTTAGTATTCAAAGTATGTCACTACAAAACATGGGATTTATGGATGCTACATATTTACAACAGTAGTACAATATACACTTTGAAAATCTAGGGATGGCACAAAGGAGGGTCTCTGAAACAACTGGTTAGAACATTTGTATTTAAATGCAACATGATGTGGGCAACTGGCCAAGGTCAATCATTTGGCTTCCAGTTCCTTTCACCTACAACAGCAGATCAAGTTTCAACAACGCAGTGTACCGCGGTCCATGGGGAGCTTCTTGCTCAGGTCAACAATGCTTGAGATTACAGCAAACAGTGGCTTATCAGATTGAC